>NC_083345.1:111710479-112310479 GCF_019175385.1 Lycium barbarum | reverse complement strand
TAAAAATGGAAAAGTTATTTTTTTTTAAATAATAAGAAAACTGATTATTTAGTTTTCACATTTTAAAAAAAAAATCAACTTTTCCATTTTTTAAATCATTTTTTTTTATTTTCTAAATTTTTTGATATTTTTTTACAAATTTTTTTTAAATCCAGATTTGTTTTTAAAAAAAATGCTAATTTTTATAAAAAAAATATTATTTTTTCATTTCCATGTAGGTGCCACCATAGCATTACTTATGCCATGTGGACAAATTTTTGAGAAAAATTCGGCTTCACTTGCCTTTGGGAGAGTGAGTTCACACATTTAGTTTAGGTGTGTTTTGCAAACTAGATAGTGATAGTTTTGTCAACCTTATGATAATTTAGGTATGAAACTAAAAAAAAAATGATAGTTAGGGTGTGTTTTTGACCCTTATCTCAATAATTTTTACAAATGTGAAAAATTAACTACATACATAAAGAAATTTGAGTTAAAAAGAAAAAGGAGAAAAAATCAGAATTAAAGCCACTCACTCGCTCACCTGTGCGTGTAAAACAATGTTTTGCCAAATTCAAGGGTCTATCTGATCATTAAGTTTGAGTGTTTATCTTACAAAACATGCAAATTTAAGAGACTATCTAGGTATTTAGCCAAATATTAATGAGCTACAACTCTATCCAATGATCGGTCAGCATAAAAAATAACCCACAACTCTTACAAAAAAAAAAAAAAAAAAAAAAAAAAAAAGAACAAGAAATAACAGAAACCAAGAAAAGAAGCAAGCTATGTAAGTTCGAAATATTCAAACTGGAGCAACTTCTAGAACTGTGCCGAGCTTGAGGTCAATCTTCTTCGAGCCCTGTCAAATGTTTAGATTTAAATTACAAAATCAACTAAAATGTAGACATTCAGTAAAATAAAATTCGGACTCGGTAAAGATTAATAAATCAAAAGTACCGACGTTTCTGTTTCATATAAACTGTAGAACATATTTATTGGCAGTCTGGGCAAGGATATAGGCAGATTAATTTCAATTATACGGCATAGGCTTCAAAGAGCTATTTTACCTTGATCTTCTGTGACATGACATAGCAATTGTGAATCTTGAATGTTGAATTTATGTATCGACATCTTTTCATTTATCAAATATCACGAGAAACTTGCAATGGATGACCAAATAGACTGATAAATCAAATCAGGCAATTCAAGCACCATACCAAAAATCTGAAGAAGAAAATATTAAATATTTAAAGTTACAATCTCAAGATTCAAGAGAAAAACAGAAATATCAAACTTAGAAACGTTCAATAGAGCTACTCTCGTTGTATATGCGAGTTTAGACAACATATCATCGCACTAAACAACACAAAGCCCCGACTGTGATAAACATGTAAGAACACCTATCTAAGTCAAAGACCACATTAAGTAAGGAGTACAACGCACTTCACACTTGGTAGTGTTACTATATTCAACCCAAACAAAACAGGCTATGTCAACCAAATTTAAATAATCACAAAAATGAATTTAGCGTATGTGAGGGAAGATATGAAAATACCTGGAAGTAATTTCCAGTCTTCCACGTGTTCGGAAATACTCTCTTCAATTCTCTGTAAAGTGAGGATTTTCATTACTTCTCAGCAAAATGGACATAAGGTAACAGATGAATAATATTTTTGCCATTTTTGCTTTTTGTGCGTTCGTTTTTTTCTCTCTATTTATGATAGAAAATGCAGCAGTTTCTACAGTTTCCAGAGGACAGGCTGAAATTTATGTCTCAACACACCATAATCCATCGAATTATAGGAGAAAACTTGTGCATCGGTTTCCTATAATTATGGCTTAGAGAAGTGCAATACAAATATTGACTCTGCACTTGAGCAAAATTCTCTAGAAGTTTGACTACCAAGTATGGAGCTGAATGAAAAGAATTTCCTACTTGCTTCTCAGCATCTATAAGCCACAGATAGTTTGGTTCCATACTTCCTAACATTTCTAGTCTTGCAATGCTAAAAGGGCCAATCTTGCTTTCTTTCACATAGCAAAACCTTAGCAACTTGTTTCTCAAGTCAACTACAGCTTTCGCCTGGTGGGAAAAAATTACAGCTTTCAACTGAAAGTAATAGATATAAAAGAGGAGTAGCATTACAAAAAGAAAAATGTAAAATCAATCGGATTATTCTTGAAGACCACTCGCAGATCACCTTCTTGCAGGGTAACATTTGCACCATTTAACATTTTCCTGAAAATTAGTGAGCTCACTAAGGCATCATATCCACAGGATAGATTTATATATATTTGCTCGTCCTCTGTAAGCCATAGAAGCTCTTATTCTTCCCATGCTGTTATTATCCGGTACTCGTCAGTTTATGTATACCGGGTATATTTTTATCACCTATTCCTGTGGTTGCAAGGAATCTGCAATGGTCATGATCACCTCTCCTATTCTTGCTGAGAGGAAATCCATTATATCCTCACTATAGTTAGTGACTTCTGTAAGATGAAGATATTTTTCAATATGCTTAATTTTGTCAATTACAGTAGCAATTAGCAGCAAGATACCCAAAAAACAGAACTATTTGATTGTACATCCCTTAATGGCAGTCAAAACCAATCTACCTGATATCGCATATACAGACATCCAGCTTCGCTTTCTCGAAACAATGTTTGTAAAACTGATCGCAACTCTTCTCTCTGTCAAATCTCGAAGCACACAATGTTTGAATCATACTTTGATCCAGTTGTCGGGAAATCTTAGGATTAAAGAACTTTATCAGTTAGCGAGTACTGTTACTATATATGTTAAGAATCCATTACTTGAGTAAAACTCCTTTTTACTTCGAATCAATGGACAATGGCTTTAGAAGTTTGAAAATGACTTTTATTGAATACGTGATGTGCAAAGGTAAGTACAACACCACAATTGAAAGCAACAACCATAGTCTTATGAATGGGTTAGAGAAGACGCCGACAGAGGTTAGACTAAACAAACAGGATAGAATGAAGAAACAAATAGCAATCACCACAAATTAATTCCAAGCAAATAATACATCAAATTGTACAATATAAACATTGATCAAAACCTTAAAAGAGTGTGAAACAGTAAACTCTCCTAATCATCGACTTTCTATCAATTATATACATCTTTATTTTTTAAAAGATAAACAAATAGAAAAGAAACATACATGTGCAAATGAGGTAAAAACACTTACATGTATGAAGACAATACAACAAATGAGTTCCAACGGAGAACACCGATGAACATAGAAATTTCAAGTTAGAAGGTGATGTAATTGAGGGAAAGAGGACGACATTGAAATATTCCAGATAATGATGAACTTCAGAGAGAGTAGCTAAGTGTGGAATGAAGCGGTGGCTTTCCGGTATCAGTGTTTAGCGACACGTTGCAAGTGATGTCAAATGTCTAAGATGCCCTCAAACAAAAATGATATGACATGAAGCAAACAAGTTGATCCGACTGCAACTCATGCTTCTATAATAGTAAATGTGGTACACAAATACTAGTGTTACCATGAAGAGTAATTCATTTGTCGATCAAAGGGTAAATAAAAGCGTCTTTATTTCTAATTAAGATAGCAATCACTCTATGTATGTATGACTTTGGGAAAATTTCCCTTAAAATATTCAGATATCCAAAATAATCAGTATTCAAATCTGGAGATCTCAGAAATCAATTGCAGACTTGTTTAATCAAAGTGATAATATAACAGTAGGGGAAAACGATAAGAAAAGAATGAGATATTGATACAAAATCGACGTAGAAACTAGAAGCTTATTGTGTTTTGTCTCTCAGCAGGGGCAACACATTGCCATAATGATTGATAAGGTGGAATACTAGCTGCATCCACTCCAAGTAACGAAAGGCTCCGTGCATATTCCTGAATATCAAGAAATAATTGCATGCAGATCTTGTCGGTATCAGACAAATTGTGATCTGAGACATCTGAGCTTGCTCCGGCTTGTCTTTGAGCACCCCAAACGTAGTTTTTGAAGAGAAGATTCTGTTCTTCTACTCATATTGACAAGCTCCGAAGCTAAATCATTGTAACGTCGAGTTATTTCCAAAGCAGCACCTTGCAAGAGCTCATTCCTTATCTCATTTGTTAGACACATAGCAGCCCTTTCTCCATCCAAAAATTCCTTTAACGGACGTAATACCCCGGTAACATACTGAGAATGCCTGACTGGGAGAGGCTTATTAGTCATCCTGTAAGTAGCTGTTATTCCTTTCAACTGCCTCAAGTCCTCTACAGATTTCTCAACTATTGTCTCAATTATTGCACTCATCACAATTAGCAAAAGGCCCTTCAAGGACTTCCCACCGTGTAAAATGCTCTGTTTTACAAAATCACAAACTTCAACAGGGCACGACTTGAGCAACTCAGGTATCTGTTCAAGGTAATCACCACATATTTCCTCCACCAAACGGTTCAAATCGTGAACTACCTACACTAAATCATCAGAGCTTGCAGAAATAGCCCATTCAAATCCCGGGTTTGAGCCCGCATTACCAGCTTTACGAGCAGCCAATCCGGCAGATAACCAGTTAGAGAATCTGGCCATAAGTTGCAAAGACAAACGCAAGAACTTGTCCGAGCAAGAGAGGACAAGAACATCATCCCTCCAGCAAGATCTCAAGCACTCTAAAAGAGACGTACTCTACTTCAAAATCAAATCTTGAGGCTTCCTCTGGTCAGACCCCACCGGGGCCAGACCAGCAACACTAAGTGCAGAATCAAGAGCCCCAGCTATATCCTGGAACCTCAATGAGAAATAAACACCCACATTCCATTGCTTCATGAAATGAATATACGCAGCTTCAGACCGAAATTTGACTACTTCTGATCGCGAGGGACAGTAACCTTCTAAATGTGCCAAGAAATCCAAACTCGCTTTGTAATTTTTCAGGAAAACAGTAGGCCTTCCCGGAGAAAACACCACTGGTTTTCCTTTCTGGATAGCAGAATGAACCTCCTTAAGTATAGAATTCGCAAGGAAACTCGAAACATGTAGCCCCGAATTCTCGATAGACAATATATCCAACAGAAACTTACAATCATCCTCAATATATTTCTTGATCTTAACATAATCCTCCTCAAGTTCTCCACCAACAACTCCTCCTCCAGACCCCTTTTCCGGAATAACTTTTTCGATCAACGGACCCACAACAGTATCTCCAAAAGTCTCCTCAGCATTCTTAGTATTATCAATCGCAGCATACGCACGTAAACAGTTATAAATCGCATTCTCATCCCAATACTCAAGTCCATCAACAAGACAACATCGTAAACTCGTATCCAACAACAAACTCGCATTCGTTATCCTCTTCTCCATATTCTCAATAAACGGCATATCTTTCGCATTCCTAATATAAAACTTCAACCTATTCATTTCACTAGCAATTCTTTCCAATAGCATACTTTGTGTTTCCCTCACATTATCATCATTATTCAAATCAGATTATCCACGTGGCAGTTCTTTAATTAATTTCTCAACTTTAGAAACAAATGACAAGTATCAAGCAATAATTCTAATACCTCTCTAGCTTCACCTGCATCAGCTCTTTGTTTAAGCCGATTTTGCAAATCAGAAAGCGATTTTTCAACAGCGTTGCGAAGATGTTCAATTTTCTCTCTAATTTCAAGCAATGGAGCACGCATACGCACAATTGAGGAGCCAACGTCGATTAATTTGGTACTTAAGCTAACGAAATCGACGTAATCGCGATTAATGAGATCGATTAGATCGCGTTAGAGAGATGTGAAGTGCGATTGGAGTTCAGTACGGAGAGTTTCTCAGGGGACGAAGGTGCGTAAATCGGAGATGTAGTTTTCGGGATCGAAATTTGGGGATTGGAATAAATTAGGGTTTAGCCATTGTGGTGGATTCGGGTCAGTCGGGTCACCGAATATATCTGTAGTGGAACGTAGTGGTGGTGGTGATTGAAGATCTTGCATTTTGTGTGTGTTTTTGGGAAAATGGGATCTGGTTTTGAAGATGGATTTGGAAGAAATAGTGACACTGTCTGTTTACTGGTGTTTCTGAGTTGGTTCAAAATAGTTTTTAAACACTTTTGGTCCTTTTAAGTTTGTTAAAAGTTATGTTCCAATAGCACCGGTAACATGTCTAAATCTTTTTGTCATTATTAAATAAAATTAATTTAAATCACACTCAAATAAATCATAAGAAAATAAATTACAACAAATTAGATTGCTAGAATTAAATTGTGTAAATTAAATAGCGGAAAATAAAGATAGAGTTGGAACGAAGGCACCAAATTGCCGGACTAATTTCCAACAAAGTGAAGGCGGCTAGAATTGCAAATCTACCAAAGCCTTGGAGCTACTTCGGATTGTTGCAAAATTACAAACTCCACCAATAATTTTTATTATAATTGCAAAATTAATCATTGAAACTAGAATAAAACTTTATAATATTTAATTGAGAGAAATTTAAAGTGGCTAATTATTGCAAAGTAGCTATAATTGAGAGATTGAGAGAAAGAAAAGAGTGAATTGGTGTGGATTAAAATTGGAAATGGAAAAGTGTTTATATAGGGGTGAGGATGGGTTAAAGTGTTAAAAAAATAAGTTTGGGGGGTTGGGGGGGCAAACGGGGAGTTTGGAGCCGTTGGCAAAGACTATTTTTGCAAAATGGACCGTTCGCCAACGGTCCAGCCCAGTCAGCAACAACACTATTTAAAAAATAAAATTGACCGGTTAACCGGTTCCGATTCTGGTTTACCGGTTATCCAGTCCCAAAAAAGGCAAACCGGACCGGTAAAAAATCTATGGTTAACCGTAACTGGTACCGGTTTAACCGGTCCGGTTAATCGTAACCGGTGCCGGTTTAACCGGTCCAGTTACCGGTTTGAACTGGTCAAACCGGATCGGTTGACAGGCTTAGGTACAATTTTTGGAGTTTATGCTATTTTTGGTCCTTTTCTAGAGTTTGGTGCAATTTTTCAGTGCAATTTTTCAGTGCAATTTCTATTATTTTTTATTAAATCTTTTTTTTATAGTTCCAGTTAAATCTAACCGATAGCGTTCATTAATATTTGATGGAGATCGAAGATCTTGCATTTTTGGGTGTTTTGTTTGTATAGATTTGAGTGAATTGTTTGTGTGTTTTTTGAGAAAAAGCCGTCTGGATTTTGAAGAAGATGGATTTGTAATGAAATGGTGAGACAGTTTGTTTACTTGAGAAAATGCAAAAATGGTCCCTAATGTTTGTGAGTAGGTTCAAAATAGTCTTTAAACACTTTTGGTCATTTAAGTTTGTTAAAAGTTATGTTCCAATACTTTTGGTGGTGGTCAAATTTTAACAAATTTTGTCCGTTAGATTTGACGGGATCTTACATTTAGAGGTACAATTTTTGGTCCTTTTCTAGAGTTTGGTTCAATTTAGTTATATTTAGTCTATCTTCTTTTGTCTAGTACAGTTTTTTATGTTGCGGTGTCTAGAATTTGATGGGATTTTCCTAGTGTTTTTTACTAAATCTTTTTTTTATAGTTCCCGTCTAGCAGTGTCTAGGATTTGATGGAATTTTTCTACTTGTTTTTTATTAAATCTTTTTTTATAGGTCCCGTCAAATCTAACAAATAAAGTTGTTAAAAGTTATACTCCAATACTTTTGGTCGTTGTCAAATTTTAACAAATTCTGTCTGTTAGATTTGATGGGATCTTACATTTGGAGGTACAATTTTTTTTGCAATTTATGCTATTTTTGGTCCTTTTCTAGAGTTTGATGCAATTTTTCAGTACAATTTTAGTTATTTTTAGTCTATCTTTTTGTGTCTAGTACCGTTTTTTATGCTGCGGTGTCTAGAATTTGATGAGATTTTCCTAGTGTTTTTAATAAATCTTTTTTTATATAGTTCCCGTCTAGCCATGTCTAGGATTTGATGGAATTTTTCTATTGTTTGTTACTTCCTCCGTCCCACAATAAGTGTCACCTTAGCCAAATTTTTCTGTCCCGTAATAAGTGTCACCTTAGGAAATCAATGCATATATTGACAAGTTTTTTCCAACTTTGCCCTTAGACAAAAACTGACAAATTTATGTATTCAAGACAAAAAGCACATAGAAACTTGGTATTATTGGAGTCATAATGTCAAAAGACTTACTTTTCATGCATGCTCTAATCAAAAGAGAAAAGTAATTTATTTTTATTATATAAGGGTAGTTTAGTAAAATTTACATTTCATGATTGATTTCTTAATGTGCGTGTTTTTGGCTAAGGTGACACTTATTATGGAACGGAGGGAGTATTAAATCTTTTTTTATATAGGTCCCGTCAAATCTAACAAATAAAGTTCATTAATATTTGATGCAGATTAAAAGTGTTACTTTTGGCACACTTAAGAAACCAAAATTGTCCAAAACGTACTTTAGGAACTATTTTGAACCTGCTCCCAAAAACAAGGGACCATTTTTGTCATTTTCTCTCTATTTATTTAGTGGAGATTAGCTGGGTAAGAAACTTTTAACGAGAAAAGCAGCATTTGTTTGGATTGAGAGTTGTGTTTTGAGGAAATGCAATGAGTAATGAAGATCTGGATGTGAAATGGAAATTTCCAATGAAATCAACTTCACTGTCTGTTTACACGAGTTGAGTATGAAGATATTTTAAGGAGAATATGACCAAAATGGTGCTTCATGTATGTGATTTGGTTGCATTTGATCCTTTAACATACAGACATAATGAATATAGTCCTTAATAAATTATATTATATTATATTAAGAAGTGCCTAATTTGATTCTATATACCATATTTGTAAAGGCAATTAAGAGTCATTTGGTATGCGGGATAGGATAGACAATGATATCCTACGGTTTGAATTTCCCGTGGGATAAAATAATCCGGATTAGTATTCATAACCAAACGTGAATAAAATAATTCTAGCATTTTATTCCGAAATTGTAATCCTTATCCCACCAACCAAATGACCCCTTACTATTTTTGCTATTAAAATAAAGTGAGGCCCTGGACATTTTTCTTCGTACACAACCACCTTCGCCTCAGTTGAAGATATTCCAGATTTCCTTCCATCCATTGAATATATGTTTCCATAGAGTTATAAGTTCATCAAATTTTACCACTGCATCCAAAGTTTTCTCATGGTTCTTTCAAGTTAGGGTTAGAGATTATGATGTGGATTGAACAACACAAGAAAGTACATTTGTTTTGTTATTTATCAGCTCACGTGAATTCCACATGTAGGGTTTAGCCATTGTGGCGGAGCGCAGCGGCGTGCGGGAGAATTGTGGGGAGGGCGTACTTATTATCTAATAATCATATTTTATCCTTTATCCTACCTTTTTACGATAGCTCTATCTCGTACCCCCACTTTTCTTATAAGTTTATCTTTCAAATTATTGATGTGTGACATTATGTAATGACGGAAAACGATACAATCTATATATTCAAACATAGTATTCATCAAAATAATACAGTGCGATATAATACGATACATTTTGAAATAATACGTAACAAACATCCAAACAGTGTTAATGAAATCACTCTTCATTGTCTGTTTACTCCGTAGAGAGACGTTTCAAGGGAAAATTATCAAAATGGTGTTTAATGTATGGCCTTCGGTTGCATTTGGTACTTAATGTATAAACATGATAAAAATGGTCCTTAATGTATTTTAGAAAGTGAATAGTTTGGTCCAATGTTATACATTAGTAAAGACAATCACTATTTTTGCTATCAAAATAAAATGACTGGTTGGGCATTTTCCTACATACATAGCCTAGTTACTTAGCCTAACCGAAGGTATTTTAAGTTTCCTTTGATATTCCATTGAATATATATTCTCCATAACATTATAATTTCTTCAAGTTTTACCTTTGCTTGAAAAGCTTTTCCTCAGTTCTTTCAAGTTAGGGGTAGGAATTTTGATGTGGGTTCTGAAATCGGATTGAATGATACAATAAATACCTTTATTTTATAGTTTAATTATCAGCTAATAGAGTATTAGATAAAATGGTCAAATACTCAAATCTTCACGTGTCGTTGTAAATCTACATATGATCGCGAAATGTACTGCATCCAAAATGAGAACGAGCTTGCTAGAAAAGTACTGCCTCCACATTTTTGAGTGAGCTGGAGCGTTGCCATCTTATATATATACTGAACTAGTTAGAGGTTGTCGCTTCCGGTCGAAGCTAGAACTACAAAAGAAGGGCCAAAACATGTGGCGGCGAACCACAGAGCCCCTACTAGTAAAGGAAAAATGAAAGTGCGCTCATGCGAACCAGCTGAAAAGGCCCTTTCCCTTTTTAATAACAATACATAAGGTAAGCTCTAGAGATCCAACCTATTCAAGGGGCTTTGATGCCCTTTGTATATATTTTTTGGGTTGTTGGATATGGGATCCTCGTAGTAGGCTAGACCAAGATCCAACTGAGGGAGGGCAGTCATTAGACACAACAGATTGGGAAAGCAAGAGAACACTTCACGTTTTCTTATTTTCTTCCCGCCCTCGGAGTAGTACAAAAAGAGAGATTAGCACTATTGACTCAATGATAAAGCACCAACACTTTTCTCGTTGGGACTCTACATATTGGCAAGGCTAAGTAGATACATAATTTCGAGTGTGAATCGGCAAAGACTAAAAATCAGACAATGACAGAGCGGCATACCGGAAAATCGGCCCCTTGTCTCTCTTAGTTGGGACTTATGTTCGATAATTCGACATGTTTTTTTGGAATTTTTGGGTCCTCATAATGTCATCTGGTTTATTATGTACATATAAGATGCTCTACCACAAGGGAAGTGGAGATGTTAGCTGCCAGCCAGTGTCACCTTAAAGGGCTTCCTCCAGGTTCTCTGCACAGTCATGGACAGCTGAGTAAAGTGTCATGAAGCAAGATGGTAAACTTGGAGCTCTCCACCAGCAAACAGACCTAGGAAGGAAAGGGCTGTGATACCAGAGTTAGATCCGTTCCAATTCTTGGTTTACCTTTTCCCCCGTGTTACGTTATACACGCTCCATTTGCGTTGAGGGGTGGGGAGGCGGAGGGTGTTATAGTATCCCAATTGGTTGAGGGGTTGTTGTAACTTGTCATCTTAAATGGTCTTGGACGATCTTCACGTCCTGAACTAATTTTTGGATCTAGTTAGTGTCAAGATCGATCTTCTTAATAATACGTGCTCTTGTAGAGAAGTTTGGACCCGAAATACTGATCTTTTGTGGCAATTTGGACTCGAAATAGTGATCTTTTGTGGCAATCTTTTGCTAGAACTAGTGTGAAGAGTGAAATATGCAGGGAGAAATAGTCTTTTGCGAGAACTAGCGTGAATAGTGAAATATGCAGGGAGAAATAGTCTCCAACATTATTTTTCGTGTTGAGGCCTCGTTAAGGAAACTTTATGCAGGACCAGTAGAAATGCTACTAAACATTTCACGGGTTACTCTCCTCTGATTCACTTCACGTCTTTGAGCTTCAGCTATGGGATTCTTAATATTTATTATAGATATTATTTCTTAAGTGACTGTTTTCAAGATTTAGCTTAAATGGATGCAATGATTTAGTTTGATTATCTCCACCAATCTTTATTTTTACACATACAACATCTGAAAATGAAATACAAGAGATCTTTACGGAGTTATATTCCTCTATTCAAATCGTAAAAGATGACATTGAACTATTTCTTCATTATTCGATGAATCTTTTTTCATTTCAATTCGATCTAAAATGATAAAATAACACTCCATAGAATTTAAACCTACAACATTTGGCTTTGGAAACGCGAACTAAATAGGACTATGAAAAGGTGGAGTTCAGTGACCCAATTCGGTCAAAGCAACTAATCTACATATGATAACTTCAATAAAATGCTTGATTTTAAGTTGATTTCAATAATCACTTGCTAAGATAAACAAGTTCAGTAAACGTTTTACTATCCAAATACAAAAAAAAAAAAAAGACCAGTAGTACATCAGCTTATTTTCCGAAAGCTCTATGTTATTGCTGTGCCTCTGAATAATGGGGAAATGACAGAAAGCTCATCACTAGAGCAAACCAAGGCCCAATTAGCTGCGAGGAGAAAATTATAGTGCACATCAAAATAAAACTTAGCATAATAAGTTAAGATCAAAAGCATTCTCCTTTTCCCTCCTTCAGTATTCCCGCTCTAACAGATTAATTGTACAACTTTTCAGCCCATTATCGGACCAGACAGAACATCTAAACAGAAACAATCGTAGCACCACGAGCAGCATTAAGTTGCATAAAAGCACAGGTGTTTGGCAAGGGTTTGATTCTAGCAGTAACCTCTGTACAAAAGAACAGCTTCTTAGAGCTGAACACAATTCCTTTGACATCTGACATCTCTCTTGTTTGAATTATCTGCTTGAAGTAATGGCAGCAGAAATTCATGTAGAACAGGGACTTTGCCATGTTGATAGGTCAGAAAGAAGATCTCGAAGCTGATCAATCAGAAGCTTGAGTTGCTTGTTCTTGTCTACGAGCTCCTGCAATTTAAAGAGCAACAGAATATGCTTAAACTGTTGATCACATTAGCAACCTGATTTGTTCACAACCGCCACAACCTACTAGAAAGTTTATATGCATGAACTCAAGCAAAATACTCTCTATCTTCCATTGAAGACTTTTCACTAACACTAGGGGGGACACTGGGGACATAAAGCAAATAAAACATGATTTGACAGAAACTTAATATAATAGGAATATAATTATTTAATTTTTTTATTTGACTTGGATATTAATTATAATACAAAATCACTATAAAAAGTACAGTCACGTTGTTCAGATTTGAGGTTATGACATATATGGAGACTTCTGAAAGTTTGTACTGTGAGACATTATGGGATGTCTGCAATGGAAATGTGACATTTGCGGTATACCTCAATGTTTGTTCCAATGAAGACGAAATTACCCAATGGATCAAGGGAGAAATCTGTCATTGTTCAAATGTTGGCATACACATTTGTTTCTCCAACTTCCACCCACCATGCACTCCCAAAAGCAACAACAATCCAAGATATCAAAATTTGATACGTTATCAATACCTTTTTTAATGTAGAGGCGCGGCCCTCCAGCTGCTCAATTTCAGCTTGATCTGCAGCAGATAGTGAACCAGTAGCAGAAGCAGCTTCCAATGCTTTTGCCTAGCTAACATAGTCAGTAAACAGTGTGAAGTATCATACAACAAGTGAACAATTTCCCAGAACGTGCAAGCAAATATAACTTTGTTAACCATGAGACAGAACACAAAGGAGAATTTGACAACTTGCAATTAAAATGGAGCAATACTCAAGTATGAAGTTGTTAAAAGAACTTAATAAACTCAAATGACGTGAAGTGACACGTATGTTGAGCAACAAAAAGGAAGGCAGGGTCGGTGATAGATATGTCAAAACAGAAGAATAGTAACAACTTACAAAATTCTTAACTCTTCACCAAATGCTCCAAATGTAAAGCAATCCATATACCAAAACCAAGGACCAAAAGGTGATTATAGTGTTCAATCCTTCTTGAAAAGGATAAAGCGCAGTAGTTTATTAGCTTGGTATACTTACACCTCAGGAGCATTTGAACAGCTGAAACAAGAACAATCGGGACATCCCCAACCCCCCTCGGGCCAAAGTTCTACTACAACCAACGAAAGAGATAGATCACATCTTGGCCAAATGTAGGTCCCAAAACGAAATAAGAAAGAAAATCAGGCTTTCAAAGCACAAGAAATAAGGTTCGGGACATTAAAGATTATTTGGATCATTGTTCCAATGTATCTTAGCCTCAGATTCTTCCCCGTTGGCCAGTCAGAAGATGAGGCAGCGCCCTTTCTCCTATTGATTGACCGTCACCAAGCGGCTGATAGATCCTGGTCTATATTGTAGTCTGCTATTGATATAACCACATGTGTCTTACCCAGATCAATCACCAAATTCCTTTCACATACAATTTACCTTTACCGCTAGATAATATCTTTTTGCTGCTCAGACTGGATGATGATTTTCTTTCCGATAGTTACTCCAAAGGAACAAACTTCTCGAACATCTATTTTAGTTGCATTCCCAATCAAAACTACACCCGTCTTATTCGATGATCATGATACTTCCCAAAAATCAAAATTCTCCACTATTTTTGTTCAATATCTACCAGAACACCACCACCAGCACCACCTATGCCTCAACCTCAAGCTAAGTTGATGGTGGGGTACTTGAATTTCCACATCCATTGGGCTCCGTATGGAGCAACTTCATTCCAATACTCAATTTTGGGACCTCTAACACTAGATGTTCTCTACATTGGATCCAAACTCGATATGTTCGCCTACCACACATCGCGCGTTGAACTACCTTTGGCATTGAACAAAAAGCCCTTGGAGCATTTTCCGCCTTCTCATTTTTACTTCCAGCTCCTCATTCATTTACATAACAGACTATAGCATAACAAACTCGGACATACTATACACACAATGGACCCTAACTAGTAATGATCTGAACCCAATAGTTTCGGATCGAGCCATAGTTGATTCATGATTATATCAAGCAAACTTTTGCTTGGATCACTATCATGATCCTACAAAACATAGATATTGCACAAATATTTAGGACTTCAAAACAAAAATCTACTTGTTGGGCTTTTCTTTTTGAAATTGGTAACTGTATTCTATATCATTTGAGCAAAACAGTACATAGGTTGTACTGAAACCATATTTACAAAAGTACTCCAAGATTCTACTGTTTTAAGCCTATATTGAATCTAAAACATCAATGATAGTAGCAGTATCATCTGAGTGGACCTGATTTCACCAAAAACAAAGCAGTAAGATACAATTCAGCTTGACCTTCTGCACACCATTCTCTATGCTATCAAAACACCTAGAGTTTCTCTCCTTCCAGATTGTCCACCATATGCTATCAAAACAACTTGTTGGCCTTTCTTATGGTCTGGTGGTACTGAACTGTCAAAAACGGCCTTGCTAGCATGGGATAGGGTATGCTACCCTAGAGTAGCAGGTGGTTTGAAGATTTTGGATATCGCAACTTGGAACAAAGCTGCAATCAGGAAAGCTACTGTGGAACTTATGTGAAAAAAGGATAAATTATGGGTGAAATGGATTAATTGCTACTATGGGAATAACAGAACTTCTTTGCGAATATCCCCAAACAAGCATCCTGGATTGTCCAGAAGATCTTGAAGGCTAGCAGATATTTTACTGAGGCAGGCAATTTGGTGACAGAGATACAAAATACAGAGAAGTACTCTACAATACAGTTTTACCTAAGGATAAGGGTTGATTTCCAAAAAGTGAATTAGAGGAAACTAGTGTCCACTAACTCAAATTTCCTAGAAGGATCTTTATCCTAAGGCTGGCTGCACATGAGAAGCTATATACAAGGGATAGACTATTCAAATAGGGGATAACCAGGAATCAAAGGTGTCCATTATGTGATCAAGCTAATGAAAGCTCAGATCTGTTTTTCGCATGTATGGTGTAATCAAAGATTTGGAATGTGGCAAGGCATCACTAGAATCCCAGGGAACCGGGAAGCTGAACTACAATGGGCTGTCCAATTTGCAATGCGAAGGAGTTCAAGAGCTGAGCTAAACAGAATGGTACTTGCAGCTACAGTATACTATATTTGGAAAAAGAGGAACTACAGAGTATTCCAAGATAAGCAGCAGAATTCTGAGTCCTTGATTAAGCAGATAGTTCAAGTCCATTTCAGAGGAAGTTTGAAGATGCAGACAGCAAAGTGGCTAGAACAGTTCAATTTTATCCATCTTAGCATAGAAGTTGTTCTAAAACTTCTAATAGCTACTCCCTCCGTCCCAAAATACGTGTCCCTTTAACTCATTTCATGTCCATTAAGAAATCAATAAATACAAAGTATAGTTTACTAAATTACCCCATCTGACTATTAAATGTATCTTGAGAATTGAGCACTATTAATAAGTAGTAGTTCTTCAATATAAGGATATAGTTTGGAAAAATACTACTTTTTGTCATGAATTCCTAAAGCGACTGTTATTTTGTTTTGCTAAAACGACACTTACTTTGGGACCAAGGGAGTACTAAGGCATGACTCTGGTGTGGAGCATGATGCTCACCACACAGTCTCTTTGATGTACAGATTTCTAATTTGGTAATATAGTTAACCAGTTACCACAAACAAATATTACACAAATACAAAATTTTGAAAATAACGGGTCAATTCACGGACCACAATTCAAATAATAGTATCACGAGTTCGAATCCTAACAACAGGAGAGGGAAAATAAGGAAAGAGAAAGGGAATACTACTATGCAGGTATATAACAGTCAATTGGACTGGCATAGATGCTTGACATGCTACTCGGGAATATTGGACTGAATTGCAACACAGGTTTCCTACATTCCATCCTTGAGGACAAGAATCATCTTTAGCAAGGGTATTGATGCAATTTGAAGGCTGAAGTGGCGTGGCAGCTGACGTGGGGTTAGTTACAGTTTGTTAAAGCTGTTAGTCGTTAATTGTGCTGTAAATTGAGTTGTAGTCGAGCAGTTACTGAATTTAGGGATTCTATTCTTGATTCATTGATTGTATAACTACATTATACTCTTGTAGTTGAAACCATTCATGATAATTAGATCTAACTCTTCTCTCTTCATCTACAAATTCTCTCAAGCTACGTTTCTTGGTTTAACCTTCAACTAGATGCCATCTTCTTCGAGTTACGACTCATAAATTAACTAATTCCATTCGATTTCAACCGATTGCATCGTACCTACTACTCTTCTATCCTAATCCTAAATATTTTTTTTAAAAAAAAATGCATTTCTATACGTAGGATTAATTACCTTCTGAGAATTAGAAATAGCGGTAAGAACAGAACTCAAGGAAGCAGCATAAGACATATAACAATAGCCTCAATTCATGAAGTGCACCGCCACCAATATGTACGGTACTACGTGAAAAAAATACTACTAAGCCACTCAGTTACCTACTGCCTTTATAACCTAATCCTCAACCTTAGGGGCGGAGGATTTAGAGCATGCCTAGAGTTCATCCGAAAACACCCTCGGCAAAAAATTACATTGTATATATAGGGTAGATTTTCTGTGTTTATGCACATATATTAACTTTTGAACGCCCTGAATAAATGCAAAAAGTTAGCTCAAGCGATTCAGGGTGTTCAAAATTATCATTGTGTCCTAGGCTCGATTCCCAATTGACAACATTATTTTTTATATTTAGCTTTAGTTGTTTTTTTCGAAGCCCCTAAGTGAAAATCCTGGATCCGCCACTGCTCATGTCCTGTCTAATCATCTCATTATTCCACAATCACAAAATTTAAAAACAAAAAATGCATTGCTATTACGTAAAATTACAAATTACCTTTTGGGAATTAGAAATTGCCGTTAGAACAGAGCGCAAGGAAGCAACAGATGACTTATAACGGAGTCTCGATTCATCAAGCGCACCGCCACCAATATTATCCAAATGTTGCGCCGAAGCATTATTAGAACCCGAAGAATTATCAGACGAAACGTCACCGTTTAAATGATGTCCGTTACTCAAAACGGCGCCGTTAGAAGTAACGGTATTTGGAGTAGTAGTGGATGACGACCAAAGTGAAGGGTTACAGAGTTCATCGTTCATAGCAGAGAGTATTTGATGTGCTGCTTCTATTGTGTCTTCTAAATGCTTTTGTCCTTCTACTGCTAGTTCTTGTGTTGTTTTAGGGTTTGTCGATTTGTTGTCTTCCATTTAGGGAAATGTGAACGGTTTTCGAAACCCTAGATCGGCGGTAGTGGCGGCGATGGGCGGTGCGAAGAGTTTTAAGCCAAAAAAATGACTTTGGTCAAAATTCAAGAGAAAATGACAAAAATGGCCTCATATTTTTCCATGGAGATGCATTCATTCCCCAATTAGAAACCCAAAGAAGATTGATGATTAAACCGAGTGGACGTAGATGAAGGAACTCTATGCGGGTCGGCCAAAATCCAATTTCTTGTTTCAGGGATTTCTGAGTTCCAAATCCAATTTCTTCATTCTTGATATAGTTTTGGGTCAAAAGATGTTTAAGAAAAACACCTAAGAGTGAGAGAGGAGAAGTATTTGAAAGTATACGTGTTTCGTAAATACAATATGCACGCCTCTGGAAAGTACTAGTTCACGGCTATTTTAAAATTTGAACACCCTTCCATACAACTAGTACTGCCTTATGTACAACTCATTAGAGCTGTGTTGGTACGCAGCCTTGTTGGCTTTATCCCATTAAACTTGAGATTATTTTATCTCATTTTTCTGATGGGATAAATTAGTCCCAAAATTATAATTCCGGGATAATTTAGTTCGCGTACCAAATGACAAGTGTTATCTAAGAGAGTTTTGGTTTTTTAATTTTGCTTGCTAATGGTGAGCACTTTTGATTTCCGTAAGCTATTATCAAATTTTGATTGTTAAATTTAATTTGAAATTTTAATTCTTAATTTTGGTATGCAATTTAGAAACCCTTGTAACCAATATATGTACATGAATAACTAAGAGCCTATTTGGCCTAGCGGTTTTGAGGTCAAAAGAGTGTTTTTTATTTTAAAAAAAAAAAAACCACTTTTTTGGGTATTTGAAGTGTTTGACCAATTAGTAAAACTGCTTTTATGTAGAAGCAGAAGCATTTTTCCTGTGGTTGGGGAGAAGCAAAAAAATTCTGCTTCTTTGAAAAAAAATAGAAGCAGAAAATTATTTTTTTCAAGACAAAAATATTCCCACCATAAATACATATTTTTTAAGTATATCTCTCATTAATCCATTAAGTTTTAATTAATAATTCTTTGTGTTGAATTTTAATTTGTGGAATGATTTTGAATTTTATTTTGGTTGTAGCTTTTTAGTATATTCAAATCACCGTGTTGATATTATATCAATATTTGATATTTGTTTCTTATTTATCTATGTATTATATTAATTGAAAATTTTAAAATGTACTATTAAGTTTTAATAAATAAAAGCAAAAACTTGATTGAAGTCTTTCATACTACATATTTAAAATAATTTCTCTCTGTAAAACTATCTTGATAGTACACGTTCCTTGATATCTGTCTTTTTTCATGATTTGACACTCAAAGACACTTTTTTAAGAAAATTAGTTAAACACAATTTGCTTATTAAAAGTATTCAAAAGCACTTTTCAAATGAATTAGTCAAACATAATCTGTTTCTTACCAAAAGTACTTTTTTTGAAAAATACTTCTCAAAATAAGCAGTTTTTAGCCGCTAGTCCAAGCAGGCTATAAATCCTGCATAAAATAATACATAAAATTACTCATAACTTATACATGTATTATTAATACTTGGATAACTCTAGAGAGGTCATTTGGTATGATGGATAGAGAAAAATAATTCTGAGATAAACATTTAGTATCGCCATATCTCTTGTTTGGTTACTAATCCTAGGATAAATTATCCCTGGCAGGTGTGGAATAACAATCCCAGGAATAGTTATTCTAGGATAAAATGAGGAAAATGACAATTATAGCCTGGAGGTCCCTCAAACAATTTTTTCTTAAAAATTGTGCAATGCAATTACTTTTAATATAACAAACCAAGCAATCAACAAGAAATAATACCATGATAACTAATCTCATCATAACTTGTCTTCAAACCAAACGACCCCTAACTCTAATTGACTACCAAATGACCCCTAAGAGTATCATGTTAAGCATGACGTAACGTCGTTTACGTCGGCATATACCTTTTGGGCCGGCAAGGAATAAGCCAAAGGAAAAATTACTTGATATAGCTTCTTCTAAGAGGTAATTATTAATAATAATAACTATCTTTTGATTTATTTATAGTTAATAGCTAAATTAATTTTCTTAATTACCATTGATAGCTATATCAAAATACATAGATCTCTTTCTATTATCCCTCACTACACATTTCAAATTTTATATTTTCTCCAAACCCTAAAAAAAATTCTCTCTCCTTCCTATTCACTAACACAGCCGTTGCCGCCCCACCCCCAAATCTGTGCGATCTCACCCCTCTCTTTCTATCTCTCCGATCTCACCCTCTCTAATAACGGAGTAATCGTCCGAATTTCACACAAATACCTCCATGCATACCAATTCTTTCTTCCGATATCGGAGTAATCGTCCGAATTTCACACAAATACCTCCATGCATACCAATTCTTTCTTCCCACCTCTTCTTTTCGCGAATCTTTTTGGAACTCCTATCAGTCTATGGTCAATGATTATGTCCCCAACTATGAAGAGGTTAAAATTAATTGTTTATCTATTATTAGAAAGATTTGAGAATGTTAACGAAGATGATAGAAAACTATATCTAAGAACTTCAAATAAAGAAACTTCAAAAGCTCCTCCTTTGCCCGGCTAATATGAAGCTAATTAGAAGTGAAAATCCCCTTTTCTCGTCATCATCTCCACCGCTTGGCCGGAATCCATGGCCAGACGGCCATATCTTCTCAGATTTGAGTGTATTTCACCAGATCTATTGTATTCTCCATTTTTAAAAATACATTATATTTTGTATTTTCGTCGGAAATTTTGGTCCAATTCCACTGTATGTTGTATTTTCATCGAAAATTTGACTGAATTTAAGTGTAAATATAGTGTATTTATTGTATGTGTTGATTGACTGATGTCACGATCCAAACCGATGAGTCGTAACGAGTGTCTGACCTCTAGCGACCAAACACCCCTATACTCATATTTGAACCTCACTGAGCATCACGGGCGCACAAGTGACTTAAACTGATTTCATACAGCCTCATAAATAGATGACATCATGAACTCTGTACAACTTGTATATACATAAACATGCTGAAAGAACAATGCAAGCCAGCTAGGCTGCTACATATGTTGTACGCAAAAGAATAGAAGCCGACAAGGCTACATCATCTGACTAATACATACAACTGTCTACAGACCTCTACTAGAATAAAAGCTGTACAAAGGACGGGATAGGGCCCCGTCATACCCATATGCATGTACATCTCAAAAGACTAGCATACCCAAAATAAACTGCAGCTCCGGATCAATAGAGCGCACTGACCACTGCTGGATTGAAGTCTTACTAAGCTGGACCACCTGTCGGTCTACCTGAACCTGCGGGCATGAACGCAGGCCCCCCAAGCAACGGGGAGTCAGTACGGATAATGTACTGAGTATGAAAGGCATAAGAGCAACATTTATACATAAGAATCATAAATGAGATCTGAACTCATAAGCTGAAATGACTATCTGCATGTACTTGTATGAACCAGTATATAACGCCTGTCAAGCATCTATGGCATCCCATCATATCATATCGGCCTCTCTGCGGCCATCATCATATACATTGCTGCGGTACGTGCAGCCCGATCCTTATATCATCATCTTGGTGCACCAGCTGATCAGGTGGTAATGCGTATATAACGCCTATCCATTTCCCCATACCCCATATACATATAATACTTGCGTATATAACCCCTTCTGGTCACGGGTCAATGTGCATATATATATAATGAATGCAATGCATGAATAAACTGTATACATAAAACTGGACCCATGAACAGAAGGAACAATCATGAGCGGGGTACATGAACATCAAAGACGAAGTACTCCTAATGCTTCTAAGAGTAGAGTAATGTGGAAGCTCGCTTACTCATATGTTGGTTCATATCATAAGGTCATGCCAAAAAAGAAAAAAGGATAGCCTTAACTGTCACGACCCAACCCCGTAGGCCGTGACTAGTGTCCGTACTGGACACCCAAACGTACCCGATACCCCAAACCGGCATATTATCAAAATATATTAATATAAAGGTTAGTTGGCGCTACTAAATATCACAGATGAACAGATTTTGCACGTAGAGGCCGATAAGGCCATCACCGATCATAACAACCCAAAACATATACAGAACCCACACAAGTATGTCTACAGACCTCTACAGATCATAACAGAACCATAAGACGGGACAGGGCCCCGTCGTACCCCTGAATAGCGTACATATATACAATAGCAAAAGACTGTACCAAAATATAGGCTCTGGATAAAGGAGTGCTCCAAAATAGCAGAATAAAGTCCTAAGCGGGCGGATCAGCAAACCTGTCGTCTGTACCTGCGCGGCATGAAAACGCAGCCCCCGAAGAAAGGGGGTCAGTACGAAATATGTACTGAATATGTAAAGCCTGAATCACAGAATCAAAATCGTAACCGGTACAGAACGTACAGAAAAGTGAGTGTAAAATCCAAAGTATCAAATGCATATTTTCAAAACATACAGAGTGTATACAGAAACATATGCCATATCATATCCGGCCCCTGCCAAGGGACTCGGCAGACAAAACGTGGCCACCCTCCCGACGCTGGTGCCACAATACAGAAGGATCAGAATAGGGGTATAACCCCGTAACGTAGCATATCATATCAGATGGCCATAACAGATCATATCATATCATATCAGAATATGTGTACATGGCACAGCATACTCCACAACCCATGTACATGTATACCTGCCCCCTCACATCGAGGCACGGCGAACAATGCAGAGGAATACGCTTGACAACATATCCTGGCCCGGGCTCAGTGTGGGAAACATTGAGGCATCCACGAATGGAGTAGTGAGAAACTAAATGCAATAAAAATACCATATATATTTCCAGAGACTCAATGAAGCATATCGAATGACAGATCAAATCAATGAAATCGAACGGAGTCATAGTAAGTGAAATTCGAATGTCAAAATGGGTTACGGAAGCATAATCTTTCTGAGATCGTTCCCAAGTTTCAAAACAATTCATAAGGCTTAATGAAATATTAAAACAATTTTTATTTAGTAGTTAAAAGAATAGTTAGAATATTTCTTAAAAAAAATGCTCGAAGACAAGTCATAAACACAAAAGGGTAAAATCGGAAATAGTGGTCCACCTCGGGACAACCGAAGCGAAGGGCTCGAATTACGTATATTATGCCTATGGAATCACCTATAGAGGTCCTAGGGACATTCCATAACTTTCTAGACAATTTGTAAAAGTTTACATAATTCTTTCAACCAAAATATCCTTAAAGGATTCAATTCCATTGAATGATAAAGGGGCATTTTTGAACGCGGATTCCGATGAATAGAACGCTTCCCGAGATTCAAATCTGATCCTAGTACACCTAGGACATGCCAAAAGAAGAATAGGGGTAGCTTTACATACCTTATCCGCTCCAAGCTAACCACAAATCAGATCCCGAGCTTCCCAATCTATAACAACATTATTGATATCAAGTATTAACTATATCGTGCTCAAAATCCAAAGCCTAATCTAGCACGTTACTCGACAAAATTCGGGCAGCATTTCCCCTGAAAACTTAACAATCCTCGAGATTCCAATTCGGCCAAAACATCAATTAAAATACAAAGGACAACAATACCAACAATTTCATATCAAACTAGAATTAAATCCACCTTTAGATCACTCTCAAAATAGCCCAAAATTACAATATTAACTCAATAACTTATCCGATTTCTCATAATTAATTTCATAACTTGTCTAATGTTCCGACTTACCTTATGCACGTTGCTGATCTTCCATGAAGGGAAATATGTTGCTGCCTGCTCACTTTCTTCTTTTAGAAATTGTCCAAAAATATTAAGAAGTTGCTGCTCCATTTTCATTTCTAGCGTGTGAACTATTCAAAAGAGATGGCTTCCTATTACTAACGTATTTGTTGAAAGGTTGCTGCCTTTTCTTTCCTAAAATTCTTATTCAACAAGGATGACACATTCATAGCAATGTTCCTTCTTAAATTAAGTGGGGTCCACACACATATAAGTTGTCATTACTTAATAAAATGTAGGAACATAAATGTCAACCTTTTGCCCTACACGTGTAAATCATTCCCTCACCTTTACACCACAGCACCCCTTATGTGGCATGTATATAATTAAATTGCTGCCGAGTTGTCCATGAAATATCTGGATTATGTCCACGTAATATTTATCCAATAATCTTAATTAATTTGATATTCTTCATCTCACATTTTAACTATGACCTGGACGAATTTAAATATATCTAGTAGAGGAGAATTCTTACCTCATATGCTAAGAAATAATCTTCTTCCACCTTACTTCACTTTGAAGAAATTTTTCGATTTGCTAGGATCCGGAGGAGACCAACGTGGGCATAACCTCTATATCATTCTCCGCGTTTTTGCCTCGGTGAAAGAGATTTTTTTTTCCTCCCCACCTTGCTGCCCCTATCTCTACATGATGAAAGAACTATCTATAGGTATATATATATACCTAAATGTACCCAGAACGCTGCTGCCCATATCGTTGTGAAGAAATTATCCTCCATTTTGGATGTTAAGAAATATATATGTAATGTCCTTTACATCTATAAAAACGTGCAGCATCCCATTTATCTAGATAAGAAGTCAACAAAGGGGTATAAGTGTTTTAAGAGGGGCCCTCCACTATAGACATATGCCATTTGTTGGGCCCTTTTTCATTTTGTCATCAAATGCCATGTGATACGTGTATCCCATGTAGTTGCACCTTGTGTTCATTACTTTACTCTATTGTACCAATATATTCCTCTTGTGCATATTTCCCTCATTATCATTAATATATTAGTCACTTGCTATCTCTTTGGCTAATAATAAAAAGAATCTAGAAATAATTCTACCTAGCTGCTACGTTTTTGTTGCCTTTTACCTAGGCAAAACAAAATGAATTGTCTTCTTTATTCTATATAGGGCAGAGATGTCCCTCCAGCTCATTCATCAACTAAGTGGGTTTGCCCCCCTCTATTGTTATCTAATATTGTGACTAAAAAAATTGCACGTGGCTGATATTAAACCACTCCCAAAGTGGGACTTAATCTCATTATTAATAAATATCCACCATCCTAATATAATGAACGACCCTCATAATTAATGTCTTGACCTCAATTCACTTAAATAGTGATAATTTTTAACACACTTCTAATACCTAATTCACTTGAAACAACCTTTTTCTTCACAAGCTTGGGTTTACGGGGCTCGGATCTTGCCAATTCACCACTATAATGAGAGAAATTGTTGGGAGTAAATATACTAGGGTTTTTTTTTCTGACTTGGAAGAGAGAAAATGAGAAATAGAGTCATGGATCACATATTTATACTTGGAATTAAAAAGTCCCAGCAGTACGGTTCGACGAGCGGGTTGACGACCGTTCGACGTGTCGACGGTCCGTCAACCTGCCTGTCGACCTACGCCTGTAGATTTCAGGGCTGTGGAACCCTGTCGACGCCGCACAACGACGGTTCGTCGACCATGTCGATGGTCCGTCGACGATGACTGGTGTCTGCAGATTTCTCAGATTCAGCTCAGATCACGTCGATTCGATTCGTTCAACTTTTAATCCTGTAAATTACCCGGAAATACCTGCTGGTACCTTTGTACACTGGCTAAGACACTTTCTATCTCCAAAACTCGGACACGGGTCTCAATTCCAAAGGCATGCCCGACCATAGGTTCTACTACGACGAGAACGAGAGGCGTAACAACTGATCTATATACACATGTATTTGACTGTATGTGTTGTTTGACTGATGTATATACATATGTATAGTTGTATTTGACTAACTGTTTTTTGGAATGATGTATTTAGATACACTGAAATCCACTTAGATACAAGTGCATTTGACTGTATTTATATACAGTAAAAACTTGCACATTCAATGTATTTCAATTTGACAACAATATATATATATATATATATATATATATATATATATATATATATATTTGTATATAATTTTTCAACCAAATATAGTGTATTTGAAATTTTGTTGAAATACATTCAAATACAGTCAAATACGTTCAACTACACTCAAAACAAAAGGATACATCAATATATAAATACACTAAAATGCACAGCTCAGTCGTGTATTTAAATGCACTTTAATATGTTATTTTGAATACACATGTATTCAAAGAAAATTAAGGTTGCAGGAATCCGTGACTTCAGATAAGGTTAGATACAACTGAACATTGTATTCAAATACATTCAAATATAGTGAAAATAGCTAAATATAGGTACAAATTGTAAATAGCAAAAAGATAGCTACGGATTGAAAGCAAGCATTAAAAGGTAGTTATTTATGTAAGTTTCCCTAAGCCAAAATCAAAGTAACTCTGGTCAAAATCCAATGACTAATTGCTTAGAAAATTGATAAAAGTTCGTTTATTAATTAGGCTAGAATTTAAATGGGAAAATTTCATAAATGTACAATTCGCTCACTTACATTGCAAAAAAAAAAAAAAAAGCCCAAAACTTATGTTACAAAGCTTTAACCCAAATACACCAATATTATTGATACACCCATATATAATATTATACAATATGATACACCAATATACTCATATACACCCATCGGATACATTGAAAACTTCATATCTATCCTCTCCGGCGATATACCAAAGCTAGATCTCGATTCTCCGGTGCTAAAAAGCTTCAGATATGTACTCTCTGGTGAGCAACCAGAGTTAGATCTTGAATTACTTCAAGAAAAACGATAAGAGAAATTCAGAGAAAAAAGAAGAAAGAAAAGAAATGTGGAGGTGTTGGTGGAAGTAATATTAATGGGGCGGAGCTGAATATCAACATTTGGCCGTTTTCGAGAAGTAGATTCACTGGAAACGGCGGAATTAGGGTGCGAGTGGTCACTGGCCGGAAGGTGAATAGTGCCCCGTGTTCTTGGAGTAAATCTGTCGGTGCCGGAGTCATTGGGATGCCGGCGAAACGAAGAAGAGAGAGAGGGGGAGGAGGATGGAGTGGGTCATTTTCTGAAAGATTTAAAAAGGTGGGTTAATTTTGTTAGCATTAGTACCCTAATTGATATAGGGTGTACTTAACTCAATTTAAATTCCCAATAACTTGGTTTAAAAGTGTGTGATGTCACTTTAATGAAGTTCTTCTTTTGTATCTCCATCAGGCAACGCAAGAACTAGGATTCAAATAATAGTATCACCAGTTTGAATCCTAACAACAGGACTGCAGAAAGAAGGAAAGAAAAAGGTAGTACTACTTTGTATATAGGTATATAACGGGTCAATTGACATTGCACAATTATAGTTTTTTACATTTCATATCAAATTTTCAGCGATATCTTTTATTTTTAAGCGTAAAATATCTGAAATAAAGACTAAGAAGTATTTAGAAGATCATTTTCTTGCCTAATTTTACTAGCTTACTTCGGCCTCATTTTTGTTTGCACTAAATGGAAGTCTGAATGGTTCAGACCTTAGATCATTAAGTGTATTTATTTACATTAAGATATAAGCATTTATTTGGTCTGAATAGGTCTTAATCATTAAGATTTTGAATAAAGTCTATCATTAAGAGGTATTTTGTATGGATAATTTTTACCACCGACTCCATCTCCCCCATCCCCTCACTCCCACCACTCACCCCCTACTTACCCCCACCACCACGCCACCTACCCACCCCACCACTACCCACCCCACAACCCACCCACCACAAGCCACCCCAACCCTCCACTACCCAGCACACACACCCCAATCCTCCGTGTGTGTGTGAGGGGTGGGGGTGGGGGTTGTATGTCAACAAATCTTTAGAAATAGCATAAGGAAATGGTTCCAAAGGTATGTAAAAGTAACTTAGGGGCTCAAGCACAGTCAATTATCTATATGAACAGTGTTAAGTCCCACATCAGTGGGCGGGAGGCAAATATGTCACCTTACATGGTCTTGGGCAATTCTAGCCTCTTGAACTAGTTTTTGGGGTTGAGTTAGACCTAAGGTCCATTTCTTTATCATGATATCACAGCCAGGCCCACCCAAATCTTGTTTCACCCGATGTTGAGCCCCAATCATATATTGTCCACGCTTCAGATGTCCACTCACCCCCAACTCCACTTCAACTCCACCCCCACTCCAAAACCCACCCACCACCATATTCACCACCTACCTACCTTACCCCCAACCACCCCCTCACCACCACTCTCCTCCCCCGTCCCCCAAAACCCTACCCACCATCACTACAAACATCTCCGTCATTACTAACAAACATAAATGTTTCATATTTTTATTTTATTAAATTTTTATTTATTTTTTAATTTTTAGTTCCGATTTTATTTGAATTGTATATTTATTGTGTTTAAATAATTATATTATGCACATTCAGATGTTGAGAAAACAAATAGCCTAAATCATTCAATGTTCAGATCTAGAAACAATATCTTAATAATTCAGATGTGTATTTAGATTCAGACGTCTTAATCTTAATGAAAACAAATGAAGCCTTAGTCTATTATTGGAGGCTTCAAAGCAACAGGTGTGGGATCTAAGAAGATATTGAGGACTCTCATGCAAGGCATACATTTTGGAGATCAAGAAGAAAAAAAGAAGTCACCAGTCTTTGGCAAGTAAATCAAGTCAATGACGAGTATTTTACTTCAAATATCTACCTTCAAACATAATTTTAGCTAGTGTGGACCACAGTGTTATCACCTACCATTTTTTCCAAATCAATAAAATTTATCTAACATCTGTATTTGCAAAATGTTCAATAAAAAGATGTTTAATAGGAGTAGTTTTTTTTTTTTTTTAGCAAAAATTAACCCATAATATACTAATATATTGACATTTTCCTAGTGTGTGTGTTAGAAGATATCGATTTGCACAAGTTAATATTATGTACACCTGCTAGAAGAGCTACTCATATAACTGAACCCAATCTACTTGCAATTGAGAAAAAAATTGTAAATAATATTTATTGCTTGACAAAAGAAGTTTTCCTCCATCCAATCTTTTTTTTTTTTTAAAGTTCTGAGTAGGATGATCCAAATATTTGATTCTAGATTTAAAGGGTGAAAATCATTTTCACCCCCAAACTTTGCTTCAAAAATCAAACTCCCCCCCTCAACTTTAAATAATAGTCATTCTCCCCCCTTTTATCCTAATTGCTTTTTAAAATTCCTATTTTACCCTTACATTACCTACTTTTCCTTTTTTCTTTTACTTCTTTAAAATTATAATTTTTTTTAATCTCTTTAATCTATGTAACAGATTTCCTATAAGAAAATAAATATTATTTTCGAGACGGAAAAAGAAAACTGAGAAATACTAGTTGAGTATATAACTTTATACCTCTCCATAATGAAATAAATGAGAAGAATAATTTTTTTTATTATTAATAATAATCAAAACACCGATATCTATTTATACAAGTAAAAATAATAGGTAATAATACAAACAATGACATATCCAATGTAATCCCATAAGTGAGGTCTGAGAAGGGTAATAATAAATTTATAAATATATTTCAATGCAGGTAATATAAAATAATTAATAAAAATAGACGTATATTCTATAACAAATTCCTAAAAGATTATTTATTTATATTATAAATAAAATTTTAAATTATAATTTAAAATATTCCATTAATAACAACAAAAGCTCGTTTATTATTGATAATAGAGAATAAGAGAGAAGTGAAACTTATATATATATATATATATATATATATATATATATATATATATATATATATATAACAAGTAATATATGTGTGTATATATATTTATACATACATACATAAATGTACCTGTATGCATAGGATTGGGGGGGGGGGGGGGGGGATGTTAGTTGAGAGAGGATTTTGATTTTTAAAGCAAAGTTAAACCACATAAAATATAGTCCTTCCCTCCCATTTTATATAAGAGTGTTTGACTGGACACGAATTTTAAGAAATAAAAAAAGACTTTTGAAACTTGTGGTCTAAAATAAAGGCAGAATAGTCTGGGAGACCCCTGTACTTAACACTTTTTTACATCCCGGTGTTTGTACTTTCATGTTTGTCAACTGAACCCCTCTACCCATCAAAACTAAGCATTTTAAACACTTTTTTGGTCAGCCCATGGAGCATGTTACACATTCGCCCACACGTAGATTTCCACTTGTAAAAATTGGTTTGACATTACCCAAATTGTTGTGTGAATACGTTAGGTATTGGTCTGTTAGTGGTCCACTTGGGTATACAACCTTATTGTAGTATTGTTTTTTTGTTGGGAAAAAGCATGAATCTTGGAAGCTTTTTCATTTAAAAATTAGGGCTTTTTTGCTATATTTTTTATTGATTTGGCTAAAGATACTATTAGTGCATTATTAACTGACCCTGTTATTTTTTTGTCACTTTGCAGGCTTGGTAATAAAATGGCTTCAACAATTGTGACACTTCAAATGCATTATAGTGGTTGTTTTTTATCAGACCCTGAGCTAAGGTATGGTAATGCAATATCTAACCCTGAGCTAAGATATGGTAATGCAATATCTAACATTGAACTAATGAAAATACATGTTGATGAGCTACTTATTATGTTGTTTCAGAAGTTAGCTTGTGAATTAGGAGTTAAAAAAGTTGAAACTTTTGCGTGTAAAGTAAACAAAAGGGGTGGCTTTTACATGTTAAAAAATGATGGGGATGTGGTAAAATTTCTTAATAACCTGAGGGGTGGGGACTTTGTTGATGTCTATGTAGTACATGCTATTGATACACCTGTGATTGTTGTGGATATAAATGAAGGGGAAATAGCCAAAAAGTTAACACCTAAGAAAAGGCAAGCAAATGTCTTAAATGTTGGGTCTAATGTGTCACCCCCCTCCCCACCTATTGTAAATATTGATGAGGAGTTAAATGAAGCCAAATTTTTAACCCCAAAAAGAGGACAGCCTGGGGCTAATGTTTCACCCCAAACCCCTAGTATAAATATCAATTTATGAGACAAAGAAAATGGTAAAGAGACTGCTCGTGAGACTGTTTCTGCTAATGAACAGGAAGGTAATGACTTCTCTTCCTACCACCTTCAATCCTCTGATGAATCTGATGTAGAAGAATCTAGGGATTCTGAGTCACTATATGATGTTGATGAGAACATTAATGATTTAAGTGACTTGGATAAAGAGTTTGATGAAGCTAGATAGGCAAACATTAAAGAAAAACTAGCTAAAAAAAGGCTGAGAAGGTAAATATAGATGAGATAGCATCTGGTCCTGTAGGTTTAGATGCTGGTTTTAAGGATATTTTTAAGAATAAGAGGGGAAGGTATGAAGGGAAACTATGAGGGGATGAATTGTAGTTTGATAGTTCTGATCCAGGTAGTGAAGTTAGTGATGAAGAAGGGGGGAACCTGTTGGGAATGATGAAGAACTAGAGCCACTACTTAGGAATGCAAGTAGCAAAGTATATTTCGATGCAAAAACCTTTTTTTTTTTTTTTTTTTAATTTCAGTTGTAGATGGTTTTTCTGAATCATATTGAGTTTAGAGAAACACTGCAAACCTACTCAATTCAGAGAGATATGAACCTTAAGTTGAAACCTAAAGAAAAGAAAAGGATAGCAGCAAAGGGTGTGCATAAAGGTTGTCCTTGGCATATTAGAGGAAGCATACAAGGCAGCACTGGTGATTTTAGGGTGGTGACTTACTTTCCTGTCCACAAGCGTTGCAAGAAACAAGAAACAAATTGTGTCTGATGTAACGACCCGTCCGGTTGTTATTTAATATTCTGCAAACCCGTGCTCGATCTAGGTCTAGGGTTGTAAATAATAAGCTCTATGGTGTGATTTAGGGGTTAAGAGTGGGAAAATCAATTTCGGAGAGAATTAGAAAACTGTGGGCCAGGGAAGGACGCGAACCGCTATAGCGGTCAAGGGACGGCCATAGCGATACCGCTATAGCATTTCGACCGTCGCAGCGGTCCACGCGGAACAGTGCTGCGTTTTTTGGTCACTTATTTTATTTTCTCCCCTTTTTCAATAAAAGACTCCCAAAGGCTACTCCTAGGGTCTCATATGAAATAAAAACCCTTTGACACCAAGAAAAAAAGACCTTTTTATTTCCTTCCCACCATTCCCTATGACTATTACCTCTCATGGATTAGGATGAAAGCTAAGAAGACGAGAAATTCATGGAGATTCAATTAGCTGTTCGTCAACGAGGTAGGTTATGGTTTACTTGAGTTAGACTTTGGTTAGCGAACCATATATACTATTAGAGTTGACGAGAGACTGCATGATTAGGTCTTCGGACATGGAGTTGGGTTGGATATTCTATAACGTAACTAAAATCTTGTGTAAATGGCAGCTAGGGTAACAATGAATGGTTATTAATGTGAGTACTATTATCACTGAGGGGTATCTCGTGTTTAATTTATGCATCCCTAGGAGTGGGTGATTTCCGTCTTTATTTCCGGTTGTATTGAATTATTCACATGGTTGTCTTTCTTGTAAATAAGAAATTTGTATTGAGAGATCCAAGTAAGTCGGACTAGCGCAACGCTCATCAAGGGCATGATTTATGACTTATTGATTTATTGCATCATTGCATTGCATTGCACGGGTTCTGAGGAAATACAGGTAGCAGGAAAGGCTGAGTGTGGGAAATTGGGTTGTCTGGTCTTTTGGCCGTTGAACTAGATACGAGTATTCTTTATGATGTGGATCCGCGTCCGAGGTTCTTTCCGGAGCGGAAGATTTATGGCTCGGGTCCGAGGAGTGGATTCGGAACGAGTGGTACATGGACACCATGAGTCCCATGCAGGTCATAACTACTGAGCAATGACATTAGTTAGCGTGTATGTACAGTGTGTTTGGGCCCTTGCATCTCATTCTGCATTGCACTTCATCTCATATTTCTATGTTATGTGCGTGTGTACCGTCGTCGGTATTGCTTATTGATCCTTATGATTTCATTGAGACTGTGGGTGGAGGGGTGACTAATATAAGGTAAATATAGTAGTGGACTTTAGATAGTGAATCATTCCCTAGGTGCATTGTATTGAGTAAATTGAGTAGGTGGACTTTACAGACAAAAAAGGTAGAAGCTAGAGCATATGAGGAGCGTGAGGACGAGAGTTAATAGGTTGAATGAAAGGAAGAGAACGATTGTGAATAAGTAGAATACTTGTAATTCTTGGAAATAAAATAAGCGAGCGGTTGAGAGAGGAAAGATAAGTGGTGAGAGTGTAATAATCTTATTTTGAGAGTCTTGACGTTCATTGACTTATCTGCTATCTTATTGACTTTACATTGTATTACGTAAACTAACCTTAGTCGACCTATGATGCTTACCAGTACGTGTGGTGTACTGATGTTACTCCTGCTACACCCTTCTTAGGTGTAGATATGTTGCAGGTCTTAGTGAAGTTTCGTCGTGTGGATTTATCAGGCATTCTCCTACAACCTCGCTCATCTCACTCCAGGCAGGGACTGTGTCATTTATTTGTCTTTCTGTACTGTAGGAGCTCTTGTACTTGTCTAGACTAGATCCCGAGGATTCCCTTTCAGCTTTATTATATTTTAAAAACAGAGTCTGTATACAATTTTTACTTTAGTTTTGTGATTTTTTTGAAAGATTGTTGTCGCAACTGTTTAATAGTTAGGTTTAGTTGGTAAGGGTTCGCCTACTAGGGTAGTAATATGGTAGGTGCCCGCATGACCCGTGGGTTAGGTCGTGACAGTTGGTATCAGAGCCCAGGTTACCGGTCTCACAAGTACAAGAGCAAATCTCTAGTAGAGTCTGGTGGAATGGTACGATGACGTCCGTACCCGTCTGCAAGAGGCTATAGGACATCTAGAAGTTTCCCTTCATTCATTCCATCGTGCCGCCTTAAATTCGCCGTCTCCTAGTTGGATCCAATTGGTATCTAAATGATCCCAATTGGTGTCTTGACGGGCTAATTGGTATCTGTCGATCCCAATTAGTGTCTCTCTATTCTGACTCGAGGAAGACGTTCTGTAGCAGGTGCGTAGTATTTTTGTGGATGAACAAAACTTCTGTGATAATGTTGATGTTATAGACTGGGTACTGATCCTGGAAATAGTAGCAAATTAATAGCTCATTCGTACTCGTAGGTGTAAACCATGTTTTACGCGCTAATCATTTAAGTAAACCCTTACGCGATCCGAGCTGGAGGGCAAAAAGTTCCGTCCACTAGCACTGTAGCATCGCTGTAACGGTACAGGGACCGCTACAACGGGCTTGCTATAGCGGGCATCAGACTGCCATAGCGGACTCAGAATTTCTGCAAAGGTCTGCTATGGCGACATACTCACCACCATACCTCTGCAGCGGTACCGTTTGACCAGTAGCGTCTTCCTTCATTTGTTTTGCCAATTTGTGTAGTACATCAACAAACCAAGAAGAAATTGATATCCAAAGCAAATACATTCTTAAAAGCATCCGCCCAACTAAGGCAATTATCCTACGAGCACCTTTAAACCAAGGCACCCGCACCAAACCAACAAAATAAAAATTAACCAAACATGCCAAAAACAACCAAAAGCAAGCAAATTGTCTGAACATCAAAGCCCTACAAGGGCAAGTACTAATCAAAGTTGAAAAACAAAAAGGGGGGAGGGGGAGCTCTAAGCCACTCCTCAGCTAGTCGCCTCTTCGCCACCATATTCCGAGTCACTAAAAACCTCGCTGCTAAGTCTGGACTCTCTAAGGAGGGAGAACTGGGAGACATCTATGGTAGTCACCTTGGGACTAGGAACTTCAAGAGACTCTTGATGCCTTTCCACATCTTCAAAAATAGCTTGTCCCTAGTCCGTCTCTTTTTCTTTTCCTCGTTCAAGTCATCCTAGAGATCCACATGGGCCTGAGCCAAGGATCCATAGGCGCCCTGCAAGGCATCCATAGCATCTCAATCTTGGTCTGGGTCTCTATGTAACTCTTCATCTGCTCCGTAGTAAAATAGCCAGTACCCGCAGCACTGCTAGACGACCCAACCTCTATGGAAGGCCGCGCAAACCCCATCATGGCCGCCTTCACCGCAGCCATATCAGCCTCCATGCGCTCCAAGGTACCCGGGGTCTGTGACTGACCACTCCTGCCTTGTGGGCCACCACTATGATCGCTGTCATCCGAGCCAATTCTCTTTCTTTTGCCCCTGCCCTGTGCTCGCTTGATCTTCAGTGGGTCAAAAGCGACATCACACCCCACATAGCGGTCTCCAGGCTCCATAGGCACCCTAGCATTACGGCAAAGATGGGTGATCAGGGAAGGAAATATCAAACTCAAGCCAGCCTTGGCCACGAAACCCCGCAACGCCCCGATCACCTGCATACCCACATTCACGGGCATACCATCTAGGATACAAGCCACCACAAGGGCCCGCGGGTAAGTGACATCAGTAGTATTGCTCGAAGGGCGAACCCATCGGGCAACGAGGTTTAACCACCTCTAGGCCTCAAGAGTAAAATGTCTACTCTTAATAGCCAAATGAGAGACAACCCAGGTAGCCTTCTTCCTTTTTGATTCCCTCACCAACATCCTCATCAACTACGACCCATTTCCTTCAATGTCCTTGGCCCGAAGCTCATCCTGTGGAGGGTTGGGCAGCCCATGAACGACATTGATGGCCTCAACACTCACTTTTATGGCAACCCCTTGGACTGTAATTTGCGGCTCTGGGACAGTCCAATCCATAGTAGGGACCATAGCATAGAACTCGCTGACCCAGTTATAATTGACAGTCCCGGGCTCCTCGAGTAATGGACCCCAACGAATACGGCATAAAGTTTGATAGAATTTCGGGGCCAGCTTCTCAACCCGGTCCATAATGAAAGCCCGCTTATGAAGCAGGCCCTTGGTCTGATGTTCCATGTAACGCCTCTTACATGCATGAGTAGGGAACTTGATGTGGGGGGGAGGGGGGAAGCTGGGGGTTGTTGTCCTTGTTGTTGATCCACCATAGTAAAGCGAGAGAGTTAGCCTGAAAAATTGAAAAGCAGAGTTAGAATAATGTGGTAATAAGAGTTAGCAGTGATAGACCATGCATGAAATAGTAGAAAAATCCTAAATCTAGCTTCTACCTAAAGCAGCTCCGCTGCGGCGGTGGTATGGCCGTTGCAGTGAAGCCGCTATTACTATAAGAAGGCCGCTACAGCGGATGAGGTGTCGCCATAGCGGTGCTTTGTCGCTGTAGCGGGCTAGATATAGCGGCCACCTCCCAAACAAAAGGGCCGCTCCCAGCGATGGTCCCATCGCTACTGCAGTACCGTTATCGTGGTAGAAGGACCGCTGCAGTGGTCCCACCTTCTCTAGTCTGAAAATTCCTACCCCAACCTTTTTCAAACCTAAGATTTCCACCATGATATTTCCAATTTTTTCTAGGATCAAGTAGGATGATAGCATGCATGACTTTTACAACGTATTTTACCCTATTTCAACTACCATGATTACCAAATTTTGAGCAAAAACTTCAAAAAGATTGCACCATAAAAAAACATTTCACCCCAACATAAAACTACCTCATATTTAGCAGATCTTTAGTACAGAGTGTTGGTAAAAAATTATGAACGTGAAATAACCCTCCATGATCCAAAGAACTGCCCTCCCCAAGAACCAAAAACCCCTTTTTGGTCTAGAAGACCGAATTTCTTCCTAATCTAGCAAGTTAAGGATGAAAATTTCGAAATAGAAAAGCCATAGACAAGTTATAAGATAGTGAAACAGAGCACATACCTTGAAACGACGAGAGATCTGTAAACTTCGCTTGAAAAGTGAACTTTAGGGTAGAAAACCCTTTATTTTCTTATCTGTTTTGGGTAGTGTTTTGGGAAATCGAAGGGGTTAGGGTGGTTATAAGGGAGTGCGAAGAGAGATGAGGGGGTTGAGTAGTGTATAAGGGGGAAGAATTTTTGTGGGGAGAGGGGAAGTGTTCGGTTATGGGGGATAAGTGGGAAGTGGGAGGGGTGAACTGAGATCACCCTATTTATTTTGCTTCTGGCCAATGACCGCTGCGGGCGGCAATTTGACCGCTACAGCTGTACCGCTATAGGGGTCCCCTAGCCGCTATAGTGGTGGCTTTGAAAATTTTTCGTTGTTCCATGTTAAAAATTTCCTTACCCTATGTCGATAGCTCAAAATCCTATCTCCTATGATATGGGGCCTAGGAAGGTGACCCTCACCTCACCCCACTCTGTTCAGGGATGAACGATAGTTTAATTGGTATCTGATGTAACAACCCGTCCGGTCGTTATTTAATATTTCGCGAACCCGTGCCCAATCTAGGTCTAGGGTCATAAATAATAAGCTCTATGGTGTGATTTAGGGGTTAAGAGCGGAAAAAATCAACTTCGGAGAGAATTAGAAAACTGTGGGCTAGGGAAGGAAGCGGACCGCTATAGCGGTCAAGGGTCTGCCATAGCGGTACGGCTATAGCGGTATTTCGACCGCCGCAGCGGTCCATGTGGAACAGTGACCACGTTTTTGGTCACATAGTCTATTTTTTCCCCTTTTTCAATAAAATACTCCCAAAGGCTGCTCCTAGGGTCCCATACGAAATAAAAACCCTTGACACCAAGAAAATGAGACCTTTCTATTTCCTCCCCACTATTCCCTACAACTATTACCTCTCATGGATTCTGACGAAATCTAGGAAAATGAGCAATCGTTGAGATTCAATTAGTTGTTCGTCAACGAGCTAGGTTATGATTTACTTGAGTTAGACTTTGGTTAGCGAATCATATATACGTTTAGAGTTGACGGGAGACTGCACGATTAGGTCTTCGGACAGGAAGTTGGGTTGGATATATTCTATAACTTAACTAAAATCTTGTGTAAATGGTAGCTAGGGTAACAATGAATGGTTATTAATGTGAGTACTATTATCACTGAGGGGTATCTCGTGTTTAATTTATGCATCCCTAGGAGTGGGTGATTTCCATCCTTATTCCGGTTGTATTGAATTATTCACATGTTTGTCTTTTTTATAAATAAGAAATTTGTATTGAGAGGTCCGAGTAAGTTGGACTAGCGCAGCGCCCATCAAGGGCATGATTTATGACTTGTTGATTTATTGCAGCATTGCATTGCATTGCACGGGTTCTGAGGAAATACAGGTAGAAGGAAAGGCTGAGTATGGGAAATTGGGTTGTCTGGTCCTTTGGCCGTGGATCTAGATACGAGTATTCTTTATGATATGGATCTGCGTCCGAGGTTCTTTTCGGAGCGGAGGATTTATGGCTCGGGTCCGAGGAGTAGATCCCTAACGAGTGGTACATGGACACCAAGGGTCCCATACAGGTCATGACTACTGAGCAATGACATCAGTTAGCATGTATTTACAGTGTGTTTGGGCCTTGCATCACATTCTGCATTGCACTTCATCTCATATTTCTATGTAATGTACGTGTGTACCACTATCGTTGGTATTGCTTATCCATCCTTATGATTTCGTTGAGAATGTGGGTGGAGGGGTGGCTAATATAAAGTAAATGTAGTAGGTCGAATGAAAGGAAGAGAACGGTTGTGATTAAGTAGAATACCTGTAATTCTTGGAAATAAAAGAAGCGAGCAGTTGAGAGAGGAAATGTAAGTGGTGTGAGTGTAATAATCTTATTTTTAGAATCTTGAGGTTCATTCACTTATTTGCTATCTTATTGACTTTACATTGTATTGCATAAACTAACCTTAGTCGACCTATGGTGCTTACCAGTACGTGTGGTGTATTGATACTACTCTTGTTACGCCCTTCTTAGGTGTAGATATGTTGCAGGTCTTAGTGAAGTTTCATCATGTGGATTTATCAAGCATTCTCCTGCAGCCTCGCTCATCTCACTCCAGGCAGGGACTGTGTCATTTATTTGTCTTTCTGTACTGTAGGAGCTCTTGTACCTGTCTAGACTAGATCCCGGGGATTCCTTTTCAGCTTTATTGTATTTTAAAACCAAAGTCTGTACAAAGCGTTTACTTTAATTTTGTGATTTTTTTGAAAGATTGTTGTCGCAACTATTTAATAATTGGGTTTAGTTGGCAAAGGTTCGCCTACTAGGGTAGTAATATGGTAGGTGGCTGCACGAACCGTGGGTTGGGTCATGACAATAAGACTATTTGTACCCTGTTATGAGTCTGTTTGTATCTTGTTGCTTGACTGTTTGTTTAATAGGGTCTGCTTGTGGCACTTCATGATTTATTGCCAAATGCTTAGCACAGATGGTGTGCTAGGCATATATGGGCCAACTGGAAGAAGGAATGAAGGGGTGAAGAAAGAAGAAGAAAATTCTGGCAGGTAGCAAGGGCATCATTTGAAGTTCTTTTTAATAAAAAACTTGACGAGATTGATGAGCTAGAGGACGACATTATTGAAGCCTTATTTCAATACAACAAGGAAACATAGTGTAGGGCATACTTTAAAGAACACAGTAAATGTGACATAATTGAGAACAACATGTGTCAGACATTCAACAACTGGATTTTGATACCTAGATTCATATCAATCATAACTGATACGCTCAAATTACACCTAAATTATGGCGTACGACGGTCGGTGTCAAATATAGTAACCCAACTAGGTTGGGGTCGAATCCCACAGGGAATAAAGTGTGAAATAAATACTAATCATATATTTTACTAATCTCTAAAGACTTTAGTTCTATTCCGACTAGTGTAGAAAAGGGGTTTTGGTTTGTATTCGCTATTTTGAAGTATTTGGAATTTTTTTGGATTAAAAGAACCAAAGTTGTGTCCCCGTTGTGATTAGATGTTATGCTATGGGTATCAATATGATATATTTCTAATGGTCGTGGTTTTGTATGCACTTAATCTCTAATGCACTTCCTAATATTTTCCAATAGCTAGAAAGTATTTCTTTTCATGATTTTACCAAATATAGAAAAGTTGCAAGTAAAACCGATTAAATATGCCAAGTAGAACGCATCTTATTCCTAAGTGAGTTCATTAAACGAGGGTTAGCGCGCCAAGACCTTGTTATATTATTTCAACTCAAACCCTAGTTGATCTTTTCAAACTAAACTAGGGTTTGTGCATAAGCAAGTGTTTGTAACCACTAACTAACAATGAATATGATAAATAATAAAAGACATCACAACACATTATATATATATGCAATGTTATACACCCATTACATAACACCCATCATTTGGGTCCACAACTTTGATTAAATAAAATACTCACACATATTAGTCACAAAAGTAGTAAGTAATAATAGAGACATAAAGCTTACAAAGTGTAATAAAGATGATGGAAATGGAATCTTTTTGACTTCACTAAAATCCAAAAGTGGTGTATTCAATGCTCACCCACCAATGGAAAAAGTGTTAAATGTTGGAGAAAAATCAGATGTGTACAAAAACCTAAAATGTTCTTTATATAGGCTCCAAAAACGCACAGCAACGGTCCGTCGATGCCTTCATCTTTTGTTTCTTCAGTGGTATGGTCCATTTGACGGTGTCGTCGACCAGTTCGACACTCCGTCGAGTCTTCCGTCTTTCTCTCTTCTTGTTGACAAATCTGTTTGACGATACAAATGACGAAACGTCAATCATTTCGATGCTTCGTCGATGCCTCCGTCCTTTGTCCTCTTCAGCGAAGGCCATCACTGGAAAATCGAATTTATAGATGCTTCAAAGGACTGTCCGTCGATCAATCGACGGACCATCGAATCATCATTTCTGGGTGTTCTTTCCTTTTTCCTTTGGTTTTGCTTTTGGGCCATCGTATTCCTAAAGCACAACAAAAAAACATTAAAATGCCCCAGACTTACTTGAAAACAACCAAGATTCATAGTAAAAAGGCGTCGAATGTGCCACAAATCCGCGACACATCAACACCCTCAACTTAGAATCTTTGTTTGTCCTTAAACAAGTCAAACAAAACAACTACAAAATAAAAACTACAACTATACTAAAATAAAGTAAAAGTATCTTCAATGGTGTTTGTTCATCACTATCGACTTGTGGATTTTCAAGTCAACTCCCTCTTTCCTCATTTCAAAACAATGTTCTTTCATAACAAGTTATTAGAATTGACTATGACGCTTCAATCAATGACATCACATTATCAGAGGCATTTGTTCACGCGAGTATTCACCATTATGCCCTTACTTAGACCAAAGAATGTCCCACACATAATTTTAAGATAAGAACAGGGACGAGGATAAATGAGAATAGAAAGCACTCCCGCTCATAAGAAGTTCATGATTTACAAGTGCAGATACCATATGCTTGCCCTTAATTTCAATGCCTAACACTTTCGGATGGTTCAGTTGTGATTACTATAGGACTTGTTCTTGGGTTGTAATATAGACTCGGGGAAGGGTAGGATACTTATTTGGGAATTAGTGACTCATCCTCCTCGACAGTACACATTCTCACTTTTTGCACGACCATTCTATTCATGTTTATTCTTCAACTCATGACTATGATGTGATTTTATTCTTATTAGAATTTACAATCTTTTTATGAGACAATTTTTAGATGTTCTCTTTTTTTTTTTTAATTTTTTTTATAACACTTTTCTCAAATTTAATCCGCTACCACATCCAGTTCTCGACTATGTAACTCACACACCTCCTGCTTTAGGCTCTTAGCCTCTACTTCACACATATACCACCCCCAACTTAGGCGATTTGCCTCTTTTCTCTCGTAGTGTCAAGGAGGGAACGGGTGCAAAGATGGAATTAATTCATGAAGAGGGAAAAAGGTTTGTTACGGCTAATCAAGAAAAACAAGTCAAAGGCTCAAAAGGGGGAACTAATGATATTCATATAGAATGGGTTTTGGGCTTTTTAAGGCTAAAATGACTATTTACAAGGAAAGCCTATGATCACTTCACAACCAACTATCCTAAACAATACAACACAACTTACCAGGAAAGTTCTAGATCCACATATGCCAACAATGAACACAAGGAAGTTCTCACACTCATAATGACATAAGGATTTGGACACTCAACCCATACACACTCTAATATCTATGATGTCACAAAAAGAACCATCCATGTCAATTGATTACAACTTATGATAAGCAATAAAATTTTGGAGGGGTCAATTTTAAATCATTTCATTTCCAAGTTCAAAAATACCCTTTTCATTCCAATTCGTTCTCAAAATCCATGCCACAAGTTCAAAATGCAACAACCACTAAAGTCACAATTACTCTAAGCAAGATTTAACACATATATACACTACAAGATACATCAGGTTACCCCACCCTAGCAAAAAGAGGATATATTGTCCCCAATGCATCAAACTCATACCATCACCCAACGTTGGAGGGGCCGACCTCAGACGGTCTAAGCCCGTTGCTGCTGCTGAAGTGTCCCCTCTGCATCAGTGCGAATGGAAACCCTCCCTACTAGGATAGCATTGGTGCTGGAAGATGTTTCTATGAACCTCGTGTCTAGGCGCGACTGACGAATACTCTCCTGAAACTCGGTGTCCTTATCCTCATCATCATCATCCTCGTCATCATCAACAACCAATGTCTCAGTCCTCTTTCTCTTGAGACTTTCCCTAATCTCCTCCCAGTCACCAAGTCAGCTACTTTAATCAAATCTGAAATGCTGGCGACTGGCGCAGGTGGCATCGGGTCATCCACAATAACCTGTTCTCATGCACGAAGGGCCTTGACCTCAGCTCTGAGCTGCTCAAGCTCGGTCTTCAAATCTCCAAAAGTACCACTCTCACTCTTCTTCTCAATAGTGAGTATCTACATCTCTAAACCGTCAAGTCTCGCATGCACTCTAGCGTGATACCTCTCCATAGCCTCCTTAAGAGGCTCTAACTCTGGTGTAACCTCTTTGCGAACGAACCTACCCAATTGCTGTAATATCCGGGTCACCTGCTGATCAGCTCGCTCTGCCTTCATGGCAAGCTCTCTGAAGTTCACCTTGTTTAGGACAAAGATATCCTCGAAGGCTGATGCTGCGGCTGAAAGAGGAATAAGAGCTGAAGATGGGACAACAGGCCGAAGTAGTGCCTCCAAAGAAGTGGTAGGATCAGCTACAGATGGTGTGGAGGCAGCTTCTGTGGAAGGGCCTTCAGTGCCCAGATCACTTGTGCCCTGTGGCACAGAATTTATAACATGCTCAGTCTACTAATCTGAAAGCTGTAGCAATGAAGTACTAGTGGTCTGAGATGTACGAAGTGTCTCATCCTTACTCTGTGTGATGTCATACACCTTCGCTACTGTTACACCCCAGAAATTTTTCGTTAACGTACAGTGAATAGACTAACGAAGGGCACGACATATACGATATTTTAATAAGTAAGAAATAACATTTGATGATTCTAAATGAGATTTCAAAGACATGTGAGGTAGGAGACGGAAGTTGTTAAGGAAAGCAATGTATAGGTTATGTGTCGGGCAAGATTTACGAGTATCGAATTAATGATGGCATAATGATGCTTTGGAGAAGAGTTATAATGTCCCTTAGATTGTTAACGAGGTGTTAAACAAGTGTCAAGAAGGTTCCATAAGGATTGGAGATCAAACGAACGACGGAGATCATTTCAGGGAAATGGGGTTATACGACAAACTTATACAGTCCGTATAACATTATAAAGTCCGTATAAGGGTCCGTATAACACCCAGCAGAGATAATGTTTGCCTGGTGGTGAACCACGACCACTTATACGGGCCGTGCAATGTTATACGGACCGTATAAGTGTCCATGGAAGTCCCGCCGGGCTGAGTTAAGTTCAATTATATAAATGTGATCCCACTTCACTAATTTCATTTCCCACACTTCTTCATCTCTCTCAAGGCTTCTAGAGGGTTCCACACACTTCTTCCATAAGAACTCAAGAGAGATTCAAGATCAACTTCATCAAACAAAGAGAGCCAAGTGTATGAGACACATTAAAGTTCATCCAAGCCGAGGAATTCCAATGGAAGTGTAGGGTTTTGGTGCAAGAGAAGTATTTACACTCAAGGCTTATTCCTACACTATCTAAGGTAAGTTTTACAATCTTTCCATGTTGTTTAGGGTAATGAGAGGTTGAAAGACTTAGATGATGGAAGGAGATAGAAAATGGGTCACAAATATGTGAATAATGAGATTGTGAGTAGTAGTTTGGAATGAGTCATGAATATTGATATGTTGTGATTGTAAGAATTCTATAAGTGACATTTAGAATATAGGATAAGTATTATATGTGAGAAAACGCAATAGTGAATTATGACCATAATTATGGAGGAATTGAAGTGAAATTGTGAAATGTGGATAATGTAGATGAATGATGATTGTTGCGTATAATATTGTGAATGTTGTTATGAATGGTTGGGAGTTGATATGGTATATGGGAAAAGTTGTATAAACAAAGGAAATGTTGCCCAATTTTCTCTAGCTTTAGTAAGCATGTTCTTATAATCAATTAGCTAATGTTAATATGAACTTTCTTGAAGGTAGAAACGCGAGCAACGAAGAAGAATGATCAAACGATAGAATAGCTAAACGAAAGAGGTATGTAAGGCTAATCCTTTCCTTCTATGGCATGACTCCTATGGCTTGAATCTTTCCATTTTTCCATGATCTTCCTATATAACGGAAATTATGAGTCTATGACTATAAGGAGCTATATATGTATAAGATAAAGAAAGGCGATAAGACACGAGTATGATAATGGATGATGATGATGAGTTTAAGTCTAAAGAATCCTAAAGTGAGATATGATGCCCATGAAGTTAATGATTCTAAGTATGGTTCCATTGATGCTTTTTCTTGTGTGCACTCATCTTAAAACGTTATTCCCTTCAAGGTGAGATATGATGATTATGATCACTCCATAATGTAATCGGGGATCCACAACCTCATGTCACCCCGACATCGCCATAGTTGCCTTCAATGTTCTAATGTATGATTTAATGATAGATGTATGGTAATGCTAAGGATGATGTTGATTTCATTTATGTATTTTTATGTATATGTATGTATGTGTGCATAGCACTCCCACTGCTCAGTTATGGATAGCATCGAGTCCCGGAAGGGCCGAGTACGGATAGCATCGAGTCCCGGAAGGGTCGAGTACGGATAGCATCGAGTCCCGGGAGGGCCGAGTACGGATACCATCGAGTCCCGGGAGGGCCGAGTACAGGTGATACCGAGCCTATATGGCCGGGTACGTGGCTGTACTGCATTGTAAACTATTGCATATGTAAGTATGTGGATGTAACAAGTGTATCTCTAGGAGAATAAAGGGGTAAGTACGTATGACGAATGTTTAAAAAAAGTATTATGAGAAATGAACGGTTCTTTTATCTTATGCTATCCCTCATGCTCTTATCATGTTATTATCCACCTCTTACATACTGAGTACATTGCTCGTACTGACGTCCGTTTTCTTTGGACGTTGTGTTCATGCCCACAGGTAGACAGGGAGGCGACCCAAATTCATAGGAGCTACTAGCAGACTTTGAGGGCACTCCATTGTTCCGGAGGTGCCATTGATTTATTATTTTGTGTACATATATATTTTGGGCATGATGGGATCCTGTCCTGTCCATATGTCTAGTACTCTAATAGAGTCTCGTAGATACGTATGTGTGGGTAGTATGGTCTTATTTTGATAGCCGAAGGGTTTATGTATATAAAGGCAATTATGTTTCAAATGAAAAATGGTTTTCCTACGATTATAAGCATACGAAATACGACTGTACGCAGAATGAGTAATAGAACTAGTGGTGCTCGGTGGTTAGCCCCGGGTACCCGTCATGGCCCTAGCCAGGTCGTGACAAAAGTGGAATCAGAGCAGTTCAGTCCTAGGAAGTGTCTACGAGCTGTGTCTAGTAGAGTCCTTTTTATGGTGTGTTGCGCGCCACATTAATAAACAGAAGGCTACAGGGCATTTAGGAAACATGACCATTCTTCTTCTTACTAGATCGTGTTATAGAGCCATGTTATAATATTTTCCCATCCTTAATGGTGCTTTTATGATTTCAGCAAACTTGATGAAAGGAAAAGTTACTGCAGCCCATAAGGGCAAGGCAGTGATTGCAGAAGGGCTTGAACGGGGGCCATCTACGGATATGGAGGAGAGTGAACCCCAAAATAAGGCCCTATCTCGATTTTCCCGTACCTCGCCTACTTTAGAGGATCATAGGGGAGCCTCTACTTTAGCACCCCCACCCCCAATTCCTCCTCCAGATGCCTCGGGCCAAGAAATGAGACAGGCCATTCTTTTATTGACTCAGTTAGTAGCCGCTCAAGCTCAGCGGCAAGATGTGGGCCACGGTAACAGGGGTCGGAGAAAGAGAGTTAATTCTCCAGGGTTTGATCATGAGTTTAGGGGTGCTCCGAGACAACAATTCTCCAGGCACTCAGCTCGTTCAACAACTAGCGTTCCTCCACAGTTCCTTGGACCTAGGTTTGAGGGATCTACTTATTCTAGGCCGCCCCAGAGTCTCAGAGTTGCCAATTCCCGGATTAGGGGTGATTCAAGACAGATAAGATTACCCGTAGCACGATGTAGTCAATGCAGAAAGTTACATTCTGGACCGTGCCGCTTGGGTTCAAATGTTTGTTATGCCTGTGCTCGGCCAGGCCATTTTAGGTGCGATTGTCCATCGTTACGTGGTAAAGATAAGGTTCGGTCTACGGGAATGGTAGCTGGCTCTTCATCATTAGTACACCCTCCTAGGCGGAGGCCGCAGATAGTAGCAGGTTATGATAGAGATCAAAGAGAAGTGCCCAGTCTGAGTGGATCCCAACGCCATACCTATGGATTAGCTGGGCGACAAGATCTTGAGTATCCCTTTGATATTGTCCCAGGTACATTGTTAGTAATCTCTTGTGATATGTATGCGTCGATTGACTCGGGTCCTACACTGTCATATATTACTCCGGATGTGATGATTGTGTTGAGGTGAAAAATCTGAGCCAATCCAACAATTTGAGATGACTATATTTGTTAGTGACCTAGTGATAGCCGGAATCGTGATTTACGAGTAAGTTGATTGACAGTGAGTGAACATAAATAATATGTGTATGTATATATATTGGAATTCTAGACCGAGTGTGCAGGCACAACTTATGAGACAAGCTCTATTATTTATATCCTTTAATGGTAAGTGATCTTGTGTTGCTGAGTTGCATATTATGTGTGTCCCGATATATGTCCTATTGAGGCATCGGACGTGTTTTCTGGGCTATGTGCAGGTTTGGGATTGTTATGTTTACAAGAGAAACTCTGCCAAAATTCTCCCAAGAATCTAAAGGAAATTGTGGGAACTGTAGACAGAATTGCCGTGAAAAGAAAAGAAGGCCAGCAACGAGTGATGAAGGACAGAGCTAGTGACCAAAATGTGGGATAAACATAGCAAGTATGTATTATAATAAGAAAAGGATGAATAGGTTAGGATGGAATAAAGAACATGGGAAGGGAGAATGGTGTGCTTGAGGTAGAAATAATTTTTATATACTAAGGAGAATTAAAGGGATAAGCACTCCAGAAGAAGTTGTAAGTCAGAAAGTTTGGCTAGTTCCCTTCGCCTTTGGGAAGCATTAAGTTATGAGATAAACTTGATGTGTGTCTGTAAGCCAATGCACGATGTGCTAAATCAGATTATTAAGCTATGCTTCGCATAAGGAATAGAGTGGGAGAGACTTTTATGTCACTATAAGCTAACTTTAATGATCTTGGCGATACTTTGAGAAAAGAGAATACAAGAGATGTGTTCACAAAAACGCTTTGCCTAGTAACTTGTTGACCTTGTGATCGCGGTTGTGTTCTGTGTTATAGTTTAAGTTATACCTCCAGGAATCTGTTCGGATGATATTACGGCAGGGATTGCTATTATAGATATGAGGAAAAGCAAAAATAAGATAAAAGTGATCGGCAAAACAAAAGGATGAAAAGTGATGAACGCCCAGCATATGTGATGTACGTGGTAGGAGTGTTAGAAACAAGGAAGGAAGGGTAGGAGTAAGGCAATATGAGGGAAGACCACTAGAGCAGTAACCCGATAAGCGGAGGATGGAAGAGAATCAAAACCTGCGGATCCCCTAATACTACGAGGAAATGTTAGTAGGTGTCGTGAAGCGATTGAAACTTTTAATAAAGTCGTGAGAGCGGTGTGGCTAATTAAATTATGACCCGAGGTATGGAACCAACCATCGAGTAAGATATATTATATGTGGAGGGAAACTTTACACAACATCTTTTCGAAGAATTCTAAAAGGGCCATGTATTACCCTGCCATTAATATGTTGAGGTAGTGGAGGATAGTACTTCTATGGCAGTGTGAATTGATCAGAGGAGATTATGCAAAGAGCGACGTTGAATCATAAGTTGCAGCTTTATCAAAGGTGAGTCAATGATACTCAATGTTTAGGACTATTGTCCTATGAATGAAATCATTTGAGAAAAGGGATGAGAATTAAGGCAAAAGAAGAACAAGGTTTGATTGTGAATGATCAATGAACTGACTTTATATATATGTCAAGACAACAACAAATGGAGTCGCGTCCTCAGTGAGTTATGCAGTGAAAGTCTTAAAGAAAGATCTTTGAGGAAAAGGTGAGTTAAGAGAGGCTAAGTTGAGGACGATACGGTATAGAGAGTATAGAGTGAATATGAGTTATATTAGTAGAAATGGCGAGCATACAAGATAGTCTATGGGTGTTGATAGAAGTAATGAAAGAAACTTAGGGCTAAAGGCAATCCCCTTATAGTTGATAGTGGTGGCAATAAGCGGATAACCAATAGAGACCATCAAAGAAGTAGCCTCCGACTATCCGAGGCAATGTGATCGCTGAAGGCGTAAGAATGAGATGACACAAGATATGGGCCGTAGAACGTAAGACGGGCGGAGAATCCAACATGGCAGTCGTACAATAATAAATAAATTATGGGTTAGAGTTAACAGATGTGCATATGACATAAGAGTAGTATTAACCCCAAGGAGATACATCGTGTGAGTATCGCGACTTCAGTTCAAGCGCAAGGTAGACAGGAATAAACTGGTGTCTCCATATAATAAGGGCTCACACGAATGATTTTATAGCAAGGAGTTACAGGTGACGAGGGTAAGATTCGGACAAAAAGGGGGGAAGTGAATGATGGATTGAGATGGGAAGTCAAGTGCAAATAATCACCGCGAACAAGTTACATGGATGTGAAGTTTCAATGTCGCATAATAATTTAGGAAGCATTGTATAGTGAAAGCCTTAAAGGCGGAGTGCTTGACTCAGAATTTAGTAATGCCTTTGCCAATGGAAAGGTGCGGCGCTAGCAATAAGAGAGGGCCGAAATGGAAATGAATTATCTAAAAACGTGTAAATACTAGATGGTAGCAACCTACATTCAAAAGGAAAACATATGTATGGTCATTTAAAAGAAAAAGTTGATGCATTGTGCGAGAGTTTCAAGCTTAAGGTACTCAAACGCAAGGAAAATTAAGGCCGCATAGCGCAGTAAATGTAGTAAGATAGATTTAGACGAGAAACTGGAAGCGAGCAGTGGGAATGAAGAAGAAAATAAGGAGTAAACTTGTGTGAGACAATCCCGCGGTACTGTTCAAGATGAGGATGGTTTTAGAGCAGAAATAGGCGTGGCAGAGTAAGGAATCATATAAGCTACCTATGAAAATTTGTCAAAATGCTTGGTTCTCTACCAGTGCCTAAAGACTGATACATTTCAAGAAATAGGAGAAGTACAGCTAATAGGCCACGAGTTAATTCAACAAGTAGTAGAAAATGTCAAGGTGATCCGAGATCGATTATTGACAGCCTAAGGTCGCCAAAAATCTTATGCGGACAACCGCCGGCGAGACTTAGAATTTCAAGTTGATGACTGGGTATTTTTGAAGGTGTCTCCAATGAAAGGTGTGATGAGATTTGGTAAGAAAGAAAAGTTAAGTCCTCGATACATTGGACCCTATAAGATTATCCGCAAGCTGGGTCAAGTAGCTTATGAATTGGACTTGCCTCTAGAACTTGAATTAGTCCATCCAGTTTTTTATGTCTCAATGCTCCGCAAGTGTGTTGGAGATCCTATGAGGATTGTTCCAATAGATGATGTTCAAGTGACAGAAAAGCTAGTCTATGAAGAAGTGCCCGTTGCCATATTAGACAGGCATGTACGGAGACTTCGAAATAAGGAAGTAGCCTTAGGTAAAATCTTATGGCTGAATAACAACCGAGAGGAAATGACTTGGGAGCAGAAGAGTGTATGAAATAAATATACCCGCACTTATTTCAGCCCCCAGAAGAGATCCACGATGAAACATCGGGATTATGAGGTTTGTATGTTTTCTTTTTATGCGTATGGGTCGTGTCTGGCCAACTTATATTGCTATTGTGTTGTGGCCCTATGAGGCAATGTTATTATGGGCTGTTGTGACAGGATGGTAGTGCCATATTACAGGGGAAACTCTGGCAAAATTTTTGTAGAAATCCCGAGTGCTTAACATTCAAGGACGAATGTTCCAAAATGGGGGGAGAATGTTACACCCCGGAAATTTCCCGTTAATGTACAGTGAATAGACTAACGAAAGGCACGACGTATATGATGTTTTGATAAGTAAGAAATAACATTTGATGATTCTAAATGTGATTTCAAAGACATGTGAGGTAGGAGACGGAAGTTGTTAAGGAAAGCAAGGTATAGGTTAGGTGTCGGGCAAAATTTACGAGTATCGAATTAATGATGGCTTAATAATATTTTGTAGAAGAGTTATAATGCCCCTTAGATTGTTAACGAGGTAATAAACAAGTGTCAAGAAGGTTCCATAAGAATTGAAGATCAAACGAACGACGGAGATCATTTCAGGGAAATGGGGTTATAAGACCAACTTATACGGTCCGTATAACATTATATGGTCCGTATAACATTATATGGTCCGTATAAGGGTCCGTATAACACCCAACAGATATGATTTTTTCCTGGTGGTGAACCACGACCACTTATACGAGCCGTGCAATGTTATACGGACCGTATAAGTGTCCGTGGAAGTCCCGCCGGGCTGAGTTAAGTTCAATTATATAAATGTGATCCCACTTCACTAATTTCATTTCCCACACTTCTTCATATCTCTCAAGGCTTCTAGAGGGTTCCATACACTTCTTCCATAAGAACTCAAGAGAGATTCAAGATCAACTTCATCAAACAAAGAGAGCCAAGTGTATGAGACACATTAAAGTTCATCCAAGCCGAGGAATTCCAATGGAAGTGTAGGATTTTGGTGCAAGAGAAGTATTTCCACTCAAGTCTTATTCCTACACTATCTAAGGTAAGTTTTACGATTTTTCCATGTTGTTTAGGGTAATGAGAGGTTGAAAGACTTAGATGATGGAAGGAGATAGAAAATGGGTCACAAATATGTGAATAATGAGATTGTGAGTAGTAGTTTGGAATGAGTCATGAATATTGATATGTTGTGATTGTAAGCATGCTATAAGTGACATTTAGAATATGGGATAAGTATTATATGTGAGAAAACGCAATAGTGAATTATGACCATAATTATGAAGGAATTGAAGTGAAATTGTGAAATGTGGATAATGTAGATGAATGATGATTGTTGCGTATAATATTGTGAATGTTGTTATGGATGGTTGGGAGTTGATATGATATATGGGAAAAGTTGTATAAACAAAGGAAATGTTGTCCATTTTTCTCTAGCTTTAGTAAGCATGTTCTTATAATCGATTAGCTAATGTTAATATGAACTTTCTTGAAGGTAGAAACGCGAGCAACGAAGAAGAACGATCAAACGATAAAATAGCTAAACGAAAGAGATATGTAAGGCTAATACTTTCCTTCAATGGCATGACTCCTATGGCATGAATCTTCCCATTTTTCCATGATCTTCCTACATAACAGAAATGATGAGTCTATGACTATAAGGAGCTACATATGTATAAGATAAAGAAAGGGGATATGGCACGAGTATGATAATGGATGACGATGATGAGTTTAAGTCTAAAGAATCTTAAAGTGAGATATGATGCCCATGAAGTTAATGATTCTAAGTATGGTTCCATTGATGCTTTTTCTTGTGTACACTCATCTTAAAACGTTATTCCCTTCAAGGTGAGATATGATGATTATGATCACTCCATAATGTAATCGGGGATCCACGACCTCATGTCACCCTGACATCGCCATAGTTGCCTTCAATGTTCTAATGTATGGTTTAATGATAGATGTATGGTAATGCTAAGGATGATGTTGATTTCATTTATGTATTTTTATGTATATGTATGTATGTATGTATGCGTAGCACTCCTACTGCTCAGTTACGGATAGCATCGAGTCCCGGAAGGGCCGAGTACGGATAGCATCGAGTCCCGGAAGGGCCGAGTACGGATAACATCGAGTCCCGGAAGTGCCGAGTACGGATAGCATCGAGTCCCGGGAGGGCCGAGTACGGATACCATTGAGTCCCGGGAGGGCCCAGTACGGGTGATATCGAGCCTATATGGCCGGGTACGTGGCTGTTATGCATTGTAAATTGTTGCATATGTAAACATGTGGATGTAACAAGTGTATCTCTAGGAGAATAAAGGGGTAAGTACGTATGACGATTGTTTAAGAAAAGTAGTATGAGAAATGAACGGTTCTTTTATCTTATGCTATCCCTCATGCTCTTATCATGTTATTATCCACGCCTTACATACTCTGTACATTACTCGTACTGACGTCCGTTTTCTTTGGACGCTGTGTTCCTGCCCACAGGTAGACAAGGAGGCGACCCAGATTCATAGGAGCTACTAGCAGACTTTGACGGCACTCCATTGTTCTGGAGGTGCCGTTGATTTATTATTTTGTGTACATATATGTTTTGGGTACGACGGGGTCCTGTCCTATCCATATGTCTAGTACTCTAGTAGAGGCTCATAGATACGTATGTGTGGGTACTATGGTCTCACGATGTCCTTATTGTATGTACATTATTTTAATAGCCGAAGGGCTTATGTATATAAAGGTAATTATGTTTCAAATGAAAAATGATTTTCCTACGATTATGAACATAAGAAATACGACTTAACGCCGAATGAATAATAGAACGAGTGGTGCTCAGTGGTTAGCCCCCGGGTACCCATCATGGCCCTAGCCGGGTCGTGACAGCTGATGGGAGAGTGGTGGCGAAGGTCTCAATGTGTCTCACCTGGGCCATCCTGCACAACTGTATGATAAGGCACGGGAATATCAATGTTATCGCCTCCTGTAGTGCGCGTGCCCAAATGGCTCTACTGATCACCTCTCCCAAATTCATCGGGTATCTGGATAGCATTGTAGCCATAATCACTGCTCTATCCGGTGTGAGTATGTTATCCGCTCCCGTAGGCAGAATGCGATATATGACGAAACTCCACTAGAATTTAGCTTCCAAGCTAATATCAGCCTTATATATCTTTGCAGACAAGCTACTCAACCATGGTGCTTTGTCTGCCAGATCCCGAGCCATCATTGTTGCAAACTATTCTCTCACAGAGCGCTCCGCTCTTTTTTCAAATTTATCATCATATTTCACTGTGGCTGGCTCAACAAAGTCATCTCCAAAATAAAACCTGTTGATTGTATGGGCAGAGATATCAACATGCACACCTCGAACATAGATTGTATCTAACGGAGGGGCGACTTTTAAATCTTTCTTTTTCTTGTGCCGCTTCTCTAGTAGCACTCTGTAGGTGGCATAGAATTCCCGAACCATGGTCGGGCAGTAGTCCCCTGGAGGCTGTGTGAATGCCTCTAAATGATAGTGTTGGATGAGCTCAGTAATGTGAGGGTAACTCTCTAATCCACTCATACTGATTTCCTCCTCTTCTTGAATATTCCTCCTCGGATTTCCCCCGGTGACTATAGTCGCCCCGTTTATGTAGTACTTTCTGCACCCACGATAAGGAAATCGGATTGCGGCTATCTCCTTTTTTTTGCAGCCGCATCCGCTGTTGTTCCTCATTTGAATTCAGTTCAGGAGCGACTTGTTGCTCTGTTGCTACCTCGCTAGCACTAGCGGGTGCGAAGGATAACTCCCCCTCTTCAGACTGGGAGGAGTTTTGGACAGGTGATGCTGCACGAGGAGTGGTGGTCCGTGCTCTTTTTGTAGTCGTTGGTACCACCTCTTCACGTTCAGAGTTGGAGGGTTCATCTCTAAGAGCAAGAGTCGATTGTCCCCGACCTCAGCCTTTTTTAGGACCACCACCCCGCTTGAATGGATTCTTTGGAGGCATATCTACAAAAAGGAAACCCTTCTTTATTGAGACAACCATAAAAATATAGCAAAACCAGGAAAAGATGCAAAACATGTGAGAATCTTAAAACTGCTAGTGGTTCCGTCGAACAGCTCGAAGAAACGTCGAACAGATCGACGGAATGTCGAAGTGTTCGTTGAATCAATCGATGGGCCGTCGATCTCACTGTCGATCTAACTTTGGTCACTGGAATTTGAAAATTATTGACGGTGGAAAGGACGCTCCGTCAATTGATTCGACGGACCGTCGAGTCCACCGTCGAGTTTGTTTTTCCTCAACCTTTTGTAAAGAATCATTCGACGTTAAGAAGGACGGTTCGTCGAGTGAATCGACGGACCATCGAACTTAGCATCGAATGGAGTTCTGGTCTTCTCCATACATCACAGAGACATAATGCTGACTTGGGTTCTCAATTCAACAGCATTTACATCTATTCAATATGATCCTCGGGTCGTGGTGCAAACCCTCTCGTAGTTGGGGTTACTATGACTTCACCCAACATTGGCTCGGGTTAGATTATGGAAAACAAGTGGCGAGAAAAACAGCTCTTTGGTCGTAATGCCCTCCAAGCCAAAGTTTCAAACAACACTACTAAAAAAAAATAAAAAAATTCACACTTGTGCATTTCATCAAACAGGTGGCGGGCAAAACAACAGCAATCTCATGAATGAGGTATGTTGGTCGTAATGCCCTCTGACTCGGTGGAAGACCAATGAATCAAACATCTAAAAACAAACCACCCCCACCAAAAATATTGAGCATTCTAGGCTAAATAACAAAAAAACATAGAGCAATTTGAGCAAAAATACACTAACAAAAACAATAATGGAAGTCGAAGCAAACAACTAGTATGAACATATGACAATCAAAACATGATCTAGCATACCTTAAAAGTGAGAGAGGACTCGATTTTAGCACTTAGGGGTGATGAACACATAAAGGGCCACTGCTAGGATTACAACACTACCGAATGAGAGAGCAAATGAGAGTGAGAATGATGGTAATGGGCGTGTTTAAGAGAGGGGAAGGTGGAGTAACTATTGGGTAACAGTTATGGGAGTGGGAAAGGTGGAGGAGGAAGGAAAATTTGAAAAGAAGAAGTGGGGAGAAAGAGAGGGGCGTCGGATTATATAAAAATCTGATAACCCTAATTGATGCATTAAAAGGACGGAACGTTGAATGGTTAGGCGTTCCGTCAAGTGCAACGTCATTTGCCTTTTTTTATTTTTTTTATTTTTATATGTAAGGGAGAAAAATGCCTGTCGAATTGACCGTCGATCAGTTTGACGGAACGTTAAACCTGTCGTCAAAGGGTCATAATTTCCAGTGATGAATCTTTCATGTGGTCCATTTCGACGGCGCATTCTACGGCTCGTCGAGCTACCCAAAAACATTCTAATAACTTGAGAGGAGTTTAACAAAAAGACATTACCTCCCCCATACTCAAATCGTACATTTCACAAAATGTAGAACTGAAGTCGGGGGGTTACTGCTTACCATTGTTTAGTAGTTATAGTAGTTACTGTTAACCTCCCCATCATAGTTCTGGTAGAGGTCTTGAGATTCATCCTCCCAACTGTTAGCACCTGCATCTCCTGCTATCTCTCCAAGCTGTTGAAAATTATTGACACTATCCATAAGTGCAAGATTAGGAACTCCATGTTCAATATACTCCCCATAAGCACCTTGCTGTCGTGCTACTTCGGACGAAGCTTCTCCATGGTCAAATTGATTCTCATGTTCCTGAAAATATTCTTGTCCTATAGGAAAATCAACTCCCATATTTTGTATATTAAACGTTGGGACAGTAGGGATGTTAGTTATAGTAAGTGCTCCTACCACATTGTTAATAATTTTTTCAATGGATTGTAAAATGGTGGTTGAATAAAAGAGAAGTTCCGTTTGCGTAGCTCGAACAGTAGCAAATCTCGAACAGTAGCAAGCTCGTCCCTCATTTGCTGCCGTTGAGTGGACACATTATCAATTTTTTTCTCCAGCCTGTCGAATCGTGCTTGAAGATCAGTAATCCATGCCGGTGGTTGGTGCCTCTGAGGATGTGGCAACTCTGCATTATTTGGTCCGACACATGGTCCTAGAGCACGAATAGTGCCCAGACCAATGTTCGAAGGCACAAAAGTTGTTATTTCATCATGCATAGGATTTCCATAAATGGAGATCAGCTTGGTTATAGTGGAGCTATAATATAGAGATCTAACAGAATTTTTTGTTCGACACTTCTTCATATTGGCGCAAATGACTCGTCCAACGTTAATTTGTTTTTCATTTAGCAGAGCGTACGGCCACGCGGCTCGCATAGGTCGGATTTCATTCGAATTTCTATTTGGTACCAACCTAGAGTTGAGAAACAACAACCATACCTTTGCAACCACACTCAGATTTCTTTGCTGAAACCAGGCCCTTCTGCCGTTCGTATCTACGTGCCATTCCACACCAAAGGGACATAATCCTCGGTATTGATTTATTTCATCCATGTCCGGATGGTTTAGAAACTCCTGGAACTCGGCATCGTCAGGGCTTGGCAATCCATACAACCTGTTAAGGACAGCAGGACCGAAGTGGATGGTACGGCCCCGAACAGTGGAAGTATTTCTTTCAATATCCATATTCGCGTAAAATTCGCGAACAAGGAATGAGACTACAGGTCCTGGATTTTGAGTGAACTCTGCCCAGTTCATTCTTTCAATCATTTCAAGAACGTGTCGAATTTCTTCACCGTCCCCTTCAGTGAATACAAGTCCTCTTTCTTCAATTAAGGGACGGACTTGGGCTGTTTTCTCCCAAGCATAAGCGTCATAGGAGACAAACCTATTAGTATCATACCTGATAGTAGTGCTCCTTGGTGCCATTTTCAGATTTTGAGAATTTTGGTTGAAGGAGAAAAAGAAACAAAAGATTTTAAGCAATAGAAGAGTACTTTTCCTTTTCTCTGGTCACTTGATTTTCTTTTGATTGTGAAAGCTGTTTATAGAGGTTTGCATTGTGTTACAGCATTTGTATAGCAAAGTAATTTGCAGTCGGTTGTTTTCTTGATCAGAGTGAGTTAAATTACCGTGTTCACCTTTCGTATTTTGACGGCACCAACACAATCTTTCCTTATATTCTCTGATATGTGTTACGTTAGTGGAGGAATAGCAAATCTTCTGATTTTCTCACTTTAGTATTTAAGAGGCTTTGGCCTACTTTTTCTATTCTTAACCAGTAAGTAACTAATATATATATATATAAGGAAACGTAATGTCATTATATATATATACACTCATACTATATGTAGTTGAGATATTTTATATATGTATAAACACAAATGGTAAGGTTTTTTTCTTAATTTTTTTTTTTATAATTATGAAAATATGTGTAATCTTATGTCTATATCTGTAGTAAAAAAAAAACTACATAATGACCAAATTGAGTGCATATAAAAGAGTGAAGAAGAAAGTAGTTCTGAATTTAACGTCGTCAGCTCGACTTATTTATATTTTTTTTTTGTTTTTAAGTAAAAACAATTGTTGAAGCCTGTTTATCAAAATTTCTAGTGATATAAGGCTTCAAACGATGACCATTTACTTTAAATTTTTCTCCCCCATCGATATGTTGTATTTCAATGGCACCATAGGGGGTTACTTCTGTTACACTGTATGGTCCTGTCTAACGTGACTTGAATTTTCCAGGGAATAATCTCAATCGACTATTGTACAATAGAACGTGATCTCCTATTTTAAACTCCTTATGGCGGATGAGGTTATCATGCCATCGTTTTGTCTTTTCTTTGTACAATTTAGCATTTTCATATGCTTCAAATCTGAACTCTTCCAATTCATCAAGTTGCAATAAACGATTTTTTCCTGCATTTGATAAATTTAGATTTAACGATTTTATAGCCCAATATGCTTTATGTTCTAATTCCACAGGCAAATGACAAGCTTTTCCAAAAACTACTCTATAAGGCAATGTTCCTATAGGAGTTTGAAAGCAGTTCTGTATGCCCACAAAGCATCATCTAATTTTAGAGACCAATCCTTACGGGAGGAACCAACAGTTTTTTCTAATATTCTTTTCAATTCTCTATTGGATACTTCTATTTGCCCGCTTATTTGAGCATGATATGGAGTTCCCGTTTTATGAGTAACTCCATATCTTGACAACAAACTAGCGAATTGTCTGTTTATAAAATGAGTTCCCTGGTCACTTATGATAACTCGCGGAGTTCCAAATTTAGAAAAAATGTTTTTCTTAATAAAAGCACAGACAACACGAGGGTCATTTGTTTTAGTAGTGATTGCTTCTACCCACCTTGAAACATAATGAACAGCCACTAAAATATATTCACAGCCATTCGAAACAAGGAAAGGACCCATAAAGTCAATGCCCCACACATCAAATATTTCACATACCAGAATAGAGTTAAGAGGCATCTCGTCTCGTTTCGAAATGTTACCGCTTCTTTGCCATTTGTCGCAAGCTGCAACATAATTTCTTGCGTCCTTGAACAGAGTAGGCCAGAAAAAGCCAACTTCAAGTACTTTTGCGGTTGTTTTTCTCCCTCCATAATGTCCTCCTACTGCTCCATCGTGGCAATGACTTAAGATGTTGTTCATTTCGGTTTCTGGTACACATCTTCTGGTTACTTCATCTGCACAAAATTTAAATAGGTAAGGATCTTCCCAATAGTAATGTTTTGCATCTTTTTTTAGCTTTTTTCTTCGTTCATAAGAAAAATATTTTGGGATCCATCCTCCAGACAGATAATTGGCGATGTCAGCAAACCAAGGTGGATGGTTTACAACTGCTATGATTGCATAGATATGTTCATCGGGAAATTCCTCCTTGATATCGGATATTTCAGTAGGAGGGTTTTCCAGACGTGACAAATGATCAGCTACCTGATTTTCTGATCCTTTTCTGTCTTTTATTTCAAGATCAAATTCCTGTAAAAGGAGTATCTATCTTAACAATCTAGGTCTGGCATCTTTCTTTGTTAAGAGATACTTTAAAGCTGCATGATAAGTGAATACTGTAACTTTTGTCCTATCAAATAGGAATGGAATTTGTCAAATGCAAATACTACCGCCAGTAGTTCTTTCTCAGTTGTGGCATAATTTCTTTGAGCTTCATTGAGCGTTCTATTGGCGTAGTAGATAGGTCTGAAAATCTTGTCCTTCTTTTGTCCTAATACGGCTCCAACTGTTGTGTCACTCGCATCGCACATTAGTTCAAATGGTTGGCTCCAATCAGGAGAAACAACAATTGGGGCATTGGTCAATTTTTCTTTGAGGATCTCAAATGCTTTTCTGCAATCATTTGAAAATTCAAACTTCACATCTTTCATCAGTAGGTTAGTTAGTAGTTTTGAAATTGTTGAAAAATCTTTTATAAACCTTCTGTAAAAACCTGCATGCCCTAAGAAACTTCTAATGCCTTTAACAGTAGTAGGAGGGAGTAATCCTGCTATAAGATCAATTTTTGCCTTATCCACTTCTATCCCTTTAGTAGTGATTTTATGTCCTAAAATAATTCCCTCTGTTACCATAAAATGACATTTTTCCCAGTTAAGAACTAGATTTGTCTCTTCATATCTTTTAAGCACCAAGGTTAAATGATAGATACAATCTTCAAATGTCTTACCAAAAAGTGTGAAATCATCCATAAAAATTTCAAGGAACTTTTCAGTCATGTCTAAAAAAATTGCCGACATGCAACGCTGGAATGTAGTAGGGGCGTTACATAGTCCAAATGGCATTTTGCGATAAGCATACGTACCTTGGGGGCATGTGAATGTGGTCTTATCCTGATCTTCTGGAGCAATTGATATTTGATTGTATCCAGAATATCTGTCAAGAAAACAATAAAAAACATGACCTGCAACTCTCTCCAGCATTTGGTCAATAAAAGACAGAGGAAAATGGTCTTTTCTTGTGGCTTCATTAAGTTGTCTGTAATCAATACAGACTCTCCATCCTATGACTGTTCTGGTAGGTATGAGTTCATTATTTTCATTTTTTACTACTGTTATACCTCCTTTCTTTGGTACTACCTGCACAGGACTTACCCAAGGGCTGTCAGATATTGGGTAAATGATACCTGCTGCTAGAAGTTTCACCACTTCTTTCTTGACAACTTCTTGCATTGCTGGGTTCAGTCTCCTTTGGGGTTGGACTATTGGCTTGTAATTATCCTCCATGAGAATTCTATGCATGCAAATAGCTAGATTGATTCCCTTGATGTCAGCTATAGTCCACCCTAAAGCCCAATTAATCTGCTTTCTTGTTCTGTAGTTAAAGAAGATGAGACGATTACTGGAAAAAATTCAGATTCAAGAAAAACATATTTCAAATGAGAAGGAAGAGTTTTGAGTTCAATTTTTGGTTGAACTTCTGGTGGGACTTCCTCATTTTCGAAATCTTTTTCAAGTGTTTTAGCTTCTTCTTTTATTATGGGGTCATCATCACTTGTCGAACCTGATTTGGACAAACATCTTTCCAATAAATCAGTAATCAACTAATCATCTTTGTATTCATCTGCAAGATCATTTAGCAGGTCAATTTGAAAACAAGAAGATGATAACTCATCCTCGGGAAATTTCATTATTTTCTGCATGTCAAAAATTACTCTTTCCTCATCAACTCATAGTATCAATTGTCCTTGATGGACATCAATAATTGCTCTACCTGTAGCGAGAAATGGTCTACCTAAAATTAATGGCACCTCAGTAATTTCTTCCATTTCAAGTACTATAAAATCTGCTGGGAATATAAATTTGTCGACTCTTACAAGAACATTTTCAATTATTCCTTTTGATTTTTTAGTACTTTGATCCGCCAGTTGAAGAGACACACCAGTGTCTTTTATTTCACCAAGTTCTAATTTCCTAAAAATTGAAAAAGGCATTAGATTTATTGATGCGCCTGAATCACATAATGCTTTTTCAAAATGAGCACCTCCTAGAGTGCAAGGAATTGTAAAACTTCCTGGATCACCAAGTTTTTGTGGAAGCTTATTTTGAAGTATAGCACTACATTTTTCTGTAAGCTTAACGACAGAAAGTTCTTCCAATTTTCTTTTACTTGACAAAATATCTTTCAGAAATTTAGCATAAGAAGGCATTTGTGTCAAAGCATCTGTGAAAGGTATATTAATGTAAAGCTTTTTTAAAATTTCCAGAAACTTTGAGAACTGTTTGTCAAGTTTTTCTAGTTTCATCTTTTGGGGAAAGGGGAGAGGTTCAGAATGAGGATTTCTAATGAATTCATTTTCTTCCACCTTTTTCTTTTTGTTCACTTGGAAGCTTAGGTTCATTCTTATTCTCGCTTTCATTTACCTGTTCTACCTCTCGTGGAGTTCCTTGTCGATCCGCATATGGATCATCAAGAGCTTTACCTGACCGTAGGGCAATGGCTTTGAGGTGCTCCCTTGGATTCTTCTCGGTATTGCTCGGTAGAGTACCTTGAATTTGTCCTGACATGAGGGTTGCTAATTGGCTTACCTGAATTTCCAAATTTTTGATGGCTGAATTTTGGCTTTCCATTTTTTCATCAGCAGTCTTAATGTATTTGTATATAAGGTCTTCAAGGCCTGGCTGATGCGTTCTTTGGGGCTGTTGTTCATACTGTTGAAAACTTTGCTGCCCTCTGTTTTGATTTTGAAAACCAGGTGGTGCCTGTACTTGCTGCTTTTGATTAAAAATCGTTGGGAATTTTCAGCACCATTAGGATTACTCCATTGGAATCCTGGATGTTTTTGTGCCATAGGACTACCAAATGAGTAATTGTTTCTGTAACCAATAGCACTTACCTGTTCCTCATTTTGAGTTGAAGCTTGGCATTCGTGATTGGGGTGATTACCTCCACATACATCACAATTCTCAAGTTTAGATGGTGAGTGCGCATTTACCTGAATAGCCTCGACTTTTTGTGTGAGAGTTGCAATTTGTTGTGTCAATGAATTTAAAGCTTCAACTTGATTCACTCCTGCTGCTTTCTTGATAATCATTCTGTCTGAAGGCCATTGAATAGCATTTTCTGAAATTTCATTCAGTAATTGTGTGGCTTCTGCAGTGGTTTTGCCCATTATAGATCCTCCTGATGCTGCATCAATTACATTTCTAGCAGAGGGTTTAAGACCATGATAAAAAATATATAAAATATCAGAATCTTGGATACCATGATGTGGGCATTTTCTTAACATTGAGTTTAATCTTTCCCATGCCTGGTATATAGATTCAGTATCTGTCTGCATAAAATTATTGATTTCTTGTTTCATTTTAATTGTTTTGGCAAGTGAAAAATACTTGTTAAGGAACTTTTGGGTCATTTGGTCCCATGTAGTAATAGAGCCTCTTGGTAAGCCTCGCAACCATGTCTTGGCTTCTCCTTTTAGTGAAAAGGGAAAAAGTCGCAACCTGATAGCGTCTGTTGTGACTCCATTGTACCTGCAAGTTTCAGCTAATTCAAGAAAATCAATTAGGTGGGAATGTGGATCTTCACTTACATCACCCGTAAATTGGCATGAATTTTGGATGGTCTGAATCAAGTATGTGCGGATTTCAAAGTTATTTGCCGCTATTGGTGGTCTCCTTACGCTTGACTCTCCTTCAAAGTGATCTGGCCTTGCATAATCTCTAAGTATCCTATTATGCCGTGGTGCCACCTCATCAAATTGTTCATCCACTTGATGTGGTGGAGGTGGGTTGTTTTCATTGTTCTCCATGTCTTTCAGTGAAGGAATTTGAGATTGTCCTTTTCGTAATAATTTTAAGGATTTTTCAATTTCAGGATCGTATTTAACTAGTTCCCTTGAAGAGGAAAGGGTCATGCACTTCCTGAAGTTGTTTTTTTTGTGAAGTAAAAATTAATAAATAACAAAAATAATGGTTCTCAAATTAGTAGTAAAACAGTTTATCTGTAGTAGACTTTGACAATCCCCGGCAACGGCGCTAAAAATTTGACGAGTGTCTGGCGTATATATATTTTTACTCGTACTCTGTCAAATTATAGTATAGAAAGATGTTGAACCCACAGAGATTGGTTTATCTATTCTACAGACGTTTCTTATTTTAATTACTATTTGAGAATATCAGAAGAGAGTTGATTAGTGAATTAATTAACTAAAAATATGTAATTAAAGCAATGGAGAAATATTTTAATTTATCACAAACGTACTAAAAGGTGTTAGGATCCTGACTTCACTTAATATTTCTATTATAAAGTAAATTCTTTAATCTTCAATTTCTATTTCTCATAAATGTATAAATGCCTCTCACGATTACATTTATATATATAATTACTTAAGTTGAAGAATTAATCGCACTCCTCTCAGTTATATGAATTAATTATCAAAATAGTAATATTAAAGCACCAGAAATATATGCTTGAACTGAAACATGCTCTTTATAGTAAGTCCCTTTCGGTTACCGTACTTGCTATAACTAATCAATACACTATCCGCCTCTCTCGATTACAAATAAGTGTAAAATTAATTATAACATAAAAGAGATAGATGTCACTAAATAAATATTAACATCTATCAATACGACATTAACTATGTTACTTCTTCCGCCTATCTCGATTACAGAATTAGTAACAAATTAATTGGTAGTATAAATTAGATAAACGTTAGCAAATAAAATAACATCTAACTGTAAAGCATATCAAAGTTAAATAGAAAACTTCCGCTCAAACATGTGAAATTGAGGAATAATATTATCTACTATTATATAGAAATATCAAGATCTGTCATTCTCCCAACAGAAAATAAAGTTATTCCATATTGGGAGTTAATACAGCTAATGGAAATATTCTTATCCATTAATAAGAAAATAGAAGAAATATTCAAGAAGAATAATTCCGCTATTTAATTAAAAGTAGGACCTAGAATAATTTCCTAACATCAAACAATTGAAGAAATAGTAGAAGAACTGAAGAAAGGAACAATATATTTTGCAGTCCTCCCTCTCCTCTCTCAAATGCTCTCAATTCGTCTTCTATTTATAGCAGTGATTTTCAACTTCTTCAGCCAATCAAATTGATTGGTTTATGCAACTTGCTTCTTCAATTAGTGAGCACGGTACATTTCCAAAATGGAGACTTGTAGGTACTATAGATGAGATTTTGCTTTTCTTTTCTTCTTGTGGGTCCCACAAAGGAAAACTTGCACAATTTACTTTCCATTTTGCTGCACCTTTCCGTTCCCCTCTTCTTCTTCTTCTTCTTCTTTTCTCATTCTTCTTTTTCTCATTCTTCTTCTTGATTTTGCTATTTTGATTTATTTATTAAAATTATGGTGTCTCCTGCAAATAAAATATAGAAATATTAATATTTAAAATTAAATAACAACTTAATTTATATATGTATTTTTGTCTTATCATCCGCATACCAAGGAGCACCTTCACAAGACACGGCCAAAAGTCTTTCATCAGGAAAAGCATCATTTAATTCAAGATCTGCACTCGGTCTTCTGGCTTCCTCAAGCCTAGATAGATAATCCGCAACTTGATTTTCACAACCTTTTCAATGTTTGGCTTTAAAGTCAAACTCTTGCAACAATAAAACCCAACGAATCAATCGCGGCTTTGCATCTTTCTTTGTCATCAAATAGCTCAATGCCGCATGATCCGTGTGAACAACCACTTTGGATCCCAAAAGATAGGCCCGAAACTTCTCAAAAGCATATACAATGGCTAGAAGTTCTTGCTTGGTGACGATATAATTCATTTGAGCACCATTGAGGGTTTTTCTAGCATAATAAATAGGATGCATGATTTTACTGTGCCTTTTCCCAAGCACCGCACTAATAGCAAATCCGCTCGCATCACACATGAGCTCAAATGGAAATGACCAATCCGGGGAGACAATAATTGGGGTAGAAGTGAGCATTCCCTTCAATTCATTAAATGCCTTAAGGAACTTTTCATCAAACACAAACTTAGCCTCCTTTTCAAGAAGCTTACACATTGGATTGGCGATTTTTGAGAAATCTTTGGCAAATCGCCGATAGAAGCCGGCATGTCCCAAGAAGCTACGAACTCCTTTGACGGAGATAGGTGGAGGAAGGTTGGAAATAATGTCAATCTTTGCTTGGTCTACCTCAATAACCTTATCGGAAATCTTATGGCCAAGGACAATCCCTTCCTTTACAATGAAATGACATTTCTCCCAATTAAGTACAAGGTTGGTTTCTTCACACCGCTTTAATACCTTACCAAGATTGGCAAGACATTCGTCAAAAGAGTCACTAACAACCGAAAAGTCATCCATGAAGACTTCCAAGAAATCTTCTACCATATCCAAGAAAATAGACATCATACACAGTTGGAATGTAGCCGGGGCATTGCATAAGACAAAAGGCATTCGGCTAAAATCAAAGGTGCTATAAGGACAAGTGAAAGTGGTTTTCTCTTGGTCTTCTAAGGAAATGTTAATTTGGTTGTACCCTAAATAGCCATCCAAAAAGCAATAATAAGATCTTCCGACTAGTCGATCAAGCATTTGATCAATAAAAGGCATAGGGAAGTGGTCTTTACAAGTTGCGGTGTTGAGCTTTCGATAGTCCATGCACACTCGTCATCCAGTGACCGTCCTTGTAGGAATCAACTCATTCTTGGAATTAGGGACAACGGTGATGCCCCCCTTCTTTGGCACACATTGTACCAGACTCACCCATGGACTATTTGCAATTGGGTATACAACACCGCATCCAACCATTTGATTATCTCCTTCTTGACCACTTCTTTCATAGGTGGGTTTAGCCTTCTTTGATGCTTTACACTCGGTGAACTATCTTCTTCAAGCTCGATTCTATGTTCACAAATACCAAAGGGAATCCCCCTAATATCCGCAATAGTCCACCCAATAGATCTTCGATAAGCCTGCAATACTTCAAACACCCTTTGAGTTTGTTCCTCATTTAACAAAGATGAGAGAATAACCGGTAGAGTATTATCCGGGCCAAGAAAAGCATACTTCAAATGAGATGGAAGTAGCTTGATCTCAAGTTTTGGTGGCTCAATAATCGATAACTTAGCCGGACGAGTGGTTCTTTTGTCAAGATCAAGAGATAATTTCTTTGGCTCATAAGAATACAAACCTCAAAGAGAATTTACCGTTTCAACACACCTCTCCATTTCATCTGCCTCAAAATTCACCAAAATAGCCGAAAATGTTTTTCAAAGTGTTCCTTCTCTAATTTATGCTCTACCGCTTCGTCTACCACATAGAAAGAATCAATGACCAAAAATGCTCTCATAAGCACTTGGAAATTTAACCCCTTGCTAGCTTGGAAGGTTACCTCTTCATCATTTACCCGAAATTTTATTTCATTATTTTTCGAGTCCATTAAAGCTCTCCCGATGGCAAAAAATAGCCTTCCCAAGATAATTGGGTCTTCTTTGTCAACCACACAATCAAGGATGATAAAATTCACCAGTCATAAGAATTCTCCAACTCTAACAATGACATCATCAACAACCCTTACCGGTTTCTTGATGGTTCTATTGGCCATTTGGAGATGCATGCTCATTGATCTAGGTGTCCCCAAACCGGATTGTTTATATATGGCTAGTGGCATCAAGTTAATACTAGCCCCATTATCACACAGGGCACGAGCAAAATCATGGTGACCGATGGTGCAAGGAATAGTGAAAGCCCCGGGATCTCCCTTCTTCTCAACCTTTGTGGACGAAATAATAGAGCTCACACGTTGGGTGACTCCCACCGTATCATGCTTGATTGGTCTTTTCTTCGTCAACAAGTCCTTCAAGTATTTAGCAAATCCCGACATTTCTTGGAATGCATCAAGAAATGGGATATTCATTGACAACCCTTTCAATTGGTCATAGAAGCGTTGGCACTTGGCATCCTCCATTCTATTTATCAATAATTGTGGAAACGGGGGAGGAGATTTATATGTTTGAGTCAAAGGTCTAATTTCCCCCGTGACCTTGCTCTTTTGAGTGCTACCCTCGGTATCTTTTCAATACTTGGCACCTCATCATCCTCAACAACAATAGGGTATGCCAACTTCTCCTTCTCAATAAGACTAGGCACTTCAATTGGTGCCTCAATTTCTTCTTCAATAACCTCATCAACAACCGGCTCCACAATAATAGGTTCAACCACCCTCTCATCCACAACATTAAGGATCTTCCTACTTCTAGTAGAAATAGCTTTGCATGAGGCAATTTGATCACCTCCACTACCCTTTGGGTTCGGAATTGTGTCACTGGGAAGTCCTCCTTTTTGTGGAGGATGTTACTCACGAGAAAGATCTCGCATTTGTGGCTCGAGTTTTTGTATCAAAGCGGTGTGAGAGCTTACCACTTCGGTCAAATTTTCCATCTTCTTGTTACTCTTGTTTTGGTTTTCCAAGATCTTCTCAAGCATACATTCCATTCGAGTGGTCCCTTGATCATTGGAAGGACCCTCTCGCCAATTTTGAGAGTTGGAAGAACGACCTTTTAGTGGAACATAGGTATTATAATTCCGATTACCATAATTGTTGTTGTTGTAATCCTTCCTATCTGAACCACCATATTCATTTAGGTCATATTGATTGCTTTGTTGTTGGGGTCTCCATTGCTTTTAATAACCCCCTTGAGAGTTATCGATATAATTAGCATCCTCACATTGTTGTTGCCCCTCTAGATAGGTCTCCTCCAAGACTTGATACATTCCGGGAGCATGAGATGGCTTTTCTTCAACAACATTCATACTCTTAGCTTCTTTCTCCGCAAGCCTCTTTGATAGCAAATTCATGGAGGTTTGCAATTGAGCAAAAGCATGATCTTGCTCATGATTCTCTTTGGACACCGCGGCAATAGAAGGACTACCATAGGACAAATCTTCACTATCATTGGAGTGCCAAGCTTGGTGATGAGCGGTGAGCCGATCAAGCAAAGTAGTAATATTTGCAAAAGTCCGATCCATGAAACAACCACCCGCGGCCGTATTAACCGCAATTAGATTCATAGTGTCTAACCCCTTGTAAAAATTCTCCATAAGCACATTCTCCGTGAAACCCTGATTGGGAGATTGGGTTAGATAGTACTTGAACCGATCCCAAGCACTGTGCAGTTGTTCACCCGGTAATTGCTTGAACTCAAAGATTTTGGCTCGGAGTTCTGCCTTTTTGCTCGGCGGAAACCACTTCTTCAAGAAAATATTGGATAATTTGGCCTATGTGTGGATTGAGTTGCTTGGAAGCTTCTCATACCATTCACGAGCTTCTCCAATAAGTGAATATTTGAAAAGCCTCAATCGAAGAGCATCAGAATGAACAACGCCATTTGTTTGTTGAGTACACACATGCAAGAAATTCCTGAGATGGCGAAGTGGGCAATTCTCCGAAGAATTTTTGAAGTACCCCTCAAGTTTCAATAAATGGTAGAGATGACTCTTCACTTTGAAGTTTGCATTTCCAACTCGAGGAGGAACTACCACAGCCGTATACTCCGCATCATTCATAAAATCCGCAAATACATTCTCATCCCGCTACCTGTACAGGTGCAGGAGGGTTTATATGGAGCCCCGCTTGATTTTGATTTCTTCGATTGTTTCGGTTGGCTCTGCCAACCATCTGTTGCCTAATAACAAGGAGACAACAAACAAAGTGATGGAATAGAAAAAGGTTTAAAGAAAAGTAATTAACAATTAGTAAATTTCAAAACCGTATTTTCCGGCAACGGCGCCAAAATTTGATACGCTCAAATTACACCTAAATTATGGCATAAGGCAGTCGGTGTCAAATATAATAAACCAACTAGGTTGGGGTCGAATCCCACAGGGAATAAAGTGTGAAATAAATACTAATCATATATTTTACTAATCTCTAAACACTTTAGTTCTATTCCGACTAGTGTAGAAAAAGGGTTTTGGTTTGTATTCGCTATTTTGAAGTATTTGGAATTTGTTTGGATTAAAAGAACTAAAGTTGTGTCCCCGCTGTGATTAGATGTTATGCTATGGGTATCAATATGATATATTTCTAATGGGTCGTGGTTTTGTATGCACTCAAACTCTAATACACTTCCTAATATTTTTCAATAGCTAGAAAGTATTTTTTTTCATGATTTTCCCAAATATAGAAAAGTTGCAAGTAAAACCGATTAAATATGCCAAGTAGAACTCATCTTATTCCTAAGTGAGTTCATTAAACGAGGGTTAGCGCCCTGAGTCCTTGTTATATTATTTCAACTCAAACCCTAGTTCATCTTTCCAAACAAAACTAGGGTCTGTGCATAAACAAGTGTTTGCAACCACTAACTAACAATGAATATGATAAATAATAAAACACATCACAACCCATTATATATATATATATATATATATATATATATATATATATATATATATATATATATATATATATATGCAATGTTAGACACTCATTACATAACACCCATCATTTGGGTTCACAACTTTGATTAAAGAAACTACTCACACATATTGGTCACAAAAGTAGTAAGCAATAATAGAGACATAAAGCTTACAAAGTGTAATAAAGATGGTGGAATTGGAATATTTTTGTCTTCACTAAACTCCAAAAGTGGTGTATTCAATGCTCACGCATCAATGGAAAAACTGTTAAATGTTGGAGAAAAATCAGATGTGTAAAAAAACCTAAAATGTTCTTTAAATAGGCTCCAAAAAAGCACACCAACGATTGACAAAACTGCCCCTGGCAGCAAGATCAACGGAACGTCGATCAGTTAGACAGTCCATCGATGCCTTCGTCTTTTGTTTCTTCAGTGGTATGGTCCATTCGACGGTGCCGTCGACCAGTTCGACACTCCGTCGAGTCTTCCGTCTTTCTCTCTTCTTGTTGACAAATCTGTTCGACGATACAAATGACGAAACGTCGATCAGTTCGACGCTTCATCGATGCCTCCGTCCTTTGTCCTCTTCAGCGAAGGCCATCACTGGAAAATTGAATTTATCGACGCTTCAAAGGACGGTCCGTCGATCAATCGACAGACCGTCGAATCTTCATTTCTAGGCATTCTTTCCTTTTTTTTTTTTTGCTTTTGGGCCATCGTATTCCTAAAACACAACAAAAACACATTAAAATGCCATAGACTTACTTAAAAACAACCAAGATTCATAGTAAAAGGGTGTCGAATGTGCCACAAATCCGCGGTACATCAATAACTATGCTGGAAAAAATCAGAATCAAAGTTATCGAGAGGATGAATCAAATAAGAGAATTTGCTGAAAAATGGATAGGTAAAGTATCACCTATGGCAATAGAAACTCTTAAAGAGAATGTTGAATATGCAGCAAATTGTGAGTTGAATTTTAATGGTGATATTGGATTTGAGGTTAAAGATCCACCATATAAACATGTTGTTAATCTGAGGAACAAGGTGTGTAGTTATAGGTCATGGAAATTGAAAGGAATTCCTTGTTCACATGCCATTACTGCAATTTAATACAAGAGCTTGGAGGTTGAGGCATTTGTTGAGCACTGGTATGACAAACATGAAGATGTGGCCAAAGAGCACAAGACCACCCATTGAGCCATCTGAAATTATTCAATGCCAGGTAGGCCAAAGAAAAAGAGGAATAAGGATGCTGATGAACCAAAGAAAAAATTTGGAAAAGCTACAAGGAAGGGCAGGAAAATGACATGTTCAGTATGCAACACTATGAGGCATAACAAGGAAGGATGTCCAATTGCTGTAAGTGTTATTCTATTGTATGCCTTTATGATTTTGTCATTTAAATTGGAATACTTAATATTGTGAATGCAGAAAAGTAGTGGTGCTTCTTCTTCAACTGCTGCTGCTGGTGCAACCAATGCAACAACAACTGTTGGTCCTGTTGGTGCAACCAATACAGCAGCAACTGCTGGTCCTACTGCAGCAACTGCAACTGATGGTGGTAGTGTAAGTGCAGGTGGAAGAGATGGTGCAATAAGTGATGCAAGAGGTGGTGGAAGAGGTGGTGCAACAACTGGTGCAAGTGCAAGTGCAAGTGGTGCCACAACAAGTACTCCAACAAATGCTGGTGCGAATACTCAAAAAACTCAATCAAGCACTCAACAGTCAACTAGTACTGCAGGTCCAAAGAAAAAGACTTATTCAGTTAGAAGTGGTGGGACAAATCCTGGTTATAAGAAGCCACCACAAACTAGGTCTAAGAGGCCAAGGGCAGCTCGTTATGGTGTGCTATTTGGAGAAGGTGTTAGTGTGATTGAGAGGGTAAGTATTTCAATTTAAAGACATCATTCTTTTGAAACTTTTGAACATCTCTAACTCAATCCTTTTTATTTCAGACTGGAACAACTGATAGAGTGGTCATAGTGATGGATTAATTAGTTCAGTACCCACTAACATTGATCTTGGTTACAAACCACATGGACTGAGGTGGAATGGTGGAGTTGCACTTACTCAAAGGTAGCTACAAGAACAAAGTGTCAAAAGAGCACACTCTTCTACAAGCACTCAACCTACAACAAACACTCAAACCACACCAGACAACAATTAATAGTGTTTGAAAGTAGATGCTAGACTTGGTAATTTTAAGAGCCAACTATTTTGTTAATTAATTTTGCCCGACAATTGTAATGCTTAAGACAGTTATAATGCTTAAGACAGTTGTAATGCTTAATTTCAAGGTTTATGTTTCAAACTAGACATTGTCATTTTCATAACATTCCTGAACAACAAAAAATTCCATTCCATGACAAGACTAGGCACATGTTCTTAGCAGACTACTAATCTTAGATACTACTAATATTACCTTCCAACTGAAAATAACAAGCCTAAACAAACTAACTAGAACTACTTATCTTACATACAAAAGATAAAGAGCCAAAGAACAATAACCACAACTGTGGCAGCTATGCACCAGGTCGACCTTCCATGCCTTCCCCCACCAAGACTTGTAGAGTTCATTAATGTGTTGTAGTATTGTTCTTCGCATATTGGATCAGCCGGATCGACCCATCTAAAATAGCCACATCCATTACCACTTGCATATCTTTGGCAGCCCAAAACCTTCTTCCAGGATTGATTGGTGTCTTGGACATCTTCAGATCAGCAACAAGTCCACAATAGTAAAAACGTACCTTCATGATTTCTTGAAAAAGAAAATCGACTTAAACAAAAAAAAAAACATCTTGTAAACAACACTGGACAAGAAGAACATATGCAGAAAAGAAAATAAATAAATGGGGAAGAAATTTGGAGGTCAAATTATGGGATAGAGCTCAAAATCGGTTCAACAATGGTGGTTTAAATGATTGGAGAAGAAGGAGGCTTTTAAATACCAAAAAATGACTGTTAATGCCTTTTTGCAAGGCCTCACTCACCTAAAGTGAGTGTATCACACGCACAACTGACTCAAATGCCACATAGGATGAGAAGTGTTTAAAATGCTCAGTTTTGATGGGAAGAGGGGTTCAGTTGACAAACATGAAAGTACAAACACCGGAATGTCAAAAAGTATTAAGTACAGGGGTCTTCCAGACTATACCTCCTAAAATAAATTATAGAAATTTATGTGACTAGAAGTTATTTCATTACGCGTAAAAAAATAAATTTAAAATTAAATTATTACTAAATATAGAAGATTTCATTCTTTGAAAATGACTAAAAAAAGAAAAGAATATCACGTGAGACGAAGGAAGTACTTACAAATCACAATTCTTAAGGAGATTATAAAGTTACTCGTGGACATTGAAAAAGACAAACCAGCTGGAAAAAAAAAATGCTGGTAGCCGTAGCCTTGTTTGAAATGCTAGGAGTACTAGTTTTTGTGACAGCCAATAATAATATATATATACAGCAGTTTGATGTGAAGTGTGAACAAAGATTTGTTTAAAACTTAGCTACCTTGAAACTATCACTTGTAACCAATAACCATTCTTGAATCTGCCTTTTTTTCACCCTTCTCAAAACGAGAGAGTAATTTAGTACTAGCAATATGCAAGTTGAAAGAATAATTAATGGTCTTGGAGACATTTTTGGCATTTAGCAAAGAACAAAGCTTTCAGATCAGATAAAGTACAAAGCTTTCAGATCAGATAAAGTTTGAGTCTTTTCTTTTTTTGAAAGAATAATTTATGGTCTTGGGCAACCTTGGCATTTAGCAAAGAACAAAACTTTCAGATCAGATAAAGTTTGAATCTTTTTTCAGATAAAGTTTACTTCACTGCCATTTGAGTGAAACATAAGTAGTCAAAGTTAAGTTAGGAAGAACTCTCTTAAAACCCCATGGGAAAAACAAGTCCAAGAGATTCCCATTTTCTTGGAAATTGACTTTTCCAAGACATTTTTGTACTAGAATCTTGAAAAAACCCAATCTTGAACTTGGGTTTTACATATTGTGATCCCCATTTGCTTGGAAGTTGACTTTTCCAAGACATTTTTTGTACTAGAATCTTGAAAAAAACCCAATCTTGAACTTGGTTTTGTTGTTATTTTGGGATCCCATTTTGCAGATTTTGGCGAGTAATGGGGGAAGAAGCCAAACTTCAAATTATTCATAGTGAGGAGGAGGAAGTGCAAGAAAGTGAGCATAATAATGGGAGCTGTAGTTTTGTTTGTGCTTCATTTAACTGGTTTAGAATGCTTGCTAAGGAATTGCATTGGAGTTTTGTGTTTGGTGTGGTAATTGTATATGGTATAAGCCAAGGACTTGGTGGAGCTTTTTCCCTCATAAGCACAGAGTACTATATGAAGGATATTCAAAAAGTTCAGCCTTCTGAATCTCAGGTTTATTCAGGAATAACTTCTATCCCTTGGATTGTCAAGCCTCTGTGGGGTCTTCTCACTGATGCTGTTCCCATTTTGGGGTATCGTCGCAGACCTTATTTCTTGTTTGCGGGTATAACTTGCAATGCATTTTGCTATTTAGTTTCCTTGCTGATTTAGAAGTTTCTTGATTATCTGTTAGTTTAACTGTAGTTAATGTTGTTTCTAGGCTGATAGCTTGTTGGTATCTGTCCATATAATATTGTAGTACTACTTACTAAAACTGGAAAATCCTCATGTTATAAGTGAACTTATCAATAAAGAAAGAAAACTTTTAGAGGACTTAGGCGCACGAGTAACTGAGAACCTTGGTACAAGGGATAAGATCCAGATGTGACATGTTTTCGAGAACTATAGCTAAACTTCTCTGCTCTTAGCCTCAGCTGTCATTAGACGAAAGAAACTCATAGAATATGCTACTGGCACATAAATATCTCTTCATCTAAAGAGAGTACTTATCAGTATATCTTAAAGCTATAGAGCACCTTTCTATATTTGCTTTGTTGTGTGTTATTGTTTGGAAGAGAAACACCCAAGGATGTGCCCTCGCGGTCAATGAAGTTTGTGAAAACCTTGGAAACTAGGTTTTGAATCCCCATAAAGACAAAATACACCTTTCCGTCTGCAATTCTGCCTAAGTTTTAGTGGGTAGAGTTACCTTGAAGTTGTGCTAGTGCGAGGTAGCAGCTAGCCTGTGTAATAGTTGAGATGTGCACAAGCTAGCCCGAAAACATAAACATAATGCAACTTGAATAAAACCAAGTTGTATGCTATGTTGGTTGGATTTGATAGGAGGCCTGCGGTTGGAGATCAAATTTGAGAAGTTTGACAAGATTTAATGATTGGTTTTGTCGTAAAACTCGGTGGGGTGGAGTTTTTTGGAGAAGTAGGAACAAATGGTGGCATTATCATGCTAAAAGGAAATATTGGTTTTTGTTTTTTCCCCTTAGGAAAGAACATGCAAATAATCAGCTTTGTCCAAGACAAGTTGGTGTGTCATTTTTATTGTACTCTTTTGCTCATCATCACTTTCTTCAGTTCTTGTCTTTTTTTCTCTTTTCTTTCTCTATCTTTTCTAACATAAGCCTTGAAGTTGGTTCTTCAGGGTGAAAGGCAAGTTTTTCTAGAACCAATTCACAGGCCCATCATTCTTTTGTATGAGTGCCAGTGCTTCCATCAGTTTATGCTGTGACTTCCATTTGGTGAAGCATGAATCACTCATCATGTGAACCATTTTATATTCTATAACGCTGCTACAGTTTAAAAATGTAATTTAAAACTGAGGGAGTAATATCAGTTCCAATAGTTGCATATAGTGGTCGATCAGTTTCTATTCCCTAAGGCGATCAAAAGATTGAAGGAACAAAAGGACAATGGAACTTCGGCAACTATGGGTAATCATGCGTTACAAGGGAGAATATATTCCTTTGGCAGTCAAGAAAGCCTTCCATCTAGTCCGATATGTGAAGTTCATTGCAGATTTAATATTCCAGTCCAAGGGAAAGGCTGATTTCATCACCCAAGGAGAAATATATTTATGGTGAAGTTGGAGCATATGGATGGGAGTGTAATAATAATAATACAACAACAACAACCACATTCCCAGTGTAATCCCACAAGTGGGAAGTGTAATAATAATGTATGCGTATAATTTAGTATGAACCAAATATATGTATATAATCAGGAGTCAGGACTAAGAAATTCCATAGTCAGGGGAGTTATAGCAACAGTTAATTTGTTTAACATAAATTGGACAACTGAGCTCGGGATTGAGGCGTAGTAAATTCAACAGGTTAATTAATTATAAATGGTAGTATGATTAATAATCTTTGTAATATTGTCGTAGTGTGTAAGTACAGACAAGCTGATAGATAATGCTTCCACACATTCTGAAGCTTCGTTTTATCTTTAGTTTATTCTTCAGAATGTATAAGACTTGTGTCCTCAATTTGTTTTATGCTATTTAAATAAGGATCCTGAATGCATGAATATAAATTCATGCGGACTTTTAGCCTATGTTGCTTAGACTCCAAAAATGTTACCCCACCAGTGTCGGATCCTCAAAAAATGTACTATGCGGTACTTTTGAAGAATCCGAGCAAAATGACTTTTAGGTTATCCGGATAGTACTGGCTCATTGGAATCTTCCTCAGCCTTCTAAGTTGTAGTTAGTGCAGGTGGTATGAACGGCCCTTGGTGTTTTGATGGAAAACTCTTAGGCTATGGTTCTGGTTTAGGTTCTCTGCACTTTGAGTAGATGCTTCTCATATTCTTTAAGTATCTAACGACTTAATCGAGGAATTAGTTCCCCTTCCTGAATTTTATGCAAAAAATTGATAAAATTGTCCTCTGCACTTGATGGTGCTTTTTCCACGTGCCTGCACCCCAAGTGAATATTGGTTGAATATTATGGAATTTCAAGTGTGGCGTGCCAGTTTTTCTGGACAACCTTAGCATAACTTGGTTAGTCAATCGACGTGCAGACAAAAGTTAACTCAATGAAAAAGTTAACTTAGAGCCTGTTTGGATGGGCTTATGCCTATAAGCTGCAAACAGCTTATAAGCTAAAAAAAATAAGTTGGGGTAGTCTAACTTATTTTTTTTGGCTTATAAGCTGTTTTCAGCTTATAAGCTGCTTTAGATAAGCTAAGTCAAATGGGCTCAATTATTTTTTTGAGCTTATTTTAAGCACAAAATGACTTTAAGCTGGCCAGCCAAACACTCAAAAAAGCTGAAAACAGCTTATAAGCAACTTATAAGCCAATCCAAACGGGCTCTTAATATCTTCTCTGTTGATTGTTTCTTTTCTATATTTGCAATTTTTCTGTTCTTCTATCAAAGCATGATATTCAATGATTCCAGGTTGTCTTGGAGTTGTCTCCATGCTGTTCTTATCGTTGCACAAGAACTTGCATATTGTGCTTGCACTGCTCTCCTTGACAGCAGGAAGTGCCGCGGTTGCTATTGCTGACGTGACTGTTGATGCATGTGTGGCGCAAAATAGCGGTTCTCATCCTTCCCTCGCAGCTGATATGCAAAGCTTATGTGCCTTGAGTTCCTCAATTGGGGCACTAGTGGGATTTTCTTTAAGTGGTATATTAGTTCACTTACTTGGCCCTATGGTTAGCTTTCTATCCATAATTTAAACAACTTGAAATATTTATTATGGGAAGTTTAGTGATGGGATAATTACTTTTTTGGACCACCCAGAAAACTAATAGCTGGCAAATGTATATATATATGTGTGTGTGTGTGTGTATACACACACACACACACATCAATATACATATAATAGGCATAAGCAATGCATATGTTTTGTATAGTTTGGCTAGTGCCCGTAGTTAATTTTGGTTGACAGGCCAAAAATGAAAAAATCCCATCTCTAAATATAGTAGATTACTTCTGAATCATTTTCTTTGAAAAAAGTGGGTGTATGGCTTATTGTCCATACCAGCCGGGCTTATCATTTTGGTAGGAGTTTTACTCAAGGAATCTCAGACACACAACTTTGCTTATCAACAGGTACTTACATCTCATCTCACTACTTTTTTTTTTTTTTTTTTTTTTTTTTTTAAATCTGTCCATCTGTGCTCATTGAGCATGGACCTGCATATATTTATTGAAACTTCATACAAAAGAAAGGAGTTAAGGTTTCCCCATACTCCTTTTCCTACGGAAGGTGGAACAGCCTCGAACCTATCCATGGTAGTAGGTTAGCACTTAAGTTCACAAAATATCAGCGAAAGGGGGAGATGTTAATTCATACACAAACTCCCCAGTAGAAACTATACACTTCCCTAAGGGACATCAAAAAGATAAAGTCTTTGTAGTTGTCTATCTATGCTAAAAGAGTTTTTGATCTGTTTAGTCCGAAAAGAGGGGAGGCCGAGTTTATCCAAGTTGAACTCCCCCTTAGCTTGTCTCGGCAACTGTGTGAAATCAGTATACTACATATTTTGATTGCATTCGAGTCCTGTATTAGCAAGAGTGTCTGCTACTTTATTTGCTTCACGAAAACAATGTTGAATCTTGAAATCTTCAAAGCTTTCCAAACTAGTTCTGATATCCATCACCACCATCTGAAGATTCCAAGGCATAGAAGCAAAGTTTTGAATCCATTTAATCAGCATAAGGGAATCACTTTCCACTTCGATTTTCCTGATAGCATTGTCTATGCACCACTTCAAACCAGTTTGTAACGCTGTAGCTTCTGAGAGATTATTAGTCATGTATCCCAAAGGAGAGGAGAAGGCACTGATAAGCTTTCCTTGATGATTTCTGATAACACCACCACCACCACTGAGGCCTGGATTCCCTTTAGAACATCCATCTGTATTCAATTTCAACCATCCATCTCTAGGGGGAAACCATTTGACAGGGGTAACCGATATATCGGGCTTTGCTTTGTCTATAAGATCATAAAAGTGGTACCATTTCATAAAAGGTGGTATTCTGGGAAACTGATTGTGTGTCACTAAGTTCAATTGCTGGTTAATCATCAAGATTATGCCATTATATGACATCCTAGAGTTCTCAAATCTGCTCTTACACCTTGATTTCCATATCTGCCAAATGATGATACTTTTTGTGAATAGGTCAGTCTCTAAAATCTTAATCCTTCCTCAGGTAAACCAGAACTTAACTGATGCTGCCAAGGCTATGTGGAATACTTTGAAATGCCCGGAGGTTTGGCGGCCATGTCTTTATATGTACTTGTCCTTTGCGCTGAGTGTAGATATCCAGGAAGGAATGTTTTACTGGGCAACAGATTCAAAGGGAGGACCACATTTTTCAGAGGTGCAAGTCCAGTACATTTGAGAATAATAAATTCCTTTAACTTACCGTTAGCCAAAGGAAACTAATAACGCATTTCAAAAATATCTTACTATCCTCTAACTAACAACACCAGACAAATGATATGAGGACAAAACCAAAGAAGTTAACCTGCTTACATGCCGAGCCAAATGTTGCTTACCTTATCAGCTATACATACAGTAGGCTCTCCTATTTTTTCATTTGGCATCTTGTTTTGACTTCTCATCAATATTGTAACTGCATCCGAAAACCTATGATCAAATTAAAGTTAGTTCTTTGTGCTCTTTTGGGGATGTTAAGTAAATAAAAGAGTGCTCTCTCTAACAGCTTAAGCTTTAAGATGAGATTTAGTCACACTTCAACAGGGGATAGCAAAAGTTGATTGAACTGATTGATTGCACTTTTCCTTCTTCCTATTTCGTGTAACTTCTCCTATGTGGAAAGAAAGAAGCCTACACGAGATAATTCTATTAACTATGCTTACTTTTTGGGCGTTATTGGTTAAGGAACTCACAATGGAAATGTGAAATTTTGTAAACATTTTTTTCCTGCAGGAGAGTATCGGATATATATCAGCGGTAGCTTCCATTGGGGCGCTATTGGGGGCTATACTATACCAATATGGATTGAAAGACCATTCTTTTCGAGACCTGCTCTTTTGGACTCAGTTACTATTTGGTCTGTCAGGAATGCTAGATTTGGTGCTGGTTTTGCGTTTAAATTTGAAATTTGGTATACCCGATTATTTCTTCATGGTGATAGATGCAAGTGTATTTCAAATGGTTGGATGACTAAAGTGGATGCCGCTTCTTGTTCTAAGTTCCAAGCTCTGTCCTCCTGGCATTGAAGGCACCTTTTTCGCCTTGCTCATGTCCATTGACAATTTTGGACTTCTTACATCAAGATGGGGAGGTGGATTGTTGCTTCATGTCTTCAAAATTACAAGGACTAAGTTTCATAATCTCTGGCTATCCATTTTGATAAGGAACATTTTGAGAATTACTCCACTTTTTTTACTATTTTTGGTTCCCAGAAGTGATCCTAACTCCTCAATCCTTCCTGATGAAGTGTCGGATTCAAAAGAAACGACTGAAACCTCAGCAACTCAGAATGAAAAAATTGAACTTGTCGCTCTGGTTCACAACATGGATAGATAGGGAGTCATACATGTTCTTCAGCTAATCTTACAGAAATAGTTACCGGTTACAAATTTTAGACACAGCCCATTATAATTTTTTTGGTTTAGTTTAGATGGTAAAGTTGTTGGATAGAAGATTCATTTTTCTCTGTATTTTTACGAGTTTTTGTCACATTGACAGCAAGCATGTGACAACAGAAATTACACTGTCTGTAAACTTGTAAGACACTTGCTTCTTATGGATTATATAAGAATAATGTGATCCACACACATTCAGCTTGATGCTTTTTATCATTTCATGCCCAATTTTTTTCTTCAAGTATTGGATGTAATTTTTATTGCATATGTAAATTCTTCTATAGAGCTTGAAACTGTAGAAATGGATTGTTTATATGAAACCCCAAAGATGCTCTACTTTCTGCTAACTATATTTGTTAACCTATCCGGCTTCATTATTTTTGGGGTCCCTCAGAAGAGTTGCTACAATTTCTTATCTTGTTATTCTATTTCTTTATGTTCTAAAGATGAATGCCTTTTCAAGAACTCCCCCTAGTTTGTTTGGAACCTAGAGTAATGGAAAGGAAAGGACGAGGAAAGAATGAAAGTATACTTTCCCTTCTGTTGGTTAAGAGGGAAAAGAAAGTAAAAAAAGAAAAGTATTTTTCCTGTAGCCAAACAGTTAAAAAAGAAGTTTTTAATTGATCTGATCTTTTTCCCCCTACTTGTACTTCCTTTTCTTTCCTTAGTTTCCAGGAAAGTGTGGTTAGAAATTAAACAACTTTTAAAAAGTGTAGTTAGAAATAGACATAAACAACTTTTCCTCTGTGAACCTCACCTTCCTTTTGGCCTTTTTAACATGATCATCATTATTCCAAAGATCTATTCCCTCTTATCTACGACAATTGCTTTCATTTAATGTATTCATCCCTTTGTTGCTTCATTAACAAACTCCTTAAATAAAGCTACCCAACTTTATTATCCTAGTTACCCATGTATCATTTCTTTAAAAGGGGGATTTCATGAAGTTCTTTATAAGAATTGGTTTATCATTTTCTATTTGCTTCAATTAGTTCTCTCTAGTTTTATCCATGACTTGGAAATTTATGCTAGTCCTAGCATGGCTAACTACACTAATTTGTTCTACGACGTCTTCGAATAAGGGAGGAGAAAGTTATGTTCGCGATGCATGCAGTGTGACTCGATACCAGGACCTCTGCATCCACTCGCTAACATCATTCTCGAGCACGGCCAAGGACAACCCTAGCAAGTGGGCCCGGGCCGGGGTCTCGGTGACAATAAGTCAAGCCAAGGGTGTCACTCAATCCTTGTTGAAATTGAGGAAACACAATTCCTCGAAAGGGAGAGGAAGAATTGCTATTTTAGACTGTGTTGAATGTTTGCAAGATGCACTTGACAATCTTCACAACTCACTTGGGGTGCTAAGAAAACTTAGCAGCCAAACTTTTAATGACCAAATGGGAGATGTGACCACTTGGCTAAGTGCTGCTCTCACTGATGAAGACACTTGCTTAGATGGACTTGAAGACAAAAGGAGAAAACAGGTTAAGTTACTCTTAAACAGAGTCACAAATGTTAGTTATATCACTAGTAATGCACTTGCTTTAGTCAACAAGCTTGCAACAACTGGACCACAATGCTTAGAAAATTCATAGAACTTAGAGATTTTTCTTTAACTCTATGAATTAATTAGTAACCTTGTAACTGGCTGCTATTAATGATTCTAGTACACTGATAATCTAAAAAGAATCTTTAAATTGTCAGTGTATATATCTTAATATCCTTTTCTTTTAATTAGTTGGGTGGGTGAGTGGAACCGAGGTGGGGAGGTTCAGAAAATGTTACTTGTACTCTAAGTGACTCTTATGTACCTATGTTGGTGAACTATTACTTCCTTATAATACCATTTGGATATTTGTTTTTGTCAATCTTATTTTGTTTTCATCCCTGAGAATGATTTGCAAGAATGATCCCACAAGGATGGTCTTGAATATTTGATCCGCTTAAAAGAAATTTTTAGAAGTGACATCCGCTTAATGTGTGTGGATCACATTATTCTTGTACTAGATGGCCCGTGCCAGTGCTGAGCACGGGCGTATGTCCGACATTGCTGATCGTAGAGCAGAAAAAATTTAAAAAAACTGCACTCACATGAAAGTTAGTGTATTACAAACCAACCTGCTATAATTTGATTTTTATAGTGAACATAATGTTCACACACACACACACACAAAAAAAAAAAAAAAAAGAGAGTTCACTTAATAAGGGGAGTAGCCAATTTCATAAATTTAAATACAACTCACATCAACTATTTACAAAGTTTGTCTATAATCTATTGATTAGCTAATGAGAACTAAATATTTCATGCTTTTGGAAATCTTTTAGCAGCATCAACTATGTCGTACAGATAGTTTTTTGTTCTTTCTGGATATGGCTTCAATGGTAGACCTATTAAAACCTGCACAAATAACATGTGAAATACCAAAATAAAAGAAATCATCAAACATGAAATTGAAAAATAAGCTCAATCTTATAAGTGAAAGTTTGATCACCCTTTTATTTCAATCAACAAAATCTTACATTGAAGTTGTAAGGCAGGAAGTAATCTAAATCACATCTTTATATTACACAAACCAACGTATATATAGGGACTTCATTACCACAAAAGAAAGGAAAAAAAACCAAAGAAACAAACAGCTAGAAGTTGGACTTATATTTGTTCTTATACCCAACACCGTGACATGGAAGCAGTCAATAACATTTAAAATCTCTTTCATATGAAAAGTACATAGGTAATTGATTTGAGCCATTCAGATAAGATCAAAGTTTTCTCTCAATATTACATCAAAACAAACCTGCGTAGTTTTAAATCAAGTAATCTGCGGTTCTGGTCCACAATGTCAAGTTTTATATAAAAGTTTGATGTACTAACAATATATACCAAATGCCTCCAATGCTTAATAATCATTCATTACTAATGCAATATCCGTACCTTTTGAATTCTTGAAAACAAGTACTCTAATACCCTAGGCGTCGTCCCACAATTTACACTATGTCTTCTGGTGCCTCCTTCAGTATTTCCAAGCATGGTTGTGTTTTTCCACTTCCAGTCTGCAAGAGAGACATAGAGTAGCTAAATACAAAACTAGTATAAAGTTCGAGTCTTTTTCACACACTGACATAAAAATTGGGCAGTACTGCTGAAAGCATATATTGGAGATCTTAAACCGTATAACTGAGCAACATACCTGGCCATAGGCAAACACAGAGCTATTGTAGCCTCCCATGCAATTTTCCACCATAGGTACTCCAGTAGCTTAAAGAGCATCTCCTGTATATCGAAAGAAATGAAAACAAACCACACCAAAGATACATGAAAAGAAAGGGTTTTGGTTATTTTCGTTTCAAATTGATACAGAATATATGAAAAAAAATATATATAGCAAAGTTAGAGAGAGATAAGGATAGAAAGAATGAGAAAGATAGGCAGTACTAAGACTCAATCCATGAATTTCCACTGTCCATTTGTCATCGACAATAGTAGAGACTTAGAGTTTCACAGTTTTTGGCCTCCATTGTTATTTGATAGAAAAAGCTTGGAGGTTAGGCATGGAAGAAGATGTGAGATAGAAATCGGTGATAAGTGGAAGCCAGTTGCATCTCATACAACTAAACACTGTCACCAAAAGAGGAAATAAAAGAGCTGCAATCTAGAAATACCTGAAGTGCACATACGAAATAACAGAATCCCGTAAGTACTCTTTGTCGTACCATCACTCCCACTTATTATATAGTTAAGAATAATCCACAAGAAACAAGTGCCTTGCAAGTTTAATACAGTGTAATTTCTGTTTTCACATGCTTGCTGTCAATGTGACCAAAATTCATAAAATACAGAGAAAAATGGATCTTCTGCCCAACAACTTTTACTATCTAAACTAAACCATACAAAAAAAGGGCGGTGTCTAAAATTTGTATCCGGTAACTATTTCTATAATATTAAATGAAAACGTGTATAATCCACTATCTAGTATCCATGTTGTGAACCAGAGCAAGGAGTTCGATATTTTCATTCTGAGTTGCTGGGGTTTCGGTGGTTTCTTTTGAATCTGACACTTCATCAGGAAGGATAGAGGAGTTAGGATCACTTCTGGGAACCAAAAATAGTACAAAAAGGGGAGTGATTCTCAAAATGTTCCTTATCAAAATGGCTAGCCAGAGATTATGAAACTTTGTCCTTGTAATTTTGAAGACATGAAGCAACAATCCACCTCCCCATCTTGATGTTAGAACTCCAGCATTGTCAATTGACATGAGCAAGGCGAAAAATGTGCCTTCAATGCCAGGAGGACAGAGCTTGGAACTTAGAACAAGAAGCGGCATCCACTTTAGGCGTCCAACCATTTGATATACACTTGCATCCATCACCGCGAAGAAATAATCGGGTATACCAAATTTCAAATTTAAACGTAAAACCAGCACCAAATCTAGCATTCCTGATAAACCAAACAATAACTGAGCCCAAAAGAGTAGGTCTCGAAAACAATGGTCTTTCAATCCATATTGGTACAGTATAGTCCCAAATAGCGCTCCAATGGAAGCTACCGCTGATATATATCCGATACTCTCCTGCAGGGAAAAAACGTTTGCAGAATTTCACATTTCCATGTGAGTTCCTTTACTAATACTGCCAAAAAAAAAAGTAAGCATGGTTAATAGAAGGGGTAGTTACATTTTTGGACCGCTCAAAAGAATAATAGCCAGAAAATGTTTAGGTTTTGTGTATTTGAAGTATAAATATACAATTGTATACACCAAATATACATATAATATACATAATCAGTGTATAAATTTTGTATATTTTGACTAGCGGGACAAAAATGAAAAAATCCGAATAGAATATCTCATGTATGCATCTTTCATTTTGAATAAGAGAAGTTATACGAATAGGAAGAAATAAAAGTGCATTCAATCAGGTGAATCAATTTTTTGTTATCCCCAAAAGAGTGGAAAGAACTAATTTTGAATGCACTTTTCTTTCTTCCTATTTCGTTTAACTCGTAAAAGAGTACAAAAACTAATTTTAATTTGATAATAGGTTTTCTGAAAAGATAGCAGAGGCCTACTGTATATATATAGTTGATGGGGTAAGCAACATTTGGCTTGGCACCTAAGCAGGTTAATTAACTCGGACCACTGAGTTCTCTTATTTGTTTTTGTCCTCCTATAATTTGTCTGGTGTTGTTAGTTAGAAGGGGATACTGTCAATTATGCAGAACCTCTCTTGTGTGATGTCACCCCCCTCTAATTAAAGCCTTACAAGTTCGATATTTTGGACATGCGTTATTAGTTTCCTTTAGTTAACAGTAAGTTAAAGGAACTTACGATTCTAAAATGTACTTGGGCACCCAACGGTGTGGCCTAGTGGTAAATGAAGTGGGTTGAGAACCATGAGGTCTCAAGTTCAAATCCCAGCAGAGACAAAAACACTAGGTGATTTCTTTCTATCTGTCCTAGCCTTGGTGGACAGAGTTACCTGGTACCTATTGCTGGTGGCAGGTGTACCGTGGAATTAGTCGAGGTGAGCGCAAGCTGTCCCGGACACCACAGTTACAAAAAAAATGTAATTGGCTTGATTAGAATGTGACATGTCAAACGGTTTTTCCACCTTCGAAAAATGTGGTCCTCCCTCTGAATCTGTTGACCAGTAGAACATTCCGTCCTGAATATCTACACTCAGTGCAAAGGACAAGTACATATAAAGACATGGTCGCCAAACTTCCGGGCGTTTCAAAGTATTCCACATAGCCTTGGCAGCATCAGTTAAGTTCTGGTTTACCTGAGGACGTGTAGATTAGGATTTTAGAGACAGACCTATTCACAAAAAGTAGCGAGATGAGATGTAAGCACCTGTTGATAAGCAAAGTCGCGTGTCTGAGATTCCTTGAGCAGAACTCCTACCAAAACAACAAGCCCGGCTGGTATGGACAATAAGCCATATACCCCCTTTTTTTACAAAGAGAAGGATTCAGAAATCATCTATTATATTTAGAGATTCACTAGCCCATAATGATACTCCCTCTGTCCCAATTTATGCGGCACATTTTACTTTAAGGTTTGTTCCAAAAAGAATGTCATCTTTCTGTAATTAGGAACGACTTAACTTTAAAATTTCCTTTTCACCCTTAATGAAATGATTTATAGCCACACAAATGTATAAGGTTTGTTTTAGACCTCAAATTTCAGTAGCCTTCCTTCTTTCTTAAACTTTGTGCCTAGTCAAACGGTGCCACATAAATTAGGACATAGGGAGTATATAAAAAGTTGTTAAGTACGGATAGAAAGCTAACCATAGGGCCAAGTAAGTGGACTAATATACCACTTAAAGAAAATCCCACTAGTGACCCAATTGAGTAACTCAAGGAATTTAAGCTTTGCATATCAGCTGCAAGAGAAGGATGAGAACCGCTTTTTTGCGCCACGCATGCATCAACAGTCACGTCAGCAATAGCTACCGCAGCACTTCCAGCTGTCAAGGAGACCACTGCAAGCACAATATGCAAGTTCTTGTGCAACGATAAGAACAACATGGAGACAACTCCAAGAGAACCTGGAATCAGTGAATGTCATGCTTTGATGGAAGAACAGCAAAATTGCAAATATATTAAAGAAATAATCAACAGAGAAGATATTCAGTTAACTTATTCATTTTTTTTTTTGATTAGGTAAAAGTATTATTAAAAGAAAGGTACCAAGAAGGTACACCAAATTACATCGGAAACAGACAGACCCTACAAGAGTAACAGATTACAATTTTCCAAGAGAATCCAGAAAGTCCATATACAGATCCATGTTCTCTAAAATATTCTTCTTACACCATATGAACAGATTGAGCAAACACAGGTTCTTAATTCTAGAAATATGATTCGTTTTATTCTCAAAGCAAGCACTGTTCTTTCTCTCCAAATAGTCCAGAAAATACACAAGGGAATGGTCATCCAAAGTTGCTTCTGGCTCTTTGTTACTTTCTGCCCTTGCCAGCTCTCCAATAGACTTCTAACATCTGAAGGCATTACCCAAGCTACATGACACAGGCTCAGTCTAAAGTTCCCAACACTGTTTAGCAACCTTACAATGGATAAAGAGATGATTGACGGATTCCCGCTCCACTTCACATAAATAACACCTGTTGCTTAACTGATATTCAGTTTAACTTATCCATTGAATGTCTGCACTTCAATTCACTAACCAAGTTATGCTATGGTTGTCGAGAAAAACTGGCACCAGACGCTTGAAAATTCCATAAGATCCAACCAATATTCTGTTGGGGTGCAGCTAAGCTGCTCGGACTCGGGTGCGGCTGTCCGATACGAGTGTGGATCTAGAGGTTGGATTCTTCATAATCTAAATTTTAAGATTCAGGAGCACAAGATCTAGGTATGGATACGGGTGTACGATTCGGCTAAAAATAATTCAAATATCTAAATAAAGAGTTATAAAAATATGGAGGTCGAAGATTAGGGTAAAGGGTAGTAGGTAGCTGAGTGTTGTCGTACTTTTATGTGGGAGAGACAGGGGGCTAGTCACCTCTTCTCCTTATCTAGTACTATTATTTAATATTTGCGTAGCATCTTATTCTTCAATTTGTAATGTTACTTGTTGCTTCATTTGCTTTGTTTATCTTGCTATTTTGTTGTCGCTATTATTTCAATCCTGCTTTGATTTCACTTCTTTTGAGCCGGAGGTCTATCGGAAGCAGCCTCTCTACCCCAAAAGGTAGGGATAAGGTTTGCATACATCGTACCCTCGCAGACCCCACTTGTAAGATTGCACTAGGTATGTTGTTGTTATTGAGAGTTATAAATATATACCTAAATTATGGTGGACTATTTGGAAGGAAAGGTACGCACGAATTTTTGAGAGCAAGTTTGATCTATAACTATTATTAAGTACAAATGCATCTCCTTACTATTTTTTAGTGCAACAAAACAACAACATACCAGTGTAATCCCGCAATCTGGAGTCTGGGGAGCGTAGGATGTACACTGACCTTACCCCTTACCTTGTGGGGCAGAGGCTGTTTTTTGGTGCAACATGGCTATTGCACATTCAGCAGTGATGTTGACTGGTAAATATCTTTAAAGCACATTCTGGTTGCTGACCCTACCAAACAACCCTTGTCCACTAAAAGTTCTCCTTGTTTATTGACAAGTCCACTTCTAACATGGGTTTTTCCAGTTTTAGTAAGTACCACAATATTATACAGACAGATTCCAACTAGTTATCAGCCTTGAAACAACATTAGCTACAGTTAAACTAACATCAAGAAAGAATTCTAAAATCAGCAGTAAAACTTTAAAAAGCTAAATGGCATTGCAAGTTTTACCAGCAAACAAGAAATAAGGTCTGCGATGATACCCCAAAATGGGAACAGCATCAGTAAGAAGACCCCAAAGAGGCTTGACAATCCAAGGGATTGAAGTTATCCCTGAATAAACCTGAGATTCAGAAGGCTGAACTTTTTGTACATCCTTCATATAGTACTCTGTGCTTATGAGGGAAAAAGCTCCACCAAGTCCTTGGTTTACTCCATATACAATCACCACACCAAACACATAACTCCAATGCAATTCCATAGCTAGCATTCTGAACCAGTTGAATGGAGCACAAATAGAACTACAGATCCCATTATTATGTTCACTTTCTTGGACTTCCTCCACCTCATTATTAATAATTTGAAGTTTGGCTTCTTCCCCCATTACTCCTCAAAATCTGCAAAATGGGATCCCAAAATGACAAGAAAACTCCAGTTCAAGATTGGGTCTTTTCAAGATTCTGGTACAACAATGTGTTGGAAAAGTCAACTCCCAAGCAAATGGGGATCACAATCTGTAAAACCCCAGTTCAAGATTATTTTTTTTCAAGATTCTGGTACAAAAATGTCTTGGAAAAGTCAACTTCCAAGAAAATGGGAATCTATTGGACTTGTTTTCCCATGGGGTTTAGAGATTTCTTACTACTTAACTTTGACTATTTTATGTTTCCCTCAAATGACAATGAATAAAACTTTGTGTGAAAAAAGAAAAAAAAAGATTCAAACTTTATCTGATCTGAAAGATTTGTTATTTGCTAAATGCCCACAAATATGTCTCCAAGAGCATTAATTATTCTTTCAATTTGCATATTGCTAATACTAAATTACTCTCTCTTCGTTTGAGAAGGGTAAAAAACAGGTAAATTCAAGAATGGTTATTGGGGACAAGCGAAACATTCAAGGTAGTTAAATAGTTTATCAACTATAGTATTATTATAGTAATTCCAAGGGCGGAGGAAGCTGTCATAAAATAACATTTTCAAACGAAAGAGTATGGCTACCTGCTGTTTTGTCTTTGTTAACGTCCATACAAAATGTTTACATGTGATTTGTATTATTTTATGTGTGTGGGGGGTAGGGTGGGCGCTTGTAAACTTTTTTTCCAAGAAGTTGTGAATTAGTGTTAGTGTGCAATAAAAGCTTGGCACTACACTTTTAACCGGGCGTGCTCACGGTTTGGCTAAAAACAGATTCAAATTAAAAAATCAAAATTTTTGTGTGGTTTGATCTGGCTTTAAATTTTAATAAGCCGATAATATTTAATTTGGTTTGATTTTATTAAAAACAACTCAAAAAATCATACCCGATAAATTATATACAGAAATTTTATAATTTTAAATACTTTGTACTATATTTTTTCATGAAAATTTTATTTAACTCTAATAGGCTAATGAACTTACAAACTCCGCCTGTGTGAGCTCGCTTACATTGCCGGTCCCAAGCCCGGATAAAGGAGGAGGGTTGCCGAGGGTCAATCGGAAACAGCCTCCCTACCCAGGTAGGGGTAAGGCTGCGTACATCTTACCCTCCCCAGACCCCACTATTGTGGGATTACACGGGGTAGTGACCAAGACCAAGACCAAGGCTAATGAACTTACACCTTAAACTCATTTCTTAAAAGAAAGTCGTGAATCTCAATTATTCAAGAAACAACTATGAGATAGACCTATATTTTTTTATTTTTTTTTGTATTCCTTATAAATTATATTCACTTGATTAAAACTTATAGATCTTAAGATATTTTTTCCAGAATTCAAGAAAATTATAGCCACCACAATAAAACCTTAATAACGAATTATAAGTTGGTAAAGGATGAAAAATTTAGGGAAAAAAAATGAATGAGAGAAATACCATTAGTTTTTTAAAAAACCGAAAAAACCAAACTGATCCAAACAAAAAAAAAAAAAAGAAAAAAGAAAAACCAAACTGCGACAAACCAACAACAACTAAACCGATGAATGTTCAAGCCTCGAGAACAGAGAAACTCTTGATAGAAGCACTTCTTTTTTAAGTGACCTATGCAATGTGAATCAAGACCAGTCAGGTGTGAGTTATATACAGATACAAGTAGGGCTGCTTATCGGGCGAATTGGGCGGATAACTACGCTTAACGGTTTGGCTTAACGGTTATCGGCTTTTAAAAGTACTAATCCGCTAGCCAACCGATAAGATATCGATTAGTTCGATATCGGGTTAGTAATTATCGGACGGTTATCGAGCGGTGTATCGGTTAAATTACGTAACTACTATTTTTTTTATTTTTTTTTGCCTTGAAAGACAAACGTTTTATTCATAATTCGGAAAAGGTCCAAAAATACCCCTGAACTATTGAAAAAGGCTCATAAATACCCTCCTTCCACCTTTTGGTCTAAAAATACCCTTCCATCCACCTTTTAGGTTTGTTTTTGGCTCAAATTATTTTGTGTTGGAAGTTACTATTGCAATAATTGTGGTTCCAGAGAAAGGTGGTGAAGTGATCACCATCGGAAGGGTTGAGATTAAACTTGTGAATTCTTAACTGTTAAGTCCTATCCCGTGGCTATGAGGCTTAATTGACTTCCTAGTTGTTAAATTATGAACGGTCCAAAAATACCCCTGAACTATTGAAAAAGGCTCATAAATACCCTCCTTCCACCTTTTGGTCTAAAAATACCCTTAAGGTTTGTTTTTGGCTCAAATATACCCCTCAAACTAACAAGTTAAAATTAACTCTTTTAAAAAAGCCAAATGGCAATTTGTAATTGGTCAATAATAAAATTCCGTAATTTTAAAAAAAAATTGCCAATAATAAATTTCCAGTAATTTAAAATTCCAGATTTAAAAAAAAAAATTGCCAATAATAAAATTCCGTAATTTACATATTTTTTTAAAAAAAATTGTGTTTTTTTTTTTTGCATTTCGTGAATTAATCAACAAAATATGTTTTGTTTTTGCATTTCGTGAATAAAAAAACGAAATAGGAAATTATAATTTTTTTTTGCATTTCGTGTATTAAAAAACGAAATAGGATAAAAAAAATTATTTTCGTTCATATAAAAACGAAATTGGAAAATTGGACAAAATATATTTTCCAATTTTGTTTTTATATGAACAAAATTAATTTTTTTATCCTATTTCATTTTTCAATACACGAAATGCAAAAAAAAATTATAATTTCCTATTTCGTTTTTTTATTCACGAAATGCAAAAAAAAACATATTTCGTTGATTAATTCACAAAATGCAAAAAAAAAAAAAATCAGTTTTGTTCATATTTTTTAATTTTTAAATTAAATAATATATGTGTCCAATCACAAAATGCCATTTGACTTTTTAAAAGAGTTAACTTTAACTTTGTTAGTTTGAGGGGTATATTTGAGCCAAAAACAAACCTTAAGGGTATTTTTAGACCAAAAGGTGGAAGGAGGGTATTTATGAGCCTTTTTCAATAGTTCAGGGGTATTTTTGGACCGTTCATAATTTAACAACTAGGAAGTCAATTAAGCCTCATAGCCACGGGATAGGACTTAACAGTTAAGAATTCACAAGTTTAATCTCAACCCTTCCGATGGTGATCACTTTACCACCTTTCTCTGGAACCACAATTATTGCAATAGTAACTTCCAACACAAAATAATAATAATAATAATAATAATAATAATAATAATAATAATAATAATAATAATAATAATAATAATAATTTATGGTTAATGGAAGAGTTTACCGAAGATAATTATTGATGGTTCAGACTTTTCACTTTAGTGCTTTAGCTTTAGATTTTAGTGTTTTAGGTTTACAATACATATTTTATATGTTTAGGGGTAAAAATATAAATATGATAAATTCTTAACGGGTTAACGGTTTGCCCAATAAGAAAATTGTGTAATCCACCCCCGCACCGATAAGCCATTAACTACAAAATTTTAATTCATTCCCCAACCGCTAATCCGATAGCCCACTACCAATAAGTCAATTTTACGGTTGGGTTATCGGCGGCGGTTCGATTTTGAACAGCCCTAGATACAAGATGCATAAAGATTTAAAGGCTTGAATAACAGCTATCCAACTCAGGCAGCTTTTGGGCTTCCTTTCCTTAATATGGTGTCTGCTGTCTAAGTTCAACCAAGGGTTGCTCATGCCCACATATTTGTTCAAGTAATATACTAACAAGAAACCAGGCTCAATTATCATAGATAAACTAGTACAACAACAACAACAACAGCCCAGTGAAATCCCACATCTTGGGGTCTGGGGAGGGTATAATGTACGCAGACCTTACTCCTACCAAGGTAGGATGGCTGTTTCCGAGAGACCCTCGGCTCAATCATAGATAAACTAGTATATCGATTAAAAGTAGCAGAGAAATAAAATCACTAGCAAGTTTAAAATGCTTGTACAATTTACAGACTTATGCAATGTACATCCATGATTCGAATTGCAAGGCCAGTACAGCATTGAGTTCCGACAAAAGTTGGTTCCCCCCTTGAAGCTCTGCAGATAGGATTTGGATTACAGGGAAGAGAAGCATATTATACATAGAGATTCTTTCCAGACTGCGATCCGCCAATCCACAGCTCTTTTCTTCATAAAAGCCAACATGAAATTAATTGAATATGGTAGATATAAACTAGCCTTTTAAGATATATTATCTCTGTGATGCCAGCTTTTTCAGGTGTTGCAATGTTTTCTGCTTTATCCACTGTCGGTCGTTGGGTAAGTAAGCCTGGATGGACTGATCATACCTGCAAGTCATAACATAATGCTGGAATTAGTAGAATTCAAAAGCATAGTGAGTGCTAAGAAAAATTAACACAAAAGCATAGTGAGTGCTAAGAAAAATTAACAATGTGTTCTATCTGGTATGATGGACCAGGGGCCAATCATTTGATGTGCACGTAGCAGTTCATCGTGTTAATGAACTGAAAGTACAGAAACAGAAGAGATAGTCGGAAACGTGCTTACAATGAACTGAAAATATTTGGTGTGAAAAAGCAGTACCATTCAAAGACCTGCTCTCAGGAGCCATATTTACATGTTCATATATGCTTTGCTTTGTCAATAACACAATGTGCAATACTTGCATATTTCACTGACTTGGGATTCTATTCAGGGGGTGCACGGGTGCAATCTCTGTGTGTGTGATACATATATATATATGTGTGTGAGAGAGAGAGAGAGAGAGGAACAGGTACACTAATGCACTCATATCGGCAAGGCCATCTATGAAATTGTAAAGATCTGAGATGTCGTAAGTGATTTCTCTGATAGCTGGGTTCAATTCCTTGAGTTTCCTCTCATACAAAGCACAAATTCCTGCAGGATAAAAGTATCTTAGGAAATGGCTAAACAGAAGAGGAACATTGAAGCTTAAATTACATGCAGATGGTAAAGAATTTATGCCAAAGAATGAGAAGAATCTGCCCCTGAATATTTTCTACAGGGAAAGACAGTTGGGAGCAAAAAGAAAAAGTAAAAATGTTAAATACAAATTCCATCGACACCCCTCCCCCTTCTCATAAAAAATTTAAATCCAATAAACGACGATAGCATTTGACAAATATGCAAGTAAACCATTACTAACTAAATCTCTCCCATCAAATAATACCATCCAACTTTCCAGTCCAGGTAAGCTTATTTTCTCCCGTATTTTTCTCATTCATTCTAGAGATTAGAGATGCTGATGGTGGAATTCACTCTACAGTTGTTCAAGTTCTCTTTTGAAGTTTGAATCTATTTATGATTTCTGATCTGAATATGCTTTGAGATCTTTTGCATTCTTTTTGGGGTTTTAACTCTTTAATGGCTGAGGTGGGATTACACTGGGTATGTTGTTGAGTTTTATTGTGTGCTATGTTTGAAAACTTGAATAAAATTTTACTTGTTGGCTGACCAGAACTCTTCCTTTCATGTGTCTTTGACTTTTTTTTCTACTTTCATAGATGGCAGAAAAAGAAAGTAGAGTAAGCGAAAGTGGGGGTTCAAACGATTGCATACTAACACTTCATGTCCCAATCCAGTTGAAGCTTCTGTTATTTGGGAACATTTTGAGAGGTACAATAATTCTAATGGAGTTGTTAGAGCAAAATGTCGTTTCGTGATAAAAATTATGCAGTTGCTACAAATAGGTAATGGCACTTCATCAATGGAAAAACCATATGAATCAGTATCCTAATTTTTCCCTCATTAAAATTAGTCAAACGTAAGCTTTCAACTAATTTTAAGTGGTCCAAAGGAAGGGGTGATTAACCTTAAGAAAATTGATCAAGCGCGAAATAGGAAGCGCTTTAGCTCAAATGATAATCGTGGATAAGTTGCCATTCAGTTTTGTTGAAAATGAAGGCTTTAAAAACTTTCTGATAGTCACAGAACCTCAATTTCGAATCTTTTTTGTTAACATTGACAAGAGATTGTTATGGGCTTTATAGTGAAGTTGAAAATAGTTTTTCAAAGAAGAATGTTATGAAATTAGTCTTACCACATATACTTGGACTTCTTTGCAAAGAATCAGCTATATATGTCTTACAGCTCATTTCATTGATCGAGATTGGATTTTGCATAAAATACTACTTAATTTTGTCTGATCTCTAGTCATAAGGATGGTGATATGACACTTGTTATTACTAAATGTTTGCTTAATTGGAGTTTGGAAAAGGTGTTCACTATTACGGTTGATAATGCTACAATGATTTCCTGGTGAAAGAAGTGTCTAAACAATTGAACACCTTATCCAAACTCCAGTAAAGCAAACACTTAGTAATAACAGCCTACATTTCATTACCCTTAAACACTAGAGATATGACAAAAGTTAAGTAACATGTTATTGAAAAATCAATCTCTATCAATGAAGTAAGTTGTAAGACATAACGAGCTGATTCTTTCCAAAGAAGTCCAAGCATATGTTGTAAGACAAATTTCTATATGTGCTTCTTTAAAAAACTTATTCAAACAGGGGTCCTCTTCACTAAAAAGCTCATAACAACCTTTTGTCAATGCTCTACCAGGAGGAGTTCGAAATATGAGGTATTATGACTCTCATAAAGTTTCTTAAAGCCTTGCTTCTTTTTTTGATCAAGTAAAGGTATTTTCACTCATAAACATGGCCAAACTGGCCGTATACATGAGGTATACCAAAAGATAAAAAATTTACAGAATATGATTCTCTACAAACTCCGCCCAATCATCTATACAACAAAGAACTTTCTGTTTACACCAAAAGAAAATAAGGGAGCGGAGGCTACTCCTCAACTGAAAGAAATTCGATTCTACTCCTTCAAAGGCTCTCCTATTTCTTTCTCTCCAGACTACCCACATTAGAGCAAGTGGGACCATGTTTCAAGCCCTTCGTCTTCTCCTCCTCCTGCTCTTCCAACTAACCATCAAATCTTTCACGGTTCTTGGCATTGTCCAAGGAATGTGAAACCACTTAAACATATCCCACCATAATCTCATGGTAATCCCGCAATGTAGGAGAAGATGGTCCATGTCCTCGCCCGTCTCCTTGCACATGTAACACCAACTGACCAGACAACCTTCCGCTTTCTAAGATTTTCCGCTATCAGGATCACCCCTCTAGTGGCTAGCCAAGTGAAAAACACACCTTCCTCGGCACGCTTGGAATGCATATTGCATTACAAGGGAAATCAATCTCCTCCCTAACCAAGAGTTTCTCATAAAAAGACTTCACAGAGAACACTCCATTGTTTCCCAAGCCCCACACTTCATAAAGCCTTGCTTCTCAACACAACTAAAGGCCAACCCAACCATAATTATCATTTGAGCTAAAGCCCTCCTATCATTGTTCTTGATTAAATTTACAAGTGTTAATCACCGCTTCCTTTGCACCACTTGAAGTTGGTTGAAAGCTTATTTGTGTTTGACTAATTTTAATGAGAAAAAATTAGGATACTAGTTCATATAATAATTCATTGATGAAGTACCATTACCCTTTGTAGCAGTTGAAGAATTTTTGTCACAGTACTTAAATGCAAAACATCCCCAAACATATTCAATTTCATTCTTAACAACATGGAGAGAGGGCAATGCGAGCAAACAACAACTCCATGTCAACCCCAAGCAAGATGGGATTGGCTATGAGTCCTCATTTTTCATGTGCTCCGTTTAAGCCATCTCACGTCAATCAGGAGATGACAATAAGATTAAAAAGAAAAACATCAACGGGGTTGAAAAAGACGATATCAACGAAAGCAAGTGACTAATAAGAGCGCAAATGGCAGCAAAGGAAAAGAGAAATTAGAGAGATATGCCTATGTGAGCTTTACATTGTCGGTTCCAAGCGAAGATAAAGAAGGGTTGGGGTTAAGTAGCATTTAGTGTACAAAATTGTCATGATCAATTCTCTAGAATATAGAGGTTTCATATAGCTAACCTCACTAGTTTAAGATTGAGGTGTAGTTGATTGATAGAGAGATGAGAACAACAAAAGATGGTTATTTCAAGTTATGATTACAAGGTGAAACACATTGTTAGTTAAGATAATAACTTAGAAACCCAATAATTCCTAGGAGCAAGACAACTCATGAACACTACAACTTCTCAAGTACAAATACTTGAGAGAACTTTGAGAAGTTAATCAACAAAACACGACATATGAACCCAGTTACTACAATTTCTATAAATGCACCAACAGATCCATCAAAGAGAAAACTAGCATGTCAATATGTAAGTCAACCAACACCTTATTAAGTCTTTTTCTTTTAATATATTTTGGAAAATTCACCTTACAAGGTCATTGATAGCTGTATATTAAGTTCCACTATTTTACCAGAACTAACACCACAATGAAACTTCTTGCTTGTCATGGGGTCCATAACAACAGATCCTTGTCAGTCTTTTACAGGCTTTCATGAAAGTAACCACCTATGAATGTGAAGTGTCACCTATAACGCAAAGCAAAACAATGCTCTGTTCAACCCTTCCCTCGACATAACGATCCTATTTATCCCTTCTCAAAAAAAAAAAAAAAAAAAAAAGATCCTACTTATCCCTAAAAGTAGGTCCATACAGGTTGCAGTTCCTTTCTACCATCTAATCCCATCATGAGAGTGACTCTATTTGCCTTTATTTCCTTTACCAGGACATAATTTCTCCCACCAGAAAAATTCTCGTCCATCATAACTCTGAAAGTGTGATGAACAAAATGGGAAGTTAAAATTAACATGCTTGAATTAGCCAGACCAAAGTTTCTTGAACTTCAGTGAGAAGGCAAAGAATAAGTGTTCGTAAAAGTTTAGAATAAGAGGGATTTTCATCTACAGATAATAATACATAATGAAATTGTTTGCAAGGACTACAGGTAGATTACAAAAAATATGTTGGCTTCTAGTTTCAGATTTAAAGCTGCTAACAAATCCAGCTGATTGACAATTATGTTTGTAATCTTTACATATTTTTCCTGGGTTTGTACCTTATTTCTGGTTACCTACATTCAGGTGCCTCGGAGCAATTGCATAGATAATCAGAAAAGGGTAAATATAGAAATGTCGTGATAAATACCGTCCATTGCTTGACTTATTGATTCATAATCCATGAAAGTGCGAGTTGCTCGGTTCTGAGATGTCTGCATGAGAATAATGGTGTGCCTGTTTGCCTGCATAACACCCAAAAGAGTAGTCAAATAAAATATGCTAGTAGCTTTTTGCCTTCATCTTGTTCTTCTTTTTCGGTAAACCTTCATCTTGTTCTTGATGTACTTAAGTTATAAGAATCACGCCAATAAGATCATGCTGTACCCATACAGCACTCATATCAGTATTCGATGTTGGACAACTTTTTTTAAATCAGAATGCAAATACAACTTATCTTAAGAATCTTTAAGCCTGATGAAGTAGCTATATTCTCCTTGGGGATATCCCAAGATGGGAATACCATACATAAATGGGGATGGGAACTATGTACATTAATTTCTCTCAACTGTTAGTAAAATATTGTTGTAGATGATCAGAACTTTTATCTTTACCTAGATGCATATGGTGTGTCTTTGTATGTTTTTTCCCCTCAAAAGAACGACAAAGCGGACAAATATGTCTTCGTATTCAGAACATGTTACTTAAGTCACATAGAGGATTAGAGACTTTGGGCAGCTTAGCTTTTCCAAAAGGTAAAAGCAACATCTAAGGATAATCAGCATCACAAACGACGAAGAAAATCTCTTTCCACGGAGAGAACATCTTAAAAGAGAGAGATACAGTAGGTCCAAGGATAAGGATCATAAATCACCAAGAATATCTTTCTACCAAAAGAAGATCTAAAAGAGAAAATGATTCAGTATGGCCCAAGCAATAATACTATTTGGTAAAGACAACAAGACTAGTAGATATTAGGATGTTGACCAACAAAAAGGAAAGAAGAAAAAAACAAAACCCTATTGAGGCAGCACCAGAATACCTTATGGAGCGGCCATGAGAGAGCAACATAATACAATTGCAAAAGAAGCTAATACCGTCCAAACGAATCAATAAAATGTCCTCATCATATTTAACCTATGTTGGTCAGATTCTTCAAAAATGCCGCCGGTGCGTGTTGGATCCTCCAAGCACAGTGCACTTTCGGAGGATCTAACACAGGTGCGGCAGCACTTTTGGAGAGTTGAGCAACATAGTATAGAGCTAAGCCTCTTTCAAAATCAGCAAAGACATGTTAACTGGATCAGAAGTTCAACCTATTCAAATTATTTCATTTTATTTCACAGTGGAACTTCCTCAAGGGAGTTTTTCTTCACTAGCGGAGAGCCAGAAAACACTATATCCCCAACGACCTTTGCTACTATTAAATTTTTAAGCATTGAGCGTATGACTGGTAAAATTTTAGATATTCATAGCTAAGATATGGTCATAGCTTCTATTATTCCTCCTCACTTTACCTATCTCCACACCCCTCTCCATTTCTATGACTAGGTTACCACTACTAGGACCCAAGTAGGCATGTACACAGATCATACAACCATTCAGCACCTCGGGATTTGTTTATGCTACAACCCCCTGTATCTCACTCATCTGCATACTCTCAAAACATTGTATGTCTCCCAGGTACATCAGAACCCAGAAAAGGACTAATTGTGGAAAAGATATAAACAACAAAACAAAAAATACAACAACAACAACAACACACCCAGTGTAATCTCACAAAAGTTCATGTATATGTAATGCTCTAGAAGGAAAAAATGAAGTCTTTCTTGAATAGTCCCTCTTGCACCCCACTTCACGCCAGAAAACAACTACTAAATAGATAAATTACAAAAACACCAAATAAGAAAGAGGGACAACTGATTTGCTCATCAGTTCAGCTAATCTACTTCTACAATATGTCAACTTAGGGGTGGCAAATGGGATGTTTGGGCTAAGATGGGCTAGGTCAAGATGAGCTAAATCAATAAATGGGTCATTGCCCAACCCTGCCCAAAGTCTACTTGGGCTAAGATGGGTTGGGTCAAGATGGGCTAACCAATGGGTCATAGCCCAACCACCCCAACTTGACACAACTTTTTATCTTAGTGTGATACTACGTACTAAGTAACTAATTTATAAAGATAATAAAACTCGTGAACAACTTTAAATTGGCTGGAAGCATATTCGACGCAATTTGGATTTAACAAAATAAATTTAGTTGATTTATATCCTAAATATTAGAAAAAGTAACATGGAAGAAATAATAATTTTTTACAGACACATCATCTGTGGAACATAGCTAGTGCAAAAGTGCTCCTTTCATTTTTTGATTAGTGTAAAAGCAAAAGTTAAAACTGCTCTTGTAACCATCAAATTTGCTACCATAGAGTTCACAATTGCACAATGAGGGGTAACAGGTATACCACAAGGCTTCTTTACAATCGTTTTTTTCTATGAAGAGTGTTTTGGCCAGTTTGAGGTTGAGCAAACCTCACACTAAGTGTTGTACCTGGGTAAAAACTGAAATTTCCAGAACCATTGGACAAAGCTTCTCTTCATTGGTCAATCAGTTTATAAGTTTAAACAATATAGTTGCATATAATAATTGAAAACCGAAGCAGAAGTCACAGGAAATGTGTCACCTTGTTCCAGCAGCCCTTTGATTACCTCATTTCGTCCAAGAAACAGAAAGGACAACAGGGATTCCAACACCAAAACACAAAGCTAAACTGAGACAAAATTGGAGTTATAACCAAGTGGTTGCAACTTCATCTAACACTCAAGTAGTGCATGGTTAAAATCTCACCCATGCGATTCCCTTTCTCCCCAATTTACAGGCCTCCACTCTTCCTCCCCCCACAAACCCAAAAGGATAAATATTCTATATAGGATTTTGTATTGCTTTTCTGACAATTACCCCCCTACACACATGGTTACCAAGCACCCACGTAAAAACACATTACAGCACTTGTATGCTTGAAAACCATGAGGTTTCAGGGCTCTTATTCTAAGAGCTGTTGATATTCCCTTAACTGCAGATACAACAATACCAGTTTTTTTTTTTTTTAATAACAGTGGTGCCTGGGCCAGCTTGCGTGCACCTCGACTAATTCCACGGAATACCCGCCACCTCCCACCAGCAGCAAGTACCAGGTAACTCTGACAGATGGTATGGGAAGAAATCACCTAGTATTTTTGTCTTTGCTAGGATTTGAACCTGAGACCTCATGGTTCTCAACCCACTTCATTGACCACCATGTCACCACCTTAGGTGCTCGACAGCACCAATTATGAACCTTTATTTCATTTTATATTTTATATCGTCTCGCTCCCTTTTTTCCAACAATTCATCCTAAGATGACACTGAAGTTGTAGCATCAATAGATATTTGGTTCAAATATCATTCCCCTTTGCCCTCTCCACCCAACCAAAGGAAAATAAAAATAAAGCTACATTACATAGTAGATTCTTTTAATCATTTTAAACTAAGACATTAAGTTTAGTTAAAGACTTTAAACCAAGCTAATATGCATATTCATCTCAGCAAACAAAACCAAAAAGTGGGGGTAAAAGAAAGAAAAACATCAAGCAAGTAAACTAACAAAAAAAAAAAAAAAAAAACCTAAACACCCACAATTGAAGAAAGAAAGAAAAAAATTGGAACCCTAAACATAATTATAAAGTTGAAGAAAAATCAAATAAAATTCAAGAAAGAAGCATAAACAACAATGTTGGAATTGAAAAAAATAAAACATTACCATTATGAATGGATAAGGATGATTTTGTATTTTGCTGATATTTCGAAGCAGAGAAACGAAAACCTTGGGAACAAAGGAAGGGAACGAGCTTTGATTTGGGGGTGGAGGGGGGGGTGGTCGAGGGCGAGGGGGGGGGTCTGTACGTTAACAAAGACAATTTGTCGACAGAATTGTTAAAATTGTATTCAATTTATGCGAACTCATTTAACTATGCACGACATTTAAGAAAGAAGAATTTTTTTTAAAATTTATGATTCAAAATAAGTCTTAAATATTTGTGTGGCTGCAAATCATTCATAAAGTGAATTTATTTCTAAATTAGGAAAGAGGTCATTCATTTTGGCACGGACTAAAAAAGAAATAGGTTCACATAAATTGAAACAGAGTGAGTATTTGATTTGTTTAGTTTTATTATAAATTCAAAAAAAATGAAGAAAAAATGTAACCAAATAGATGAATTATAACACCAAAAATAGGCGTTTTGGGCGGAGCCCGAGGCTAGCGAAGCTTACCTGTGGGGCGTAAGTATCGTGGTGTATGCCCCAGTCTTCTGAGCGTTTGTTTAGGCGTAAGCCCGAACATTTTGGACGTTCATTTGTGGCGTAAGTCTCGAGAACTTTTCAAATTTGAGCCAAAATTACTTAATAAATCTTTTTTTTTTTAAGTTAAATATCCAAATGTTAACTCAAGTAAATTCTCAAACTAAAAATCTCAAAAAATCAAAAAAGAAGTTTCTATTTATCCTAATTTCATAATATTTTCTCTTTGTTGTTTACGAAGTAACAGATACATGTTAGACCTATGTATTTAAAGTGCAGACTACAACACAAAATGTTTTATCCTCAAATTCTTACTATGCTTGCATTTTCTTTCTTTATGTTATATTTTCTTCAAAATCTTTTTAGAAATCTTCAATTTATATTTTTCAACATAGTAGTTTTAGTTTTAGAATTTCTTTTGGTCATGCTAGTATAGATAATGTTCTGAAGATTCTATTCCACCTATTTCTATTACTAGTTTCATCAGGCCCGTGCTAATCCCGGGCCCAAACTCAAAATATAAAAATAGTATTTTAAATTTAAAAAGTATAATTTGTATCACATTTTTTTATTTCATAATTAATATAATTTAGTGGCACGTTAAACATGTCTTGTTGATAAGTCTTCATAATTATTAAAGTTTGTAATCACATAATTGGATAAGTTTAAGTAAAAAATTATTTATGAGGAAGGAAGTTTAGCTAGAGAATTAGAAAATATGAAAGGGACTACAAGTGATTCGCTATTCTGTAAAATAACATAATTTAAAATATGTTAATAATTACAACTTGATGAAGATTATAATCCACAAAACATTGGCAATTTATGAATTTGTGAACATGTAATTTCTTAGTTATTGACAGTAATAAATTAAATCGGTGTTTAATAAATCCTAATTTCACTTATAAATTTCATGTAGCAAGAGTTTTTGACAAAACTCTTTTTTTTTTTTAATCTTCTAGGATCATCTAGTACAATAAAATTCTCAATGACTTCAAGTTTATAGTACAATATTTATAACATTTTTAGAGTCTTTACATAAATTAATCCAATAATAATTGAAGTACATAAATAATGTATTCCCTCTTATCCATTTTACATGTTTATATTTTGGACGCCCCTTAAAAAATACTCACTCCATCCTCTTTTAATTCTCGTTTTTGCTCTTTTCACGTTCATTAATAAACATAATAAGTAGAAGATATTATTTACTAAGTTATCTCTATTTATTAAATGTTTTTTTAGACTTGAGAAATATTAAAAAGATTTATAAGGGTATAGTTGAAAAAATTGCAAATTTTAATCTTGATTATCTAAATTAATAATTATTTCAGGATAAGTATTTTTAGCTAAAGTCATTGTTAATTTAGGACGGATGGACTATTGATTAAAATGATAATTTGACTAAATTACCTTATATATTTTTGCTCTCAATTAATATTTATCTTTCTTTCACCACATTAATCTATCTCCGTATTTTAGATCAATTATTATTAATAACCATAACAATTTAAGTAGACTAAAAAGGGAAAATAATTTTTAATATCATACCAGAAACTTAATTTAGAACAAACCTTTATAAACATACGTATAAGCTCATTAAAGAAGCAAAGCCCAAAATGTATAACCCAGATAATGCAAAAGCTAATTCAATAAGGGGACCTAAGTGGGTTTGGTTTTAAAAGAAAAGATGAGGACAAAAAGTCAACACCAACAACACGTGTAGGGGTGTATCTGGTCCAAATCATCAAAGAATGAAATTACTATTTTGACCCGGTGAGGACTACAAAAAATTTGTATCCTCACTTATATAATTTTTTAAAATTTGTGATTTAAAACAAATTTTAAATAACTGTGTGATTATAAATTATAAAGGCATAACGGAAGTTTTAAGTTATTTTTAATTATAAAAAGGTGACTTTTTTTTTACAGATTAAAAATAAAATAGTGTCACATAAATTGAAATAGATGGAATAAGATATAAGAGTGAATTCACAAAAAGTTACACCTATTACAAAGAGTCGGGTGGATTATCTTAAGAAAATGAAAGAGGGAAAACATGAGAATACAAAATGTAAAAAGTAACATTCACGTGGAGCAGCTTCATAGGACCAAATGATAATGTGAGGACGACAAATCTTTTCCATTGCTGCTTATATATAATAGTTATAATGAGTATTCCCCCCATTTCAATTTATGTGAACCTATTACTATTTGGAGAGTCTACGAAGTGATTCTTTGATCACATTTTCCTTACATTTTTTTCTAAATTATTTGAACTATAAATTATCAGGACTTATAGTACTTTTTATGTAGTTTCAAAATACATAAATTTTATTTTTACATACTTGAAAAATCTATATCAAAATTTATGGTTAAAGTTATAAAGTTTGACCCTCGTACTGCGAAAAGGTTCACATAAATTGAAACGGATGGAGTATTAATTTGTTATCTAGTTTTAGGTTTTAAAACAATGACTTTAAATTATTGTCATTTTTACCTTTGAATTATGAGGATAGAGTATCATTTTTACAAATTTAATTATGTCTCATCATGATCATGTTATTGGTGCATTGCATCTTTACGTCATTCACTTTTTCAAGATTTTTTGTTAATCGTTCATGCAGATGTTAGCATGTTAATAATAGATATTACATTATTCTATTATATTTTTTAATAATTTTAATGTATTTTTATTTATATGTTTATTTTATTAATTTATAAAATATTAAAAATTAAATACCTATGCGGCTTACGTCTTAGGGCTTACACCCTGCCGAGGCATATGTAAAATGCCTCGCCTTACGACCACAACTTTTAAAAGACTGGTTGTAAATGCAAAATTTACATATCCGAAGTCACAATATGTCATCCAACTCTAACAGTCACCATACCACACAACCAATAGAAAATGTACTATCATTATACCGTAATTACATTCCAAAATACAACAAAATATCATCAAACTAACTTAATAGTTCATTTCCCCTTTCTTGGTCTTAATTTTTGAAGTCTCTACCGCCTACTTTGCTTCTCTACCTGATTTTCAGTACTGTAGTCTTTCCCTTCCCTATTTGCTTTCTTGATAAGTCAGGAAGATCCGTGCGTTCACTAACACGTATGTCATTTCTTGTGAAACCGATTTTCCTGGTCCATATCATTACTAAGCTTTTCCAAGGCTTAGAATGTTACAAATTTGAACACCCATTTCAGTTTCAAGTAGCTTTCTTATTCCTAACTCAAGCTATTAGATAGGGTTTAAAGCCCCAAATTCTTGCTATTTAACTTTTTTCCTAACATCTACTTTCTTTTCCAAGCAAAAATACAAGTGTTTAGGCACAAATAATGTGGGCCACCATTAAAAGTCGTTCAAGCTTGAAGAGTTAATAGAAAACATCTTTAACATACAATTGAAGTTTGAATACAAAACCTAATCACATAACTAACACATTTGGTCCCACAACCTTAGTTAATGGGTTTAGCTACTCATATTCATTAATGTAAAAACAAAAGTAGATAAATATTCATGACACTTACAAATAGTAGTTGAAGTGATGACAAAAAGTAAAATATTCTCCTTAGAATCTTCAACAATTAGAATCTTCAACAACCAATACTAAATGCTTGTAATACTAAGAGACAACAAAAACTGAATAGAGAATGCCTTTTACAAAAGCCTAGGAGAGTATTTATAACATCCCAACAACGTGCACCAGCTTTGGACAAAAATACCCTTCCGTGCATATCGTGCGAGCCGCAAGTGGTGTCGGAGATGCAACTTGTGAACCGTAGGTTGCACCAAACTTCCGCAGGTTGAGCCAAAGTCAATGTGTAGATGGCTCATCTCCGACATCAGATATGACTCGCAGGTTAAAAGATAAAGTCTTCTAATAACTGACTAACTAGACTATATCTATGAAGCGTCTAAAGATAACTGTCTAACTGTTGAGAAGATTGAAGTAGGATAACACCCCGGAGGAACTAGGGCTCACCAATAGCTGATATGAGCGGGTCCTAGCTAGCTAGATCGTCAACCTGTATATCATTGCTTGCATCGCGAGATGCAGGCCCCTAAGTAATAAAAGGGACATCAACACATTTGAATTGTACTAGTATGTAAAGCAACTGAAAGAAAGAATATAAGTACTGAAACTGAAACTGAACTAGACAGGAAAGCAAGAGTCTGAAGTACTCTTTGTTCTGAATGAAGAATCACCCGTAAAACTGTAAATATAACTGTGTCCTAGGGCCCAAATAATGTGCACAAAACTGTGGCCTCAAGCCCAAGCAATACTTATGCATAAACTATGGCCTAAGGCCCAAAAATACAGATACAGGTGTTCAACATTAAATAATTTACAAGACTGTGATTGGCTGTAGCTGATAGCATGATAACTGTTTCTGATTTTGCAACTTAAACAAATAACTGATTATATACTGACTGAGACTCGTGTGATGTCAATACACAAGTCTATCATAATTACGTACTGAGTTCATGATATTCAAAGTGATCACCATGAACGAATTATGAAACTATAACCCTAAAAGATAGGGGTTCTACAACTATTCAAGAAACTAGGGCTAAATTGCATTCTGATTCAGATTACTAATAAGCATGTAGAATGAGGCGTATGAAGAATCATAAACGTTCCCTAACGTAGATGGTTAGCCTAACATACCTGTATATGCTCTAAATCTTATAGCTACTGGTCTGAAATTGAGAAGAATCCCAAAAGTCTAAGTCTTGAACCATTAGGTGGGTTTTCTTGAAAATCTTGGGTTAAGAACAATGTTTCCCTAATTAGGTTAGATGAGCATATGATTTAATCCACTTGGAATAAGTTAGGATAGCTTACCTTAGTGTTCTTGATAGTGGAGGAGGAGAGCAGGTCGTTCTAGAGTTCAGGGACTTGTAAAAATAAAAAGAAAAACTTAACTAGGTATTTATAGGTTCTGGTGCGGGTTGGGAAATACGAACCAAAATACGGTCTGTATCCCAAATTATGGTCCGTATTATGGACCGTAATTAATCATGTTCCAAAAAAATAGAAACACCGCCTTACTTCCCTCCTCAAATACGATCTGAATTACGGGCCGTAAACCAGATTACGGTTTGTAATTAACAATATAATTCCCCAAGAAAAATTCCATAATGTATAATGAATTTGGATGGCATTTTACGATTTTAAATACGGGTTGTATAATGAATTACGGTCCGTAATCTGAGACGTAAATCCTCATCTGATAACTGTAGAGAATTTTCCAATTCTAACATTCTCTATATGATTTTCTAAGTCTAAAATCATGGTCAAGGCTTATGTTAAAGGTATGATGTGCTACACACTTGCAGCCAATTGGTTTCTTGCCTTATGGAAAAGGAACCGCTTGCCATGTTTAGTTGTTTTCTAATGCTTCTATCTCAGCTTGCATTGTATCAACCCATCTTGGCTCCTTACCTGCTTCTGCATAGCAAGTAGGTTCAACAATATTAGAGAAGGCTACAAGATAACTTTGGTATTCTGGTGATAATTTCTCATAGGATATGTATTTAGATAAAGCATAAGACATATTATCATGAACATTCAAATACATGAAATCCTTCATCCATCAAGGAGGATGTTTTCCTCTAGTGGATTTTCTTGTATTTGTTGTATGTTGTACTACTAGTGTATGATTTTGCACTACTGGTTGATGTGCTATAACATGTTCTGGTTGTTCTTTTGGAGATATATGAGGTGCTTGTTGAGCTGCATCTTGTTGCTATTGTTGTATATTATGCAGATTAGGTAACAAATCATATATCTAAGCTCCACTTGTTCTTGGTTCTTCATTTGTGAAACCGTGATTAGGAGTTGTAAACATATTTGGTGACTGCTGAGATTCAGACCATTTAAATGGGAATATATCTTCTCTGAAAGTAACATCCCTATTAACAAAAAAAAAGCACTTTATGAGTAATTTCATAGCGTATATATTACTTTTGGATTTCAGAATATCTCGTATGCACTATTTATTTGGTTCTGGGCATAAGTTTGCCATTTTCTTTAACTATTTTTGCATGGCACAAATACCTTGGAATTCTCACGTGTGAGAGTGAAGATTTCCTTCCATGTAACTTTAAATATGGAGATATGTTCCCTATCACAGTAGATGGAATTCTATTTATCAAATAAGTTACAGCTTTAACACAATGACCCCAAAACTCAATGGAATATTAGCCTGAAATCTTCTCTTGTAATTTCTAGAATATGTTTGTATTTTCTTTTAGCTATGCCATTTTTGTTGAGGTATACAAGGACATGATGTCTGATATATAATACCTAAACTGTTAAATAAGTCACTACATAATGAGTTTATGAACTCAGTTCCATTGTCTGTTCTCACAGTTTTTACACAAGTATCAAATTGAGTCTTAACAGAAATAAGAAACTGTCTGAAGAACAATAATAACATCATATTTGAGTTTCAGTTGAAATATCCATGTCATTCTAGAAATTCATCCACAATAGTTAAGAATGATTTGTAACCATCACAAGTAGCAACCTAATAAGGTCCCCACAAATCCATATGAATCAATTCAAATAACTTAGTACTAATAGATGAACTAATAGGAAAAGACAATCTAGTTTGTCTAACTTTAGGGCAAACAGTACATCATTCATTATTTCAAATTTATGAGATCTTTGCCTAGGGAACAACTTGTGCAAGGTATTGGATGGAGCATGCCAAGCCTCAGGCCTTCTATGCCAAGTGTCGATCTCCCCTTTATTCAGCCTTATTGTAGTTGATATAGTTGCATTATTAGCAGATATATGAATTCTAGCTCCAGTTTTTCTACTTTCCAGTAGTCTTTGATTGACTAGAAAGTATAAACCATCCCATTCTCTATCAATCTCCTTCACCTGCCCATTGTAGAGATCCTGAAACACACAAAAGTCAGGAAAAAAATCTAGCTAAACATTGTAATTGTCTAGTTGCTTTTGATACTGAAAGTAAGTTGTACTTAAATTGAGGCACATTTAAAACATTTTGTAAAGTGCTTCTGGTTGATATATCACTTGTACCAGTATGAGCAACATGTGATATATCCCCATTAGGTAAAAACACTTTTCTTGGATTGTCAATTTTTGAGATAGTATTATTATTTAGAAACTAAACATATGAAGCCATGTGATTAGTAGCCCCTGTGTCAATAATCCAACATGGAGGAGGATTATTTGTTACAACTGGAGCACTAATGTTACCTGACATATTCACTAAATTAGTGGAGATATTATTGCCTTGATTCTATTCAACCATCCTGCAAATTTTTTCATACTGTTCCTGAATGAACTTAGGAGGTAAAACAATATTCCATGCATTTGTGTTGGGTACACCAGCAGTGGTGGTTGTTGGTTGAACTTATTGCACATTGTAGTTATTGCTTCCTTGACCATGTTGCCGATAACCATACATTTGAGACAGGTTCTGAGAGTTCCACTCCCCTTTAGCCACAACATTGTGTGCACTTGGGTCTATCCTTCTCTGCTTGTCTCTATAATCAAAGATCCTACTTGTTGATGATAGCATCACTCACATAAGTTGATGCCAAATATAGTGGATTATTATGATCCATTGCTTGTGTATTGGTTGCAGGAATTGCAGTAGTACTTTATGAACTATTTGTCGCATTTGAGACATTGATTGCATTGTTGTTTATCGCCTTATCTTCAGAACTTGACAATAAGACTCAAATCTATCAAACAGATTCAGAATTCAACCGTAAATGAGTAGAATTGATTCACTGTGTGAACGGTAGTTGCAATTTGAATGTATTGTGAATTGTGATTACAATCGTAACCCTAGAATATTCTCATAATTGAATTGAATTTAACAATAAGAATTTGTCAAGATCTTGACTAAATTTTGGATCATATCTGCTGATTCAATCAGCTGTGCTCCGACACCATAAAGAATGATGAGGATTCATCAATGGTGAATCCAAGAACAAGATGAGAATTTAGAGAGAAGATGATATTTTCATATTATCAAACTTGTGTTGAATGGCAACAAGGCTCTATATATATGGTTAGAGAATAGAATTAGTTTAGAGTTAAGCGTCAAAAACACACCTCAAGTATCGCCTCTTTTTGAGTTTCCTTCATGAATTATCAGTTGTGAGAGTTTCCTACCTAAACTATCACAACTAGTTTGCAAAACACACCTCAACTATCAGTAGTTCACTTTTCCTACCTAAACTATCAGCAACTAGTTTGCAAAACACACCTTTGTTCACTTTTAGTGAGGTGTTTTTTGCAAACTAGTTGGTGATAGTTCATGTAGGAAAAGTGACCAACTGATAGTTGAGGTGTGTTTTGCAAACTAGTTGGTGATAGTTCAGGTAGGAAACTCTCACACTTGATAGTTCAGGTAGGAAACTAAAAAAAAGTGATACTTGAGGTGTGTTTTTGATCATTATCTCAATTAGTTTAACTAACTAATCCTCTACTTAGTCACTAACGGCTAATACTACCTTAGTAACTAGGGAAAAGTATTCAAAACACACTCAAACTATGGCCAAAATTGCCATAACACACCTCAACTTTAAGGGGGTCCTATGACCCCTCTGGACTTATTTTTTGTGTATTATTTACGCTTTCAACCGGTGACCTGGACTAGCAAGTGAAGCTGCTCTCCTTCAGCGCGTAAGAGATGATAAAAATGATATGGACCAGTGTATATTTGCCACATGGCCGTCCAAATAACGATTTTAATTCCCCAAATCCAAAATCAAAACCCCTCAAACGGCTAGATCATCTCTTCTTCCACATTGATTTCTTCCCCAAATTTTGTGGTAAATTTCTTCTCTTTATGTTTCAATTCTTACCCAAGATTGGATTCTTACAATTTCTTTCCCCAAATTTCTGATTAAAAATTCGGGTTAGCTATGGAAGAAACAAGATTGGATTTGAATAAGCTTTGTATGGACAATGAAGATCCAATGTTGAATGCGGAGGTGCGATGCAGTCATGGTGTGTTGCTCCCATTGAAGACTTCTTGGTCCGACAACAATCCCGGAAGAAGATATTGGTCTTGCCCCTACTATGGTTCGAAGAAGTGTAAATTTTTTCGATGGAGGGATCTTTCCAAAGTTGATGAAAGATCGAAATACATTATTCCAAAGTTGGTCAACAAAATGAAGGAGATGCATGGAGAATTAGCTTCAAAAGAGAAGAAAATTAAGGAGATGGAAGAAGGATATGGAAGTTCCGAAATTGCCGAGATGTTGAAAGAGATTGAAATGGAAGAACAATCTGTCTCAAGTCATATGAAAATGAAGGAGATGGAAGAACAATCAAGTGTGATTAATCTGGGCGAAATTGAAAATGTAAAAGAGATAAAATCGAAAAAGAAGGGGATCAACAACTTTAGCTCTAATTTGATTTTCACATTTTGTATCTTGTTTTGTTTTGCTAGTTGGATCAGTTGGTTAATGCGAGGAAATGGTTCAACTTGTCATGACCAATTGCCTTAGTGTTTGTTGTATTTTTGAAGTTCTGGGTTTAGTTTTGTGCTTGATTTTAGGTAGGCAGTGCTTGGGAAAATGTCTTTTGTGTTGTGGTTAATGTTAGTTAGGAACTACTTTTCCCTTTTCTCTTGTCTTCTGGTTAATGTATGTTAGGAAATCCTTTCTAGTTTTCTTTTGTTTTGGGTTTAATGTAAGTTCGAAATTGATGAATGAAATCCCTTTAATTTAGAAAGAAAAGGTGTTACATGTGCTCCAACATAAACCTTGCTTAAATTGAAAACACGGAGACCAATCTAATCTATTTCTATGATCTCCTGTTTTTTTTTCAACAAGGAAGTGTATCCGGTCCCTAGCAGCGTCACAGGCCTTGAAACACAATACATCCCCTGTCCTGAATCCGTTAGCATCTATAAATTCTTTCCATCCTTGATAGAGCCGCGTATGAGCACCAACTTTGTATTTCATTAAGTATGCACCTCTTTCAGAAATTACAACAGCTTCACGGTCATTGTCTGGGAGAAATTCAAGAATGCTACCTGGAAGGATCTGCGGAAAAACATGTGATTACTAAAACTAAAATAACAATTGAAAATAACAAATAAATTAGATGAATACTTACAAAATCATCCTTGCCGACGTATGATTTGGTCAATTTTTTCTCAAAATAAGCTACCATTTTCAAATTAAGGCTCATGTTAGAGGCTGTGTAGAATGCTATTTCATGGTATTAGAGTGTGAGTGAAAGCCTATATTTATAATGTGTATTGCAATAAATTCCCCACTACTTAACCCCCAACCACCTTAGCTGTTGTTGATCACCTTTAAATCCGGTCAAAAGCTTGACCACAATTAGTGAGCAACAATAATTTCGTTCAAAATGCTTGACCAGATTTGGTAAGCAACATTAATGTAGTTCAAATGCATGACCAGATTTCACTTGGTCCATAAACTGCACTTTCAAAAAGACCAGATCTGTTGGAACATAGGTTCCACATTCTGGACATTAAAAATGTTCACCAACAATGTCAAATAGAAACAGACATTCTGGACATAAACTGCTGAAAGAGACAGGACTTAATAATAGAAACAAACCTTGCTATATATAAACAATTGCACCAATATAAGTTTGTACAAAAGTAGTGCAGTAGCATAATGTCACAAAACAAACATCTAAACCACAGCTACTTTAGTTTGTTTATGAACTGCAAAAACTGTCAACTACATTAACTTGTACCAACATATTAACACTACTTCCATGGATCCTTTGTCTGCGAGTTCTGGGTTGCTGTCACTTTTTTCCTTTTCTTTACCCTCATCTGTTCAAGCTGGCTTGATGTATTGATGCTTTGCCCTTCCACCTCACTCCATTCCTTGCTTTGTGACCAAGGTCCCCAGTAACATCAGCTGACCTTATATGCTTTGTTGGAGCAGCATCAATTATCCTACTACTTGGCAAGCCATGCTGTAGACAAAGCAAAATAATTGTTTATAGTTAGTAAACTCAGTTGCAACAAATATACCCATTCCAACAAATATTTCAGCTCTTACATTGTATGTTGTAAATCCATTTTCTGCCACAAATACACCCATTCCAACAGTCCTAGGCCTTTTGTAAAGGGTAGTTTGAGAGGTTTTTCTTGGTCTTCCCCTCCTCATATTAGACTGAGAAGCAGCAGGTTGATCAAGTGCATTGGCTGCAACAGGTGCAGCACTAGAAGATTGAGAGGTTTTTCTTGGTCTTCCCCTACTCACATTAGACTGAGAAGCAACAGGTTGGACAGGTGCATTGGCTGCAACAGGTGCGACATAACTTGTTGCATTTTCAAACCATTTAGCAGTAATGGTTGTCCTCCTTGTTCCCATACCTCTTGTTGGTGCTTGAGAAGTACTTCTGGGCCTTGCACTTGTTGTTGTTGGTGCTTCAGAAGTACTTCTGGGCCCTGCACTTGCTGTTGTTGGTGCTTGAGAAGTACTTCTGGGCCTTGCACTTGCTGTTGTTGGTGCTTGAGAAGTACTTCTGGGCCCTGCACTTGCTGTTGTTGGTGCTTGAGAAGTACTTCTGGGCCTTGCACTTGCTGTTGGTGGTGCTTCAGAAGTACTCCTTGGCCTTGCACTTGCTCTTGTTGGTGCATCAGAAGTTAATGGATTTTTCCTTGGCCTTCCCCTAGCTTTTGCTGTTGTTGGTGCTTGAGAAGTCTTTCTTGGCCTTCCCCTAGCTCTTGCAGGTGCAACACTTGATTAAGCAAAGCTTGCTTGAGATGCTGCAGCAATATCTGCAACAATATCTGGTCCATTACCATAACTTGTTCTACCAGAATCCTACCAAAAACAGTAGTGTCAAATCAAAACCATTACTACAAAGAGTATAAAAAATAGAGGTTACTTTAAAAGCTCATACCTTCAAAGGACAGCCTCTTTTATTATGGTTTTTACCATGACAAATGCTGCAAGTCATGTCAACTCCTTTTCTTGACAACTTACCATATCTTTTTGACTCAGTTGCTTCTCTTCTCCTCACCTTCTTTGGTCTGCCTGACATAGGCTTTACAACTGGTGGTGCAACATAGGGGTTATTGGACTCAGGCCACATTTTCATATTGGTGACTGGTTGAAGAAAATGACAATAAGTCCTCAAGTAGGCCTCCTTACTGTAGCAGCTATCAACAAACTCAATGGGTTCATACTTCTTATATAATTTGGCAGTAAGGGCATGTTGACATGGTATTCCCTTGAGCATCCAGGCCCTACAACTGCAAGTTCTATTTCTCAAATCAACAGTATGTTGATATGGCCCATCACTAATTTCAAACCCTCTCTCACCATTGAAATCAATATTACATTCCATTGACTTCTTTATGTTGATTTTTAGTACCCTCAGTGCCATTGGAGATATATTGGTTAACAATGTTTTCGGAAATTGACTCAACTGACCGATTCTAGTCATTACCTTCACTCTAATCTCTTCAAGCATAGTGATAATGGTTTTATGCCTTGGTCTTAAAATCCAGGCATTGAAGCTCTCAAACATATTATTGTCCACACTATCACACTTAATGTCAGTTCTAAAGTACAGTTTACACCAAGTTTCAGGTGGGTAGTACAGTAAATCTGCAACAATATCCTTACTATCCTTGGCAGTACCAAGTTGTTTCATTTTGTCCAGATTTATCTTCATCTCTCCTTCAAAGGTGCTTTTTGCACACTTCCAGAATTGGTTCCTTCTTTGAAGACCTCTCCATCCTTTTGCCCAGTTGGCTAGGATGTGTCTTGCACACATCCTGTGCTCCAACAGTGGTAACAATTCTTGCATAGTTGATTGAAGCCCCTACAATTTTGAGAAACAGATATATATGAATGGACAAAAACTAAATGAAGAAAAAAAAGTGATTGTCATACCTTTTGCATGTCTGATATCACTGTGTAGTTGCTGCCATCTCCCATTCCCAAATCAGCTATCAACAATTTCAAAAACCATGTCCAAGTGTTCTTATTCTTATATTCCACTATAGCCCAAGAAATAGGCAACATTTGATTATTAGCATCTTTAGCAACAACAGCCAATAACTGTCCTTTGGTTATTCCCTTTAAGAAACAACCATCCAAACCAATACATTTCCTACAGCCACCTAAAAAGCATTTTTTCAAAGCATCAAAGCAAATATAAAAAATTTCAAACACCAACCTACCACTTTCACCAGAGTCATCAACCTTAACAACACAAGTACTCCCAGGATTAGTCCTCAACATTTCATCCCTATAGTCAAATATTCTTCCAAACTCTAACACATGATCACCCATGATTTCTTAGAGTACTTTAGCTCTAGCTCTCCTGGCAGTGGTTTTTCCAACATGTATGTTAAGTTCTTCCCTAATCAACTGCTGAAACTTGAAAATCCTAATGTTTGGTTGTTCTGTAATTCTATTCTTGTAATGCTTAGACAAGAACTTAGCATTGCACATGTAATTTCTAGTAGTCTTGACACACCTATGTTTAGGATTGTAGGTTTTGATCATGAAATCATTAGTCTTCTTGTCAAGACTTGCATATAGCAGCCATGGGCAGCCATCCCTACACCTCACCCTAACCTTTTTGGGTTCATTGACAAATTTCTCTAACTGCACACCCCTTTGAATGCATATTTTGTAACAGCATCCCTAAACTCATTTACATCCTCAAAAACCATCCCCAACTCCCACATCACTTTTTCAACAGTTTTGTCAAAAATTATCCTTCTCCTAGCCCTCTTAGACCCTGACTCATCATCTGTATCTGATTCAACACTATATGCATCAGAACTGACATACACTGGCTCATCCCCCGCAACCTTACCTTTCAAGCTTGTGTCAGGAGTAGCAGTTTCATCAAAGCCCAGATCTGGACCAATTTCACCAACAAGAATTTCTCCAGGGTCATTTGGTATCCTTTCTCTTCTTTTCCTCCTTTGATATGACCTCCTTTCATCCCTCAAATTTATGCACTCTTCATGAACATCATCACTTTCATGTTCAGCATCATGTTCATTAAATAGTTCAGCTTGGTCAGACTCAGAACTATCAATAGTGGACTGGTCAGATTCAAGAATAGGAAATTCACTACTTAATGGGTTTTCAGAAGCAGCAGTTTCAGCAGCTACTAGTTCAGCAGGTGCTGCAGTTTCAGTAGCTGCTGGTTCTTTATTAAAAGCAAACTCATCCCCTTCTTGGATACCCCCATCGCTTTCTTCATTAAAAGCACCCAAAGATTCCTCATTGGGGCTAGTGTATTCCAGCAAAGCAATGGGACCATCTACATTATCTAAATTATCAACCATGTGACAGACATAGATTTCAATAGTATCCCCATTTTCAAAACTTTGTGAAATTTCCATAATGTCCCTATCAGTTTGGATTTCTACAACACTGTCACTATTAGGTCTCCTAACACAAAATGAACAACTTGTAGTATACCCTAGTTCTTTAATATAATACCTTAGTTCAAAAAAAGACATCCTATCCACATCAATATCCAAAAACTCTGTTATTTGTCCACCCTCATACTTTGGTTGCCCACTACTGACATCCAAAATCCCACCATGATACCATCTCAATGTTACTAATACAAACTCACTCATACCTGAAATTACAATTCAATAATAGTACAAACAATCAGTACCACACATATACAATAACAATATATGGTCAACAACAATCACAACCCCACACACAGCAAATAACAACAATTAAATTCAGACTTCTGACAACACAAGGCCAAACAGACCCCAAAATCACATTTTGGGGTGAAAATAAATTGGACGCACTTACAATAGTAATACTACATGACATAAGCTTAGACATCTCTTAACCCCAAATAACCCCAATTTAAACTAAGAAAAACCCATAATTTTTTAACAAACCCTAGAAATTCATACGACAATGTCACAAATCCTATCTAATATAGAAAAAAATAAACTTTACGCGTACAATACTGACAAAAAACACGACTAACCTGGTATTTTTTCAGTTCACTAAAAGCTTGCCGCTACCTTCAAGATAAATCGACGATTTTGGGTCAAAATCCTCCGCGATGTTACCACCTAAACTTAGTTTAACTATGATTCACACTGATTTGTAGAATAAAATGGTATTTGAGTGATTAAAATGGTAGAAATCGAGTGGAAGGTGAGTGAGAATTCTGGATTTCAAATTTTGGAGAGCAAAATAATGAAAAATACCCGTCTGGTTTTAACTTTATGAGCGCGTGCATACACTCGATGTCATTTGAGTGACTTTGTCCGGTTAAAAGCGTAAATAATACACAAAAACTAAGTCCAGGGGGGTCATAGGACCCCCGCAAAGTTGAGGTGTGTTATGGCAATTTTGGCCATATTTTGAGTGTGTTTTGAATACTTTTCCCTAATAACTATAATGACTAACAACTTCCTAACTACTCTAATCAACAAATTGAAGCGTTCAGTTGCCAGCTGAAGCCTAATTAAGGTGTTTATCTATATATTATGCCATTAGGAAATGACAGTGTTAAGGTAGTCTTGATGTTCCGAAGTATCTAAAGCTCCATTCTGTTATAGGGAAACTTTTTTTTTGATCCTCATATCTACATGCAAACCAACCTTTCCATATTTTTAAAAATTTGCAATATCAGCTTGTGGACATTATTGTCATGACCCATTTCAGCCTAGGTCATGCGGGCACCTACCTTTCCCACCTTGGTAGGCGAACCCTTAACTCCACATTCACAATAATAGAAAATAGCGGAAGAAAGTAAAATAACGTAAGTCTCACAATATAATATAATGTTAACAAGTGCGGAAGTAAATGAAATCCACCCCAACATCTAGTCTGGTCATACAAGAGCATCTAAATCCTTATACTAAAGGCCTGAATAATAATACATAAGTAGTCTCAAATCATATCTCTGAATGGAAAGTAAGACATAAGTAATGGAAGAGTCTCTAAGGTCAGCGGACGCCATGCTTACCCTGGAAAACTCAAGTGGAAGCTGAAGAGTCGATCAACCACGAGTCAGAGAAGTAGATCCGACCTGATACTCTGCATTCATAAAAGAATGCAGCAAGTGCAGGTCAGTACAAATAACGGTACTGGTAGGCATCATCACCCGACCAAACATAGATAACACAATTCAGAAAATAAGTAGATAGCAAGGAATCCAACAAGTATAAGATAATAATATCATAACCAAGTGTTCATCATCGCCTACGTAAAGCCCCTAAACCTAAGTACACCAAGTTCGAAATATATATATCCAATCTAATCATCACAATCGATCACCACGAATCGAAATCAAGCCAATGCAATGCAATGCAGTAATGGAATGAATGAGATGTAATGCCATGCAAATGAGGTGTACACATGTACTCTGGACGGAAGTATCGACGTCTCGGTAGCACAACTCGGTGTGACTCGCGTAGTCTAAGTGCCACCCGTCCTGGATCTTTGCCCAACAAATAGACGGGACTTTGGCTAATTTCTCACAGGGGTAGTCTCACCGACACCACCCTTGGGGACCCGCGGCGCCCATGCACTAACAATGATTTTGGAATAACATCGAAATCGGCCATGCCACAACAATGCCGGAATAGATCGTCGGTCATCGGCCTCGCACAATCACTTAAGTAAAAGAGTCGCTCAATCAACGATACCGGACAATTACCGACTATCGGCCATGCATCATAAATATAAGGGAATGTATGCAATGCACTTATCAATGATTCCGGAATTGAACCTCGAACATCGGCCTTCTCACAATCACTTAAGTAAAAGAGTTTATCAAACATCAGTTTCATACAATCAATGATTCCGGAATGGATCTTCGGACATCGGCCTTTACAATCACTCAAATAAGGAGTTTATCAAATATCAATTTACTCAATCAATGATACCGGATTATCACTGGGTGTCGGCCATGCATCATGAATGTGTGAGAATGAGTGCAATGCGTACATCAAGTATCAACAATCAAGTTCAACATCACAATTACCACGAAGGGGTACGCTATAAATGTATCATATCACCATACCATCAAGGGTATGCCAACAATATATCAATATTACTAGTACCAACAACGGGTACGTCAACAATGTATCACTATGCAAATACCAACAACGGTATGTCAACCATATCTCAGTTAAGATAGTAACACAGATTCTGATATTTACCACTACTCATAGCATCAACCATCAAAATGAAACAATAAACACACATAAAGGGTAGTTAGTCCCAACACATATCAGGGCCCAACCTAAGGAAATATCCAACCCAACTTCATACTCGAAGGTTCGCATGCTGTCTCCGACATTATATTCTAAATATGTGATTCGCTACGCATAGTCTCACTAGTGGTAAGCCATAATCTACCTGGACTGCCGAACCGTAACAACAACAACAAGAAGTCACTCTATCGCGTTGCCCTTCCTCTGAAACTCAGAACCAAAGTAGTCTAAGCAAACTAGAATTCTAAATTAGAAATCATAGAGACTGATACTAATATTGCTATGATATCAATTAGGTCCATTTTAACCCTAGAAATTAGGGGAACGGGCCCACAAGGGCGAAACGGGAAATTCGCGGGTAAAATACCAAATTGAATCCTAGGTAATCATAACCCAATCATTAATTGTTTATTTAACTCAAGAATTGTCTTAAATCTGATTTCAAGTAAAAATCCCCAAATTGGGTATGAACCCTAATTCTCCAAATCCGAAATTCAACGTTAACAGTGGAAGATATGGGCTTACTAAGCTTACATTCATCACATTTTAACATTAACATCATCAATTTATCAAGTATAATCTTAGAGAAAAATCTCCAAAAACCCTTCTTTAAATTCCATTTCTATGGGATTAAAAAGGGAAGGGGAAAATCTAAGATGATTGTGATTAAAGAGGAGTAAAGGATTAGACAAAGTTTTACCTTTAAGAATTCCTTCAATTTGTCTCCAAGAACAGCTTTCCCGAGCTCCAATATCGAGATATGAAATAATGAGGGTCTAAGACTCATTTAATAGATTTAACTGCCCGTCACACTCTATAGCGGCACTGTGACCGCCCCAGCGGCTACCTGACCTCTTTAGTGGTCAAGCCTAAATGGCTCGTACCTCTTCAGTGGCAGGTCCACCGTTCTAGCGGTGCCGCTGTTGCGGTGCTGGTGTAGCCAAAGCGGGTATCAGACACCAAAAACTTTAGCCCAATATTTTCCTTCGATCCGATTTTTTGACTAACTCCCGAGACCATCTGCTCTCATATCAGATACTTAGTCCCACATAAAAATGCACTACGAACGCACCTGTGGTCTCAGAATTTCCAACGGAGGTCTCGTTGACCGAGTCAACCAACGATGTCTTAATTCCCATTTCCCATCCAATGTTTCGAAATGCATCTGAATGCATTGGGAACTGAATAAAGCACACACACAAGTTCTAAAGGACTATCCAAACCTCTTGAAATTACCAGAATTCCGAAAAAGGTTCGTTTGCCCAAAATTCAACCTCGGGTCAACCCTCTTTCACTTCAAGTCTATATTTTTCCCAAAGTTGTCCGAATCCAGTCTAGACACCTCAGGAAGCATGTCAACTGTTCCCTCGGGTCAAAAGGGAGCTAATCAATGCTTGGGAGCAGGCGAAAGTGCCAAAAGAACTATAACGACCGAACAGGTCGTTACAATTATTTTTGGATTTAATATCCCACCGTTGAAAACTTCTCTAATTGGCTAATGGTGATGGATAATCCCCAGAAGTATCCCTATAACCTTCCAGAGTATGAGACAATGAATTTAAATGGTTCTTTGGGGATGCCATTTTGAAGTTTTGGTTAAAATATGAAGTTATTTATGAAGATTTAAGCTATTTGGTGATCTTTTTGACCAATTTTTCGTCAGTTGCAGTTGTAGGAAACGAATCACAGTTTTTGTATAATAGTGTAAAGTTTGCATAAGCACCTCTTATACATTATTATACTTTTTATACAAGGTTGATACATTGTATAAATTTAGTGTATAATATTATATACCAGGTAGGGGCGGCCGTTTGATATTTTCAAAGTTTGGTTTTGGTAATTCAATAATCGATACTGAAATATCTAACTTTCAAAAGTTCAATCCAGTATGATAAATCAAACTTCGATACGGTAAATTCCAATATTTCTATAATTATATCTTCAATATTTGACTAACCAGTATTATTATTTATTTTAAATTTTAGAAAAATAGGACAACGGAAAAAGAAGAAACCAGTTAAGTTTTAGAGCTTACGATGGTAATAAAGATTTGGCAAAAAAACAATCGTCAAAAAAAATTATTTACACAGTAGTGACCATGTATTTAAATTTAAACTATTAATAAGTGAAAGTTGTTTGGTACGATGAAGGGTATAATCATAATTTATGAAGGGTCCCACCAGGTGTCCAACTATAGAAGCCACAGGGTTTTTGTTTACCATTTTGCCTTCACTTCTATATGAAAGCATCTCTCTGTCCTTCGACCTCTTCTATCTCTCTCTTAATGGTAAATTCCTTCTTCTTCATTTTTTGGCTCAGTTTTTGAGTTGTTCTTCCTCTTTCTCTTTTGTTCCATTTTTTGTTTTAGAGCCTGTTTGGATGGGCTTATGCCTATAAGTTGAAAACTGCTTATAAGCTGCTTTAGATAAGCTAAGTCAAATGGACCCAATTATTTTTTTGAGCTTATTTTAAGCACAAAATGACTTTAAGTTGGCCAGCCGAACACTCAAAAAAGCTGAAAACAACTTATAAGCAACTTATAAGCCAATCCAAACGGGCTCTTAGTCTTCTTCTACTTTTTGGTCAGTTTTCTGTTCTTTGCATTGCTTTGTATTTTAGTCTTTTATTTTTTGGGATCTTCTGATGATGGAGTATTATTTTTTATTGTTACAAAAATTGATGAGTCTCATGTAGCTACTATAATCTTGAACTTAATTATCATTCACTTGAGTCTATTTAGCTTTTCCTCGCATAAAATTGAAATTATGAAAAAAGGAAATGGAAACAAAAAGTCAAGCCACACACTCCAAAGGGTTAAACATAACTTTCTTTTTTTACAAATTTCGGTGAAGTCCAACATAAACACACAATTTTTTTTGAATTTCTTTGGTAACTTTTTGATTTCTGGCTACTAAAAAATAGCCATGTATGTGTTTCAAACTTAAATTATGGATATCTTGAACTTTTGGGTTGTTTTTGTCACGACCCATTTTCACTAAGTCGTGCGGGCACCTACCTTTCTCACCTCGGTAGGTGAACCCTTATCCCAACAATCATAAAACATAAGTAAAGCAAAAGAAAATAGTATAACGTAAGTCTCACAATAATGATATGAAGAAATGAGGAAATAATGAGAATCCAATCCCAGTATCTGGTCTGGTCATACAAGAGCATCTAAACCAAAATACTACCAGTCTGAATAGTGATAATAATACATAAATAGTCTCAAATCATGTCTCAGAATGAAAAGTAAAACATAAGTAGTAGGAAAAGTCTTCGGGCAGCAAACGTCCTCATGCTCACCATGAATAGACTCGAATCAGCAGCCTCAGACTATCAGCCACGAGGAGTAGAAGCGGATCTAACCTGGTACTCTGCATTCATAAAAGAATGCAGCAAGTGTAGGTCAAGGGGGTGGCTAGACCCCAATCATTCAACAAGGCCCAACCTAAGGCAATAGCTAACTCAACTTCATACCCGAAGGTTTACATGCATTGTCCGACAATATTATCTAGCATACGCTTCACTAATCGAAGATTCACCATGAGGAAGTCATCAATCTACAACTATGCCAGTGATACACAAAACCACCATTTTTTATTCATTATCTATCTAAGGTTTCCATCCCAATCTCCGAAATCCTATACGTGTATTCTTTGCTTCATCTAACACGAGCATATGAAAGTCTAACTGGAGTCTACCAACATAGGGAAGCCGTAACCTACCTCAAGGCCGAACAGGTGTGCGAACATCTACTTGGACTCCGTCTTCCATCCTTGTAGGGAATTTTGTAGATCCAACAGGTCTAGAAACGATGGATAATTTCAAGTAAGTAACAATTTAGAACGCTAGGTTCATAGGGGTAAAATCATCATTTCTTAAATAAAATACCTGGTCCTCAATTTATTGCTATTTAACCTTATTTTATAGAAATCAAGGTTTACATAAGTCAAACTTACCTTACTAGTCCATATTCCTCATTATCAAAGCCTAACAAGTTAACCCATTTTGAAATAGAAGGATTTATCTTAGAACTTGTTATTAATCTAGGTCTTGCAATAAATAAGCCATCTTTGAGTTACTATTTACTCTTGGTCAATAATACCACTTATACCCAATAGTCTCTTAAGAATTTTAAGAAAGAACTTTCATTTAATGCTTTGCTATAACCATAAATGGTGTAAAAAGAAAGAGAGAATTAAATACAGATGCATTGAGACACATTTGATACGAGTCATCTCTGGGCTGTGTGCGGAGTGACCGATACTAGTTTGAGACTTATTGTATATCGAGTCATCTCATGTGCGGAATGACTGATATGAGACGTATTGGTTAGATATAGAATTATCTCTAGGCTGTGTGCGGAGTGACTGGTACATGGACTTTGCGGGTCCCCCATGGGTTGTGTTGCCGAGCTATGATGTTCCATGGTCGGAGTACATGTGTACGGTGCATATGCATTGCATTCATCATTCATATATTATTACATTGGATTGTACCTTTTGGTTTTCTGTGATATGATTGTGATATATTGGTTCGGATTGGTTATACCGAGACTTGACACAATTGGGTTTAGATGCGTCATAGGGTTGTGATTTATGGATTCAGAGTCGATATACTGAGACTTGGCATATATTTCGATCATATTTTGTTGTCTCTCTTATGTGCCGAGCGTGATTTGGGCTGTTGCTTGGATTTAATATGGATTGTGTTGGGATCCGTGTATGTGACTAAATGGGGATGGGATACTGTAGTTATACTTAGGTCTTGGATGGATATTCTCGAACTTGGCACAATTGGGTTTAGTTGCTATAGCCATAGGCTGTGATCTTGGATTGGGAAAGTGGGGTGCTAGATGACCTTAATATGGTTGTGTATGACTTGCTAGGTTTGGGTGAGTGATGAATATTAGAATGATGAGAGAGTTTTCCTTAAAACAAATTATGGATACGATAAATGATAGGTTGACTTGCGGTATTGGCATAGGAGTGGCCCTGTTAGTAGTTGTAATGTTACGGTATTTTGAGCATGGCTACCTAATTAGTATGCTAGATGAATTAGAATGTGAGGAATGATAGAAGTTAAGGAAATGGAGTACTAGAAGAGCGTTAATGGAGTAAGGCTTCATAGTTGTTTGGGACGAGTGGAAGGTTATATTCATGAATTGATTTAAGATCGCCTACCAAGTTTATTTGTGGATTCTATTATCGTTATGTTATTCTAGCCATTGTCGGCCTATGATTCTTACTAGTACTAGTGTTGTACTGATACTACTCTTGCTACGTCCCTCTCGGAGTGTAGAGTTGTGCAGGTTATTGGTTGATTTGGAGATTTCGGGAGATGTGCAGTGCCTATCTTGAAGACCTCCATCATCTTATTCCTAGATGGAGGTTAAGTATTTTATTTTCATTGTACATTGTCTCCAAATTAGTCGCTCTTGTACTAGTCTAGACCAGGTCATGGGAAAAGGAGTCAGTGTATATAAAAATTGTTTGTAAACAATTCCGCTTTATTTATACAAGTGAGTTTACTTCCGCATCTTGTTTATGTCATAACTTGAAGGAAATTGAGTCTTGTTTTATGATTGCTAAATTGGTTAGGTTTTGGGTTAAGGGTTCGTCTACTGAGGTGGGAATGGTAGGTGCTTGCGCAATCCTAAAATGGATCGTGATAGTTGTTGGATTTTCCACATGCATGCTCATAATTTTGTGATTGTTCTCAAAGTCAATCAAGTTTACTTACATCACCACATTATTATTGAATGGATTTCTCTTTTCCCCCCTAAATTATTAGTATTTGTTACTATTTTTATGAGATTTCGGTAAGCCATATAGTTTGTCAAAAATTTGATGCTTCTTAGATGAACTTGAGTTGAACTTTTCTTGAAGATTAAGCTGAGCTGATTTTTCAAGGAATATTGATTCTAACGAACACATTTTTTTGTTTTTCAAGTTTTTGAAAGTGGAAGTTGCTCAAGGATACAAAAGAGGACACTGCTTAGACTGAAGGAGGGTAATTTCTGCACCTTTTTTTGTTATAATGTTATATGATTAGTTATAATGATAAATGGTTGTGCTTTATATTTCATGTTAGACTGTATAGATGTGTGTACTTAAGGAATAAATTAATTTTTAAGATTATGCCTTTTATTAGGGTTTGTTTCGTATGATTTAATCTAAACCCCATTTGTGGGATTGCATAGGGCATGTTGTTGTTATTGTTGTATGTTAATGTGGAGAAGGACTTCGGGATAGGAGGAGGAAAATCTCCTAGACTTGTTATGAGGAAAAGGGATTCTTTTCCTTTATGGTTTCCTGCCATACTATTTTTCAAGTTATCTTTGAGGAAAATTCTATCAAATATACATTTTGAATACTACCGTTCGGGTAGACATTACTTTCCTTGTCATTGAACTTAAAACAAGCTCCAAAATATTCATTATGTGAAAAGAAGAATCATAGGTACTTTTAACTTAACTAGTCTCTATAAATGTGCGTTGCCACGTCAATCTTTAAAACTTTTATTCAAAAGATAGTAAATTTTTTCCGCATTAATATTTAGAAAACATTTACTTGAGTTATGAACAAATAATGGCAGAGGCCATATGCTTGTTTCCTTACTTGATATAGTTCATGACACTATACTTGTCCGTAAAAACTATGAGAACTTGTATACTCTCCACCTTGATTTTAGTTTGAAGTTCAATGGAAAAAAGAATTAAAATAAGAGACAAATGTACTGCTAATTTTAGAAAGACTTATAAAGATAGTAGGTATTTTATAAACATGAATCAAAAATTTCAAATAGTTTCAGGGTACGAGAAATCATCCTTGTCTAGGTACCTGCAAAACATAACATTATGCAGAACTTTGTAATAATATAAGGCTAAGATATACCCAAAACATCATCCTTTATTTACTTAATTATCTACAACACACAATATTAATTAGGAATTCTGTAATCTCACTAATAAAAATATCAAGAAATCATAATTCAATATATCACAACGAGAAAAGATTTTTCAACCCCAACTAAGTATGGCTATTAATGGCGGTATCAATAGTGTTAGAAACGGACTCTTTGCTTGGCTGTTATGATATGCATGAAGGACAAGGAGGGCAATCTAATCCCTAAATAGAACTATTTGACATGTTTGTAAATATTATAGTTTTCTTAAATTTTGATATTAGATTGTAATTTGGACTCTCAAAACAAGGGACTTGATTATTGACCAATAAATTCTTAGACAACTTGGACTCTACGAATAAGTAATGCATTTGTTCATAAATTTGATAGAAACCTTCTACAATTAGAATTCAAAGTGGCAAAATCATATTTAACTTTAAATCATGAATCCTAATTCACCCAAGATTAAAAGTATTTATTAGGTATTATTATAATATTCTCCTTAATGAAACGTATTTATTTAGTGCTCAAAGGGTATAAAAGTCATTCAATATTTGAATGATATTTTGGTCAACCAACATTTGTATTCATGCTTTTAAAATAATATAGATAAATGATGAGAAAAGTAGGAGCAGGAATCATAGGAGGTTGATTTATGGCTAAGAAGCGAGCATGTAACTCTTCTGAAAAAAGTTCCATACTTTTAATCTTTATACGACACATTTTGTTCTTTCTTTCCTTTAAACAATTGATTTGCTATATATCCAATTCTATGTTCAATTTGTTTAGTTGGCTAATATGAACTGGCCGGCGAGCAATTACTATTTCGGAAAGGTAGAAATCCAGAAATCATGCAATCAAAGAATACAAAATGAGATCAAGATCAGCCATGTTAGTTCAAGAGCTGATGGATGGCATTATGGAGGCAAAAGCTTTCAAGTGGTAAGCTCTTCCAGAAGTTTTGTATGCTCTTTTAATATGATTGAGTTTCTATTGGACTTGTGATATTTCAGAAGATCATTCAAACACAACTTTGATGCTTTGTGGTAGGAGATTATGAGCAAACTTGAAAGAAGATTGTTTTCTGGTAAGCTTTGGAAAAAGTACAGAGGTTGTTGAGGCATTTTTACTAGGGGGTAGCTAGGTAGTTTCTCATTTGGAATTTTTTAGAATTTGATGTTCCACATGATAGATATCAAACATCAATATGAATTGGATCTTCTGTTTCTAGATATCAAGAGAGTTCAAAATGTTGAGGAAAAGGTATGTAAATTTTTATGGATGTTTGAGCACGTCTCGATTTTTTGTAGTGCCTAAATTAAAGATCATGCCGATGCAACTAAACTTGAAATGTTCCATGACTCCAAACCAGTGGCAACACACGATCGTTTGGTACTACAGGTGGCAAGAGTGGTATTTATTACATTTCTTATGCATACATACATATATAGAATTTCAACCGAGACGTCCGGATGCCGTGGCATCCTCACCCTCCCACATAGATCCGTCCCTGATTATACGTGATATATTCTATATTTATAATATATATCTTATTGAATACCCAAATCAAGAAGGAGGCATAGGAAGTTGTCTTACCTGTAACATGTTGTCTTACCTATAACATGCCTGCACACACAGGTGCATTAAGGGAATATGGAAGAGTTCTTGTGAAGCGCCGTGAAGCGTTTCAAGCAGTGTATAAACATAAATGTGAAACTTTTAAAACTAGTATGTGCTAAAAACGGTAAGAAAAAAAAAAGACATAGATCTGCTCCTCTTTCTATACTTAGAAGGCTCCTTGGGCAATTTTTACTTAATTTTTTCCTTAGATGAGACCAAAATTTTGGATGAAATGTTGTTGAACATATGATTGAAATAAAATAAATATAGTTGGGTGCACTTAGCTTTCAGATGGAGGGAAGAGTAGAGATGAAAACTTCAGTCTTTATGAATTCTATTGGCATAGCTCTCACTATGCATTAAAAACATTAGGGTATAAAAACGTTTACACTACCTTTGAATTTAAATATGAATCCACCCCTTTTCTTAAGACGCACAACCTCACGTGGCATGAGGAAGTCACTTGAGTACTCATCTTGGAAAGAAAGAATTCAAATGTAAAGCAGAGAAGGGATAACTTAGAGTTTTATCTTTATTCCCTCTAATTAGAAAAAATGGTGCCCATTAACTCTTCTGGAAGGTTGTGATGACCAGTCTTTTTATGTGCAGGGCTAGACCCTATAAGGTATGGGTTCACGTGAACCCAATTGATTTTCTTAATATTTTGTATTTGTATTAAGAAACTTATAAAATATTTATAAATACTTGACTGTGAACCAATTCTCTTATTATATGTTAATTTGAGGTCATTATAGGAACTCATAAAATTAACTTTTCGGATATGCCTTTGTTTATGAATCCCTAAAGTTTTCTTTTTAGTTTCCCTTATTCTAATTATTGTAAGGCACACATTTACTTCCCTTTCCTAGGGTGGAGCTCTTTCTAATTTTTCCAGTGTTATAAATTTTTTGTATTTGTTTTTGCATATGGTGCAAGGAACAAGGGGCAAGAAAGTATTAAGTAATTAATTTTTGACAAGGCATTTCATGTGCTATTAACAGCTTCCAATACTCATAACTACTTTTGTCTTTTGAATATTGTTTCACCACTATATTGATTCCTGCTTATGAAGATATACTTTCTTCGAACCTTTAGGGAGTTCATTTCAGTACAACTGTGCCTTTGCATGGTTCAATATGTCACCTTGCTAGATGATTTCTGTACTTGTGATAATCAACATGGAAGAGATTGTAGTTTATATCATATGTTACTTTATTTGGGTTTCTACACTTTGTACTTCTAAGTTTTCTATATGCTTTAACTTAATCAATCCAAAATGTGTTATCTTTCCCTCTATGCAGTGTATTTACAAATCTCATCTATTGATTTTTATTTGACATCTCAGGTGACTAAAAAATGATTGGACAGTGCATTATCAATATGTCCAATGTTGAGTATATCAAACTACTGCACCTTTTGCTACAGTCTGATGGTTAACAGGTAAATTGTAACTGGCTTAAATTTATTTTTTTATTTCTTTCCGTTTACATTATTTCGGGAGCTGGTGTGGAACTGTTTCTTTGTGTATTATGCTGTTATACAAAACTTCATATGGATTGAACATCTGTATTTTTTACTGTCTATGTTATAACATTTATTATTCATGAACAAAATTTAGTAGTTTAGTAGGGAGAGCTTTTCTCTGTACAACAATTAGTGTCACTCACTACTGGAAAATAGGCTTATGGCAACGCCGAGAAAACCGTTGCTATAGACAGGAGAACCGTTGCTATAGATCTATAGCAACGGTTTAACGTGCGTTCCATCTGCTCGCGTGCCCATATATATATGGCAACGGTTTCTGCAACTGTTGGTAAAACCCGTTGCTCTAGCCATATCTACAGCAACGGTTGTTCTTCTTTCTGATGCAACGATTTTTTGTGTTATTTGGAACGGTTTCCAACCGTCCCCATAGCCCTTTAAGCAACGACTTTTGAGGCTATTGCAACGGTTTCGTAGAGGTTATTGCAACAGGCTTTTCCTTTATTGCAACGATCTTTTTTTTTGTACAAAAATCCAGTGCAATTATTTGGAACAACGTTGTTACCCACCAAATAAAATAATCTCGAAAGTTGAAACAATTAATAAGCGGAATCATAGCTCATAATATCTATAGAAACAAAATATACAAAAATTGTTTTCAAGAGTTAGCACATGTTTCAAAATGTTAGAAAACAAAACAAGTCCCAATATGTTGGAAAACAAAATATTAGAGCTAGAATATTTGAAGTTTCTACAACTTTCAACCAATTTTCTCAAGTAAGATCTTCAATGCGTTCATCTTTCTCTTCTTCATTTTCTCCACCTGCAAAAGACGATAAAAAAAGTTATTAACCAAAATAAAGAGTTAAATTAAAGGTGATCTGCGTCAAATCTTGAATGGGAAAAGGAAACAAACTGTTGAGAGTGGAAATAATGCTAGGCAATCTCATGGTGTAAATGGCACAGAAAAAAATACCTTTGAAAATCTAGTACAAGAATTTGTGGATAATACTACAAGCAACAAGAAGTTGGTACTATCTAAAGAGGGAGAGACTGATGCTTATAAAAGGAAAAAACAGCCCACTCCCGTAGATGGTATAAAAGAATTTCTGGTAGTTACTCCACTTTGATATGTAAACAAGGGATCTCCTCCTGGATGGAACTATTTTACGCCCACTCCCGTAGATGGTATAAAAGAATTCCATTCCAGCCCACTGTATCTTAACTATTCCGCTTTTCCTCAGTTGACTAACGTAATTAAAGGACACATGTCATCTATGTGAGCTCCGATGAAGCTCTAAATATAAGATCTAAATCTCTAGCTTGTAATACAGGATTTAATCTTTTTCCGAACCTTTTTTGCCATCATGTTTATCTTTGCTTATTGCTTGGTGCCCCATTCTTTAAAAATGTCTTGGGTATCTAATACCTTGCCTAGTATTCTTCAATTTTTCAAGTTAGTGTCATTGTCCCACTGCTGACCTCACTATATTCCACTACCCTAAAGCTCCCAATCCTGTCTATAGCCTTCCATATATGCTTGTATTATTATCAGACATGAGAAGCTAGAAGTGTTACTTTATGAGCATTTAATTTGCATACCCCTGTAGTGAATGTGGTTGCAACGCCTGACATAAATTTGAGAGCCTCATAAGCCCTATTAGCTTGTATCAACATAAACCTCTGGAAGTAAGAATGAACCTCCGTCAACGTGTCACTTTTTGAAAACTGCGGATAAGCAAGTTTTTGAAACAAATCCAGAATATAATTTTACTTGGTGCAAAAGGATGCCAATGTGATGCATTAGCAGCACTTATAGCTTGCTTCGCTTTTTAATGTAAACCCAACTGCCTTACCTATTCATCCTAGATTTTTTTTTTGGGTCATGATATGTTTCTCAAAGATTAACATTTCCATCTCTTTTTCCCCAGATGATATACAACAAGGTCTTTGGAATGATCAACTTTTATGAGGATGCATCTTCTTTTGTCTTTCTCATCAGTGGAAGCAAGCTAAAGAATGTGTTTTGTTACAAATACATATTTTGGATATTGTATGACTTTGTTCCTCAAATAAATGTACATCATATGAAATGTTATTATATTGTTAATCTTTTGCCAGCTTGATATCATTACATCATTTTAGTAATAGTGATGTCAGGCATATGCCCGTGCTGTGCACAGGCGCATCTAGTGAACAAATATGTACTTTAAACTTCTCCTTTTTTTTTTTATAATGTTTATACGGACTAGAAAAGTTCATCCATATACGTATATATTTAATTTAAAAGAAAGAAGGGTTCCATTATTATACTTTATTCGCAGCTTACTATATTTTATATTCGTACATAATTTATTACGTAATTTGTAAATTGTAGAAGAGAGTACGAAAAAGAAAATAGAAAACAACAAATTCCCACATCAGTGTCTGCCATGAAAACTTGGGTACCGGTTATCGAATTACCAAAATTGAATATCGAAATTAATTACCTAAATTCTGAATTACCATAATCGAATACCGTATTAATTATCGAATTACAGACTATTGCATTACCGAAATTTCGGTTCGACTCGGTAATTCAATTTTCAGTGATTATGTCCACAAAATTTAATGGGTTCAAAATCTATTATTTATACATATTTTATGATTTTTTTAAACACATATACATAATCTAACCAAATTCCTAGCTAATACATTGGATACACTCTGACTAGGTATATAAACTAAAAATATAAATAAGAGTGTTAGGCCATAAGTTTTTAAAAGTTCCTTAAAATAATATGAAATTAGCCCTTGAAGCTCAGGCAAAACTTAGGAATAAATACGTAAAAAAATTACCAACATTATTTATTAATAACATGTATCCCCAGTACATTATTTTGCTACGACGTACACACAATATGAGCAATACATCATTAACTTTGATGTAAATTGTTTAATTTTACCAAAGCACTCCATAAAACAATATGAAGAATATGTCAACTTTGCTGATGGCCACTCTGTTTCACCACTCTTTAAAAAATTGAGCAATTTCATTCTGGAAATAGGTGAAACACAAAGAGTCAACTTTGACGTTAATTCTTAAAAAGAAAAAAAGTAAACTTCAATTTAAACGAATAAATGAAATTTTGACAAGGAATATTTAAAATATATATTGGCCTGCTTGTTTTGCATCTGAAGTTACTAAAAATGTAACAATTTGGTTATTGATTACTTGTATTAAAATAATGGTTCATTACTTACTTAAATTTAATTATGAGTCCAAAAACCAAAGTTCCAAACTATGATTCTGCTTGGGAATGATAAAATTAACTCAAGAAATATAACTCATCAGACATATACTCCATTGTTATCAGTATTTGAATTACTTTTTTTTCATTTTTATAGGAAAAATAAATAATTTCTTTACCCCGCCATTTCAAAAAGGATGACTCACTTTAATATCTAAAAACTATTTAATTGAAATTTTTAATCTTACTCTTAATGTCGACAAGCTTTTGTACCCATTCAATGCTATGCCATGTTAAAAATATAAGAAAAATATTTTTTCTTTCTTAATTTTTGTACCCAATGAATATATTATTTCTAATGTTAAACGACATTTCTGATCAACTTTTTCATGCATGTATAAGGCGATTTTAATTATAAAAAAATAGAGTATAATTTGTAGTAATTATGTACCTTTAATTAAATGTTATACGAAAACAATTAAGAAAATGACGTCCGAATTGAATTGAAATAAGAAATTAAAAACTATTAGTATCATTTTTGGTCCCTCAATTATTCATAAATTTTAATTTTAGTCCCTATAATATTTGATTAAGTACATCAAACCTTCAATTAATTGCATTGTGCACTTTTGATCCTTTTGCTTGCGAATATTCACAAATGAACCTTAATTATTAATTGTTTCACCACTAAATTACTCATGTATTGTGTTGAGTCTATATTGTTTTATCATATTTAACGGTAATATTGTTCTATATATAGTCAAACTAGACAGTCTATGCCCGTGTTGCGCACGGGCCCAACATTTTAGATTATAATGTATCTATGTGTATGTAGTTGTCTTTGAATAGTGATTATATATATATATATATATATATATATATATATATATATATATATATATATATATATATATATATATATTATGTTTAAAACACGATTAATATAACATTGTAGTTTGTGCTCCGTATCTAAAATTTTAATATATTAATGTTTGTTACGAATACAAAATCGGCAAATTTATTAATATTTTTTAAAAGAGAAGACTTGTTTAAAAGGAAACTATTTTCCTCTCTTTGAGATAAAACAATAGCAATATTTAAGCATCAGTTGATACTTTTAATTTTAATTCGATTAATTTAAAGGTGTAAAATACTTATTATTTTTTATCAAATTTTGATTTGGATAATTCTAATTCAAATTCTCGGTTTAGCTCATTTTACTTGTCATGTTGTCTTTTGCATGGTTTTTTAAGAAAACGTCGATTAGAATTAAATTTGACTAAATTACCTTATTCATTATTTGATCAAAATAAAAAAGTAATTAAATTCTATGTTATTTTAAAATAAAAATATTTTAAGTATATTTATTTTAGTGAACATAACAAATAAATGACATGGCGGAATAGCAAATACAACAGTTTAATATCTAGATTAGATCTCAGGCTAATATAAAAAAAGAAAGAAAACTGTATGGTTTGACTACTTAACTTTTGAAGAAAAACAATTTTATTTGCTCCCACTAATGGATTGATACGCACGTGGCAATGAATCAATCATTATTGACTTAATGAGATACTTTGAAAATTATATGAATATTGTTTGATTTTTTAATATGAAGTGCACTTTTGTTTTTGGACATTATTAATTTGCACTATTGTTATGCATATATATATATACACACACACTATGTTCAAAACACGATTAACATAACATTGTAGTTTGTACTTTGTATCTAAAACTTTAGTATATTAGTGTTTACTACGAATACAAAGTCTGCACTTTTTTTTTTACATTATTTTTTTAATATGGGGTTCACTTTTTTTTTTTTTTGATATTGTTAATATGGGGTCCATTTTTTTTTTTTTACAGTGAGTTTGGAGATGGTGGGTTCCAATTTTTTTTTTTTTTTATTTTTTATTTTTATATTGCTTGATGTTGTTTAGTATGATGTCCACCCTTTATGGGATGCACTTTTTTTTTTTGGACATTATTAGTTTGTACTATTTTTATGCATATAATATATATACATATGCTATGTTCAAACACGATTAATATAACATTGTAGTTTGTGCTCCGTATCTAAAACTTTATTATAGTGTTTGCTACAAAATATAAAGCCAACACTTTTTTTCTAACATTATATTTTTTTTAATATGGGGTTCATCTTTATTTATTTTTTGATATTGCTTGATTTTGATAATATAGGGTCCACTTTTTTTTTCCCATGAGTTTGGAGATGGTGAGTTCCACTTTTTTTTATTGCTCGGTGTTATTTAGTATGGGGCCCACCATTTTTTTAAGGGACAACGGACGACGAAGCATGGGTCTAAACCCATGCTTTATATAGTTTCTTATTTTTTTATTTTTATTTTTTATATTGCTTGGTGTTTTTTAGTATGGGACCCACCCTTTTGGACATTATTAATTTGCACTATTTTTATGCATATATATATATACACACACACACGGGTTACTATAATCAAAACACGATTAATATAACATTATAGTTTGTGCTTCGTATTTAAAATTTTATTATATTAGTGTTTGCTACGAATACGCACGTGGCAATGAATCCATCATTATTGACTTAATGAGATACTTTGGAAATTACATGAAACACGATTAATATAACATTGTAGTTTGTGCTCTGTATTTAAAACTTTATTATATTAGTGTTTGCTACAATACGCACGTGGCAATGAATCCATCATTATTGACTTAATGAGATATTTTGGAAATTACATGAATATTGTTTGATTTTTTAATATGGGGTGCACTTTTTTTTTTTTGACATTATTAATTTGCACTTTTTTTAATATTAGTTGTTGTTTAATATATATGGGGCCCACAACTTTTTAAAAAAAAATTTGGAACGAATATATATATACCATAGAATTATGGGGTCCACAATTTTTTTTTGTTCAAAACACGATTAATATAACATTGTAGTTTGTGCTCCGTATTTAAAACTTTATTATATTAGTGTTTGCTACGAATACGCACGTGACAATGAATCCATCATTATTGACTGAATGAGATACTTTGAAAATTACATGATTAGTGTTTGATTTTTTAATATGGGGTGCACTTTTTTTTTTACATTATTAATTTGCACTATTTTTTAATATTAGTTGTTGTTTAATATATATATGGAGCCCATAACTTTTAAAAAAAAATTGGAACGGATATATATATACCATAGAATTATGGGGCCCACATTTTTAATATTAGTTGTTTTGTTTAATATATATGGGTGGGGCCCAAAATTTTTTAAAAAGAAAATTAAATTGGAAACGGACGACGAAAATGAGTTGGACTCACTTTTCTTATTGTAATTTGTGCTCCGTATTTAAAACTTTATTATATTAGTGTTTGCTACGAATACACATGTGGTAATAAATCCATCATTATTGACTTAATGAGATACTTTGAAAATTACATGAATATTGTTTGATTTTTTAATATGGGGTGCACTTTTTTTTTGACATTATTAATTTGCACTATTTTTTTAATATTAGTTGTTGTTTAATATATATGGGACCCACAACTTTTTTTTTTAAAAATTGGAACGAATATATATATACCATAGAATTATGGGGTCCACAATTTTTTTATATTAGTTGTTTTGTTTAATATATATGGGTGGGGCTCACATTTTTTTTTAAAAATTAAAGTGAAAACGGACGACGAAAGTGAGTTGGACTTACTTTTCTTAATAGTAGTAATATAACATATTTTCTGCATAGAGGGATCAAAATACACATTTTAATTAATTGAAAGTTAAATATGTTGGGTCACATATCTCAAGGACCAAAAGGACAATCTACCATTAACTTAGGGACCAAAAATGCTACTCCCTCTATCCAACTTATGTGATATTTTTCGTTTTTGAGATTCATATTGCATGAACTTTGACCAACATTTTAAGATGTATTTTTTCACTATTTTGATATGAGAAAAGTTGCAACTTACAGTACTTTTCATGTAGTTTCAAGTATATAAATTTTAATCTTAAAATATTGAATTAATCTTATTCAATTTCACTTTAAAATTTAGTCAAATTAACTCGCGAAAAATATCACATAAATAGAGACAAAAAAATATATTAAGGCTATCTTTCATATATTCTGAATTGATTCATCACTCTTTTAATGGAATAAATACCTCTATAGGATAGCGAGTGTCTGGTCGTTGTCCAGCGCTTGGACCGGGATCACCACCAGATACCTTGGGTTGCGATTCGAACGTTTCATAGTCAAACCGAGGGTAGTGCTTCTGAGGGATTCCCTGTCGATCTACTAGAAATGCTTCGAAATCTTCTTTGATTTTGTTTTCTTCTTCCCCACCACTAATGGTTTTATTCCTGAGTAAGTGCCAAAGATCTTTATCTTCCTTTCGTTGGTTCACCCAACCATGTCCATACTCTCTATTCAGTTCAACCTGTTAATTAAGTAAAACATTACGTCAGTGTTTAGATAAAAGTTCTAACTCGAAATTTATAGTTAAGATCGGGTGAATCCTAACTTGTTCCGAATTGAGACGTAAATCAAACACTTCCTTCCCCTCTCTATTGCAAACCTAACAGATATGCTCACTCCTTTTTCTAATTGACTTTTTTAAACGATTATTTACCCTTACATTATCAACTTTTGTTACTTTTTTTTTTTACTTCTTTAAAATTTTGATTTTTTTATTTTCTTAATCTATGTAATAAATCTTCTATAAAAATAGTATTATTTTCGAGACCAAAAAAAATAAAAATATCCTAATTTAGTATATAAGCTAATGACGTTCTATAATGAAATAAATGAGCAGATTAATAAAAAATAAGTTTACTAAGAATAATGAAAATATCAATATGATAAATTTATAAACATATTTTACTGTAGGTACTATAAAAATAATCAATAAAAATAGAGGTATATCTTATAATGATTTTTTTTATAAAGATATCTATTTATATGATGAATAAATTTTAAATTATAATTTAAAAAGTATTTGATTAATGACAATGAAAATTCATTTATCTTTATAGCCTATAGAGAATAAGAGATAAGTGAAACTTAAATATACACGCGCTCTCTCTCTCTCTCTCTCTTTCACACACACACACACAAATAATTAATACAAACACAAATATATGGTAACTAATTTCTTTATTACCAAAAGGGAATAATTAACACAAACACATATATACATAATGCATGTAATTTTAAAATAAAAATCATAAAAATTGCATTAGATCTTGAAATAAATTCATAAAAGAATTATTCTACTTATCATGTTAATGAACTTAAATAAAAATCTATAACTATCAAGGTCGAAAAATAAAATTTTCAATATAATATAAAAAAAGAATTATATTGATGGAGAAATATAAAATGTTCAAAGGTAAATTAGATGTTGCATAGGATAAGGGGGGAGAATGTCTATTTTTAAAAATTGACTGGAGAGTTTGATTTATAAAGCAATGTTGCGGGGTGAAATGATTTTCACCCTTGGATATTCCATAACCTTAATGAATTAATAATTTTCAAACATTTCACTGCATATGTGTTAAGTTAAATTTATATTGCTATTCCAAATTTGAGGGTAATAATATTCTAAAACTAAGCTATTGAATATATATATATTTTTTCATGTAAAGGGACAAAATTCACACAATTTACTAGGGACCAGATGGTAACCTAATCGACTTTGACGTGTCAATCTTTTGTAGCTGTTTCGATAACATATGAGTTAAGTAATTGAAGTTGAAGTTAGAAAAAAGGTATTGGAAGTTGAAGTTGTGTCTCTACAACCGGACAACAACTTCATTTAAGAAACTTCTATTCGTGAGTAGAAAATTATTTATTCGCTTAAATACTTCTTAAATATATATTTAAAAATATAAGTGTATGAGATCCTTCTACTCATGATTAAAGATATTTCGGGTTCGATCCATAAATTATGAGATCTTCTAGAGGGAGAGATTCCCTCTTTAATGAGTCTTATTATGCAAGACAAACTAGATTAATCAGGTTAATAAGTATAAAATATCACATCGTCCACACAAAAGAAAAATTAGAGCCTACCATCCCGAAAATTGGAAATTCAACTTTGCCAAGAATTTCTGTAACTGATTTTTCATCGAGTTCATTCTTGTGATGATGGAAAAGACCTTTCCATCTTGCACGAAAATGTTCTTGTTTTTCGAGTTCATTCTTGTCATACAAAAATCCTAAAACTTCAAATCCTGCAAAAAAAAAAAGGAGGAGAAATATCTTTCACACCAATAGAAATAGAAAACGGTACGAAAATATAATTCAGTTAGCTATATGCTTTATGTTTGATTTTCAAACATCTGTTATAGTATAGTTGTGCTTTATTTTGAAAGGGCACAATACATAAACAAGCCCTCAAACTTGGTCTCAGCTGGCAAGTATGCACTCCAACTTTGGATATGCACAAGTAGGCACCTTAACTTGTCTCCACTCTGTCAGTTGAACACTCCAACTTACAAATGATCATTTAGACACCTCCAAAATTTATGTGTCACGTCAGTGTCACATCAATATTTGTATTTACGAGTTCAACTTTATGCAAATTTAGGTGCCTAGTTGTGTTAGCTGAGGCCAAGTTAGAGTCTATGAATTATATCTTCTGAAAGTTATTTTAACTTTTTGAAGCTATATGTCCTTTGTTTTGGCTAAACTGCAACCATGTTTTTCTTTTAAAATAAATATTATAAATGATATGACTATTTTGAAAATTAAAATCAAAACAAAGTCAAGCAAATACAACTACTAGAACAACACATTTAATCTCTAACTAGTTGGATATGATATGACTATCTAATTCTAATAAGGCATCTTTTTTTACTTAATTTTGACCTATTTTATTCCAATATTTAATAACTTGGAGGTTCTTTAATACTTAAGTCTATATCATTTCTCCTAACATAATAATCGCTAAACAAAAACAAAGAGATTCTTAAGAAATACTGAGCTTATAAATTTAAGCTTATAATTGTAACTAAATTTTAATTTCACTAGTTGATATCATTTATATTTACAAAATAAAAAAGTTACATTCATTAATTATGATCAATTTATTGATAATTTGCATGAATTTCAAAAGATTGTACGTCTTTAAGACTACCTCACCATATATGTTTTAGATCTACCGCATTCTTTCTTAACACATTCAATCATTAGAATTTCACCTGACTTTTGTATTGGTGCATTAATCTTGTCTAATTTTATATGATACATTCATCGTAATTTGTACATCTACAGCACTAGCTCATCTTGTAAATATGTAGGGACGTAAAGCTCAACATTCATTCTCATACACCGTTCTGCGACACTTACAACCTTTCTATAAAACTTAATTCCTTTTTAGTTTAGCGGGTATCCTCCTGTCACATAACATTCCTATATCACTCTATTTCAACTGCCTTATTTTAATAATATGCATTACACTTTCATTATCATGTCATTCTTTTGGGAAGAGCCTAGACATCTGAAATGCACATTTAGGCTCTGCAATTCTTTGCCGAGGTAAATATGCAATGAATATATTCTGTATTACTCCTGCTTGTAAAAGTTCTTATTTTCTAGGGTGCTTCCATATAGTTTATGTTTTTGATTTACACCTCCATTAATTTCATCAATTGACATCATATATATGGTTTGCTAATAACATACATCATGAAACCTCATGATTAACTCATTCATAACCAAGAAAAAACAAATTATTCAATATAGAATTTTTGGTGTAAACTCATTGTTTCGGGAAACTCTTCTAATAGCTCCAACCATTATTCTTACCCTTGAAATAACTCTTCAATGCATATCCTTCATGATATCTATATATTAACTACTTATTAATTTAAAATATTTTAATATACTATCTAAACATGTATACGTAATTTTAGTTTTAAAATAAAAATGGATGTCCTAACTCCTAATCCATACAGAAATTTGATTTGTTGATCCTTGTTCCTCATTTTTTTTTTGAGACGGAGGTAGTGCGTGATATTTGTTGGCATCCTAGAACTATTGATGGTTGGGAGATGGGCCTTGTAGTGCACGATCTAAATTTAAGTGCGCTCCAGTGCGGGTATCAATAATATTTATTTTCGATCCTTGTGTACATGATTCAGCATATTAAACATTTAATTGGTTAAAATGTGTTTTTGATCACTTCATGCAAAAATAAAGTTATATTTACTATTTATAAATTATATATTATCGTCTAGTATAGAAGACGAAGATAATTAAAGAGAAGTGAAAAATGATACCTTTCGTGCAGTACTTTTTACGTAGCTTATTGAGATAGCCGATCTGCGATTTTGACCATTCAGAACTGAAAGGAAAAATTGAACATAACACATGAATGCATTTATTTTTCGTCTTACATAAAATAAATAATGATAAATCATGAAATTATATACGGTCAGACCTCTCTATAATAGTCATTTTCTATAACAATAGTTTTACTATCCCACATACGCATTAAAAAAAAAATCTTGGTTTTGGACTTTCTGCATCTTTCCTGTCAAGTTTTCTTTGGAATTGACTTTCATATTATGTTATATACTTATATTATATGTTCTCTATAACAACACCTCACTATAGCGGTCAAAAGATATCCGAACAAATGACGTTATAGAAAATTTTGACTGTATATGCATGCTAATTCATAATTGCTTAAATTTGAAGATCAATTATTTGCTATATATGATAAAAATTAGATTAAAATTTCATTGATGGTAACTCAACTTTTTATTTTATTTCACAAAAGTCACTACACTACTTTTTTATAACATAAAAGACACTTAATTTTGTCTAAGTAGTATCACTGAAAGTTACTAAGAGAAAACAAAAGAGACATTTTGTATGTTATTTGAGCAATGTTTAAGACCTTTTGGTTATAAAAAACAAAACAAAAAGAGTTTTATAAGTAATATTTGTTATACTTGAGCAAAATCGAGTAACTTCCTCGCATAAAATATAATTTAATGTCTTTGATACAGAAAATAAATGTTAAAGTGATTATCAGTTATATTATCCCTGCTTCAAAATCTGCTCCATTATCATCACTTGGTGTGCAATGCTACCCAAATTAGACCTTCCTATGTCCCCCTTATCAATCATGCACAAAAAAAAAAAAAAAAAAAAAAAAAGGAGAATTTTCCCAACGTATTCCTAAATTTCAAGCACCATTTTTAGAAGGCCCAAAAAAAAAAGCACCATTTTACAGAAGTTCTTTTATTACTTTTTATAATTTTAAAACGGGACAGTGAAGGCTCGTGAAGTAGAAAAAAATCCGAGATAATAGAAAATATCTTGCAGTGGTCAATTATTTTAGGGTCAAAAGTGTGCATTTCACAAATTAGAGATATATACCCTTGCTGAGGAATATTAACAATTAGCAGAACCTTCCCTGTGTAGTCACTGAGGGGGATATCTGTACGTGTTACAGGGCCTTGTTTCTGTAAAAGATTACAAACAATTAATATATTACTAATTGTTTACCCAAAAGGTACAAAACGGAAAGGACTATAAATATAACTATGAAATAATATTAACTATTTTGGCACAAAATTTAGCAGAAAGGCAAATCTTGAATCTATTTGAAACAACAAAAGGATTTTAAAGAACTATAAGAGGTAACAAGTGTATTAAAACAAATAATATTAGTATCTACTCTCTCTGTCCCAATTTTTATGGCACCTTTTCAAGTTTGCATGCGTCAAAACGATATATGGAGTCATCCATGCTGGCTTTAATAATATTCAAAGATGGAGATACTGTTGAAGCAACTCTTGGAAATTTTAGCAATGAAAATTCAGAGAAACCATCACCCTTGGTAAATGAAGATTTGGAAGACTCAATATCAGAAATGTTGTAGGATAAATGTACATAAGAATTTGGCTTGGACTGTAAAGGAACATAACATGAAGAACGAGGGTAATTTGAGTTTGTTCTTAATTTGACATGTGATTGAGCACTCAAAGGCAATGATGCAAAAACCATGGAGGCCATTTTTTGTTTTTGTTTTTGGGAGGATTTTTGGTTGGGGAGGTAGAGCTGGGGAAAGGTGGGGTTCTCTATCTCTAGATATATGGATTTGAACAATGACTTCTTTACATAGTATTTATAAATGCATGAGTAGGTAGGGTGTCCATAAATCTTCATAGACAGTGTTATATGGTACTTGTGTTGGTGAAAGATAACAATTCAATTAAATAATTGTGTATTAGCAAACACATGTTCTGCATGTGTTGATGTGGTGTAAATACAGAGTGCTTTACCATCGAATAATCGACAAGTGCACGAACTGGTTTGGATTGTCGGTATATAAAAAGTAAAAATAAATAAAATACATGTAGTGCTCAAAGGTGGCCAGAATTACTTGATACTATTTGTGAGAAATAATTGATATTCGTTCAAATAGTCAAAGTGCACACAAGTTAATCTAGATACCATTATTTTATTTTATTTTTTAAAAAAAGAGTAAGAAAAAAACATGAATATGTAGGGTACAAGTGATTCTCATTGATTATGCGTTGGCTTTCTTTATTCTTGACTTGGTATAAACGAGATTTTTTTTTATGTATGGGACCAATTTGGAGCAATGTGTTTCTTGTAATCTAAACACAAGAGTAGTTCTTCAATGGAAAGCCCCTTTAAAAGTCTAATTTACAGAATTGTAAAAGTTTGGTAAAAAGAAATACTTAAATAATTGTTGAGCAAAATTTAGTACTCTCCCAGGTTCGAGGACACAACTTTTTTCGCTAATAGTTGGTTGCAAAATTAATTTAATACTAATGTTGTAGTTTATGTAAAACAACTTTTTATAGTAGTATTTAAATAAATACACGACAAATTAAATCTAGGCATGATGGCCACAGTGGAAACTATACCTGTAGTTTTTATTATGTACATAATTCTTATATTTATTTTGAACAGCACCAACACCGAGGCAGAGGCCCTAGCCATTTTACAGGCTCTCAGGTATTTAAAAGACAGTCAATGGGATCAAATAAGGATAGAGACAGATTCACTTTTGCTGAAGAACTCTATTCAAAGGACATGGGAAATTCCTTGGCAAATCATTACTATGGTGGAAGAAATTTGGAGAATAAGTGAGGAAAAAGTGGTGGTGATAGAGCATATTTATAGGGAAGGAAACAAATTAGCAGATCACTTGGCTAATTTAGCTTTGGACACAGGGGACATACAATTCAATTCCTTTCATGACATGGAGAGCCACTGTAAAAGAATTGTGAACAGTGACAAATTACAGCTGCCCTGTCTAAGAATTAGATCATGTTAAGGAGACTGAATATAGGGGGAAGGTGGGAGAAAAGGAGGTCCTCACACTCAAATCATTTGGGAGGAGAATGTGAAGGATTTGGTTTACACTAACTGTTTGCTAATGGTTGCAGGTACACAAACTAACATAAATGGAGGATTTTAATTCAACAGGTACCACAGAACAACCACACTGAAGGAATACCAACAAGCAGCGAAACACAGTGTAATCAGAATGTTGAGAAGTTTTACCAGCATAAATTGCAACTGGTTGGAGGCACTTTTGACAAATGACATGAAGTGGAATTACTGCTCCAAATGATTGAGCACATGGAACACAACAGACCTCTTGAGTACACATGGGCATACAGTTTCTATTTAGTGGTTGTTTCTTAGTTGGTGGTATTAGCACCCCGGGATGCTCATCCTACTGAGAACTGGTCATTAGTTAGAAAATGTACTGCCTTGGTGCATATAGAGGGCCAAATATCGAGCATGTGAGATATAGAAACAGAAGTTCTTTATGGAGCAATTATTTCAAATTTCATTCTATTAGTAATTTTTTAACAATTTGTAATATCAAATTAAGACAAGTTATAAGTCTTAATTTGATCATTAGTTTAAATTTTGTATTTTCATTAGCCTTTTTGGCTAGAGTTGTACAAACTTCTGGATTTTTTGATAAAATTTATAAAATTAGCCCTAGGCCAAAAGCCTAGTGGACTTTTATTAAAAAAAAAAAAAAATATTTTGAACAACTTGTACTTCTCATTCTTAAATTTCATGTCATTTCGGTTTTTGGGTCATTCGTTATTTGACCTTACGTATTATGCCTTAAACTTCGTTGATTACTTTTAGAAAGCTGTTAATTTCTTTTTATTCTGCCTAAGTAATTAAATCTTTAGTTCATAAACAGAAACGGGAGAAAAATCTTGAGGTTTTGGATAGTCTTTATACCATTTTATATTATATATTAGTATAAACATAAGCAGCGGCACTTTTTTTTTTTTTTTTTTTTTTTTTTTTTTTTTTTTAAGGAACACAAAAAAGACAAAGGTGGAGTACTGTGTGTGGGGTCATTTTGAGCAATAGTTATTCTTTTTCTTCTTTTAGAAAAGACATGCCTTCGTCTTTAAATAAACAAATCGGAGTGTAACTTTAGATTGAAGAACCAAAAAACGTTAATTGTGCCTTCAACTTTTTCTACTTTTTTTTTTTTTAAAATTTTAAGAAATGGTGTACGTGTTGTTCTTATTTGGATGGTTGGTCTAAGTTTAAAAAAAAGAAGAAGTTGTCTTCAAGGATTTATTGATGCCATTATGCCTTACGTGTTAAGTGGTTTCACATTCAATGTGGGACATAAACACTCAAAATCAGTATACTGGCCAAAACAAAAACAAAAAGAACGTTTTTAGAGCTTATTTATTAGGAATGTTTACTACAGCCGCCCACTAGAATAATAGCCGATAAATATTTTTTTGTTATATAATATGTAATGTACATATTTTAGACATAATTGGTGTATGTCTTTTATATATTTGACTACCGGTTGTGGTGATTTGGTCAAGCGGTCAAATGTGGTAAAAGCCTTATTTATTAACCTAAAATCAACTTATAATGAATTTTTCATAAGAGCTTAATCGCATGCTTGATAAAATTTCTAGAAAATCAGAAGTGTTAATTCTCTTTTTTAAAAAGAAATATTTATTTTAGAAGAAATTGGCCTAAGTTAAAGGTTTTTTTTTTTTTTAGAAGTAATAGTAGATGTCAAATTAGGCATTGGTACACCCCAAAAGCTAGCTTAAAGGGAGAAGGATTGCCCAATTCTTATAACGAGTCCAGGGTTCTGGTCCGTCACTGATGTGGCATATGTTATGTGCGTTTTGACCCTTTTAGCCTCAATGACCCTTCCCCTGGCCCTGTTAGAGTGTTTTTGACCCCCGGGGATGGGCGATACGGTTCCCGAGGTCATCGGGCGGGTTTTGATAGGATTTGAGGAAGTTAGAACCTTAAAGTGAAAAATGTTTGCCCAATAGTTGACTTTTAGGTAAACAGACCTTTTCAAAATTTCGTCGATTCCATGAGGTCCGAAGGGTCGATTATGACCTGATGGGATATTTTGTTCGGTTCCCGAGGCATTCAGGAGCGTTTTGTACCCTTGGTTTAGGCCGTTTGGGGGTTGACTGAGTCAAGATGACCTCCGTTGGGAATTCTGAGGTCACGGTTGAGTCCGTAGCGCGTTTTTACATGTGTCTACATGCTTGATTTGTATTCAGGAGGTCTGGGATGGATGTCAAAATTTTGGGTGGAACTTGGTAAAAATCAATTTTTTTGGTTTTCTGATGTCCCGCTTCGGCGGGTGTGTTTCCGCCTCTGCTGGTCTGCCCATGCTGGACTTGGCCCACAGATGTGAGAAGCTGAGTTATTAATAAGGTCTGCCTCAGCAGACGACTATCCGCCCAGGCGGGAGCGCGTAAGCGGATCCTTGCTCCGCGTAAGCGGAGACTGCTGAACTAAATTCCCTTATACTTTTCCAATTCGAACCCTTCCTTTTCCATTCACCAAATTGAAATCTAGAGAGTACAAAGGGCAAATTGAGGAGTTCTTGGCTTGAATCATCTTTGGGAAAGTTCTTTTAACCCTAATTTATGTTTATTTATGATCTAAGTTAGAATTCATGGTGGAATTAATGAGGTTAGTTGGAAAGCAAGGTTGTAACTCTAGTTTTGACATCTTGAAATCTTATGCTATGAAAATGAGTTTTATTGGTAGATCTTGTTTAATCTAGTCATAAATTACTTGGATTAAGTGGATACTAAGTTGAATCTATCTATATTTCTTGGTTTATGAATATGGAAGGTTAGGGTTCCTTTGTAATTTGGGGTTTTTGTTTTTATTAAAGGGTGAAATTGATGGTTATTGGGCTTAATAGTAATTTAGGGATAGTAATAGACTTCCTAAGTGTTGATTTACCGATTTTTTCTCGAAATTCCTATTTTTCCATTGTGGGACCGGTTTTCTCTTTTAAAATGGTTATTTCTGATTCGACTAGTATTGTAGCAATATGGGTATCATTAGTCTTCGTTTCTAATGTAGATTACATTGTTGAATAGAGTTTGATCATTTGGAAGGGCAATGCTCGTGTTGGATAGTTCGTGGCACCCGCTTGGCATCGAGGTAAGTTACAGTTTACCTTTCGGTTAGACTCCAATTAGTGAAGCATATGTAGGAGTTAGATATTGACAGGGAAAGAATGCTAATGTAGCTCTTGTACTGTTACAAACTAGATTCCCTGGGGATAATGAGGTTCTTATTCCGCACTTATTCTATCTCATATATGCTAAGACTGCTTAAATATTGATATTCCCTTTGCGTATGCTTAAGTCGAATGTTGAACAAGGGAAGGGTTCGCCCACCAGGAAGGTTAGTGTAGGTGCCCGCTCGACCCACGAGTTGGGTCGTGACAAGTTGGTATCAAAGCCCTAAGTTACTGATAACGTCCAAATCCACTCCTCAAGTGAGAAAGTATACACGGTCTTATGCAATATAATTAACCCAACTATGAGTCGGGGTCGAATCCCACAGGGAACAATATACTAGGCGATCAAGAAAGTAAGAAACTATCACCAACTAAGCTAAGCCAAGCCAAACACTTTTTCAATATTTGATTTTTTGATTTAAGAACTAATAAAGATAAAACTAACCTAGAAAGCAAGTAAAATGATCAATGGCCACAAGGATGGATACAAGGGAAATTACTCTCAAGTAACGATCCAATGTATTTCATGATTTTATAACTAAGAGTGAGTCTATGTTAGATAATGATTTCTAAAATCTCATTGAAAGTCTTCCAACCAAATCAATAAATTTCACTCTAAGCTTTTCCAAGCCTTAGAGTGTGCTATTAAGCACAACCAATTAAATCTCAAGTTAACTTTCTTATTCCTAGCTCAAGTTATTAGATGAGGTTTAAAGCCCCAAATCCTCGCTAATTAATCTTTTCCAACCTCAATTTTCCTCTTCTGAGCTCAAATCGAAGTGCATGGAGAGTCTTAGGGTTTGCTAATCCCTTAAGAAACATTAAAGACTAAGATTAATTAAAAAAAAACAAAGACTCACTTCATTGGAATTAAAAATAGTTCAATTCATAAGCAAAACAAGAAATTTAATTCAACACTTGATAATGAATATTCTCATAAACAAGATTCAAGTTAGAGAATAAAATACAACACACTTAAATATGCAATATATAACAAGGAATTGAAGAAAGGGTTAAGAGTTTTCTCATGAAAGCACTTCAATCTTCTCTTCCAAGGTGTTGGTTGATGAACCCTAGCTCTCCAAGCTTGAAAAATATGGCCAAAGATGATAGTTCTCGCATTTTTCCAAGTCCAAAAATAACAAAATAAGCCTCTAATTTCAGATTTTGTAGATTTGGCCAATTTTGCATTTTTAACCACTTTTCTCATTTCTTCATTTTGGCCTCTTTTTGACTTGTTTTTCACTTGGTTCATTCCCGATCATTTCTCAATCACATAAACCTATAAATAGAACTAAACCATAGTGAATGCACTATTTTATCAATTAAACATAACAAAAAGTCTAAGATTAAATAAGAGATAAGTGGATAAAATGCCAACTTATCAGTTACCGGTCTTATAAGTACAAGAGCATGTCTAGTAGAGTTTTGTAGATAGGTATGATAAGCTCCGTACTTATCTGGGAGAGGCTATAGGACATTGAGGAAACTTCAAATTCCTTCATTCTTTCATCCTACCTTATTCAAATTGGTATCTAGAGTATTCGTATTGGTATCTAGGATGTTCAAATTGGTTTATGACTTTATTTCTATTCTCTCATAGATGGTGAGGATCCGTGCTACTATTGCGATGGATGAGGTGCTCGAACTCTCTGCTGGGGCCGGAGCATGAGGACGAGGCCGAGCGAGAGGCCGTGGGCGTAGTGCAACACCAGCCAGGGGTAGGGCCTCTGCGGTCGGTCAGAGACGAACTAGATCCTTATCTTCAAAGCCAGAGCATCAGCCTAAGCACGAGCCCGCGGATGAGGGAGAGTTGGGACTAGCCCAGGCTCAGCCCGAGGTGATTGCTACTCTTGTGCTTCAGGACACCATGGTATGTATTATGCACTATGTTGATGGGTTGTACGCCGTGGGTGGCCTTCCAGCCACTCTAGGAGGATCTCAGACTGGAGTGGGAGCACAGACTCCCGAGCAGGGCCAGACTCAGGGGATGCAACCTGTGACTGCTATGGCTCCCCGTATCGATGAGATCCCAGCACCTGCATGATAACATCCAAATCCCCTCCTCAAAGAGAAAGTTTATACAGTCGTCGCAATATAATTTACCCAACTTTGAGTCGGGGTCGATCTCACAGGGAACAATATACTAGGTGATCAAGAAAGTAAGTAATTTTCACTTTCTACATTAAGCCAAACACTTTTTTAATATTTGGTTTTTGATTTAAAAACTAACAAAGACAAAACTAACTGAGAAATCAAGTAAAATGATCAATGGCCACAAGCATAGATACAAAGGAATTTACACTCAAGTAACGATCCATTGTATTTAACAATTTTACAACTAAGAGCAAGTGCAAGTTAATAGGTAATGATTTCTAAGATCTCATTGAAACTCTTCTAACCAAATCAATGAATTTCACTATAAGCTCTTCCAAGTCTTAGAGTGTGTAGTTAGTACAGTCAATTTAACCTCAAGTTTATTTTTCTATTCCTAGCTCAAGTTATGAGATGTAGTTTAAAGCCTAAGATCCTTGTTAATTAATCCTTTCCAACCTCAATTTTCCTCTTCCTAGCTCAAATTGAAGTAAATGGGCAAGTCCTAGGGTTAGCTAATCCCTTGAGAAATATTCAAGAACAACATTAATAAAATAAACAAAGACCACTTCAATAGAAATAAAAATCATTCAATACATAAACATAACAAGAGTTTCAATCCAAACGTGGACAATGAATATTTCTTAAACAAGATTCAAGTGATGGAATAGAGTACTACACACTTAGATACATAACATGGAATTTAAGAAAGAGTTTAGAATATGCTCATTAAAGTGCTACAATCTTTTCTTCCAAAGTGTTGGTGATGAAACCTAGCTCTCCAAGCTTGAAAATGTGGTATGATAAATATTTTCTCCGAGCTTTGCTTTTATAATTTTCAATTTTTCCACATCAAGACATGACAAAAATAGCCTCATATTTTGCAGAATTTCCGAAATTGCAATTCTGGCCACTTTTTGCAGTTCTAGCCAATTTTCTCATTTTCTACAATTTAGCCTCTTTTTGACCTGTTTTCACTTGGTTTCTTCCAGATCAATTCTCAATCATATAAAACTATAAAATTCAATCACACCATTGTAAATGCACTATTTTTTCAATCAAACATAACAAAAATCTAAGCATAAAGAAGAGATAAATTGGTAAAAATAACAACTTATCACTGCATGTGATCCTAGGATCGTTGTCGGTCCAGCTATGACCGTTGGGGATCAGGATTCGTCTTCCAGATTCATCTAGATGGAGCCGCCAAAGTTCTTTGGTACTCTAGTTGAGGATGCCTAGCAGTTTATCGTTGACAGTCACGAGAGGTTGTACAAGATGGGTTTTGATGATTCACATAGAGTTGATTATGTGTCCTATCAGTTACGTGGGGATGCAAAGATGTGGTGAAGGTCCTTTGTCGAGTGTCGGCCATCCGAGTTGCCTCCATTTTCTTAGGCCTAGTTTTATCAGGATTTCTTGGAGAAGTACGTCTCCCGTACGTTGAAGGATCTGAGGAAAGACCAGATCAACAATCTGGAGCAAAAGGGTATGTCTGTTGCTGAATACGAGGCCTAATTCCTTTCCTTGGCTCGCTATGCTGTTTAGTTAATTCCCACCGAGGCCGAGAGGGTTATGAGGTTCATCCAGGGGTTGGTACTTCCCGTTGCATTTGGCTTATCTTCAGCTTGTGGCTATAAGTTCTTCATTCCAGTCTGTGGTGGATCATACTACTAGTGTTGAGTCTGCTAGGGTCCGAGCTCACGGTGGGGGTAGTGACAAGAGGGCCTATCAAGTTGGAAATTTCAGTAGTTATACTTCGAGGGGCAGGGGCCAGTCAAGCAGGACTCACCAGCATTATCCTGGCAACCCCATCCAGTCAGCGCTTCAGGCTTCAACTAGTAGTCCTTCAATGCAGAGTGGATTTAGTGCAGGGCAGACTTCTAGAGGTTATTTTTCTAGACCGGCAGACCGTGGTGGTTACACCAGTTCTTCAACTTCTGTGTCACAGCCCCGGGAGGTTAGCTTCTATGAGTGTGATGACTTGGGGCACTTTCCAGAGAGTGTTCCAGGCCTAGAGAGAGAGGGGCCCACGAGGATTTTAGACTCCCAGGACACCAACGTCTTCAGTTAGCAGAGGTGGATACTCTAGTAGGGGCAGTGCTCAGAAAGGCTGCGGTGGTTCTCAGTCTGCTAGAGGTGGTTATCTGCCCAGTAGGGGCGGTTCTCAGGGTTTTAGAGGAGGAGCTCAATCAGGCCAGAGTGGTCATGGTGATGTGCAGTCCGATAGCGGACGGGTCCATTATTATGCATTCCCTGGTAGACCTGAGGCGGAGGCTTCTGATGCTGTCATCACAAGTACCATTTTTGTTTGTCATTGTCATGACTTAAAATTGGGGATTGTGCGGGAACCTCCCAAGTCCTACCTAGGAGGCGAACCCTTTTACCCAAAACACTCACATTACATGAAAAATGAATAACACAATGCTAAACAATTTCCATTATCCCTTAAAATCAGAATTTATACAAGAAATACTTTTACAAATACTAATTCCCAAAATCGGGTCTAGACTAGTACAAGAGCTTTTAAGATTTACAACTGAATAATGTTAATACAATAGAGGACAACATATGTTTTGGTATAGAATTAACAGAAGTCTTCAAGATACATGTTGGCGAATTCTCGGATGCTACTAATCCATAAACTCAACCTGTAACAACTTTACACCCCTTATAGGATGTAGCTAGAGTGATATCAGTACAATAAGCGTACTGGTAAGTATCATAGGCTGATGACAATGAGAAGATCATAATAACAATAGCAAATAACATATAAGTATGGTAGGCAATAACTCAGTCAATCAACAGAATCAGTACGGGAAAACGGGTTCTACCACAAGGATACAATACAACATTCAACCTAGATACGAACTTGTACTCCATAATCCACCAACCACATAATACGGGTCAAGATTCACACGAATACTACCTAAGTCAACAAATTGAAATAACCATACTAAGACCAATTATAGAACAAGTTCACACCTACTACTCGAGGTATGACTACCCTCAACAGTATTCTCTTCCACCTCATTTAACATGGTAAACAGGCTAATTCGCACAACAAGGGTATACAACAATCAACACGGAGTTTAATTTCTAAGTACGGGGTCGAATAATACCACCAAACATAGCTCAAGCATAGAATCGCAAGTACAGAAAGACCAATAGTCGAATCATAGCCTATGCTGAAGCACCAGAACACAAGTCTGCCATGTTTTTCACAATTCCTTAAAATGATCACATCATAAGTATAACACACGAATCCGATCAATAGATGCAAATGAGATGATAATGATGAATGCATATGCAATGCAATAATACTCACATGCTCCAGGCGGAATACATCCATGCCTCGATATTCATGACCCATAGGGGACCCGCGAACTCTATGTACCTGCTGCGGCGCATAACCCGATCCAATATATGTATAAAATATGTTGCGGTGCGCAACCCAATCCAATATAAGTATAATATAAGTTGCGGCGTGAAACCCGATCCAAAAGCATGAGCATGAATGCATGAATGATATCAAAGCCAATGAGAATCTATCAATATCAATGGTGCCACACATGGACACATATCACGAGACTCTATCAATATCAATTGTACCACACATGGTCACCTATCACAATATCACAAATAAATCACATCCTTTCTCTTTACAAGACAACACCAAATAAATGAGAGATACAGGTTCATAATCATGATAAGTGATGTACCGTGAAATTACGGGATATTCGATGCTAATCTCTTAAGCTTTTGTAACTCTTCAAGTACTTTTGGTATTACTTTTGCTGTGTTTTTGTCATTTTGTAGGAAAAGATAATCAGAAAGCATAACGGAGTAAAGTGAAGCAAAGTAGGACAAGTTGCGCAACATGCGAGTTCAACATGCGGTCCGCATGTTCAACATGCGGCACAACATTGTCACCGCAAAGAGTGACAGTCACTGAAGAATAGAAATGAAAAGTTGTGCCATATGCGAGTCCAACATGCGGTCCGCATGTTCAACATGCGGCACAACATTGTCACCGCAAAGAGTGACAGTCACTGAAGAATAGAAATGAAAAGTTGTGCCATATGCGAGTCCAACATGCGGTCCGCATGTTCAACATGCGGCACAACATTGTCACCGCAAGAGAAATGAAAAGCTGCACAACCTGCGAGTTCAAACATGCGGTACGCATGTCAAACATGCGGTCCGCATGTCCGACATGCGGTACAACAATGTTCACGCAACTTGTGCCAGAACTCTGGGAAGCTTGAAAGCAAAAGCACAAGGTGCGGCGGCTGAGCACGACATGCGTCTCGCATGTTAAACATGCGGTAAGCTATGCGAGACGCATGTTGTATCTGCAGGGGTACTTTTGTCTAATTTTGTGCACGTTTTTGGGAGATATAAATAGCCAACTAGGGTTCTGACAAGGGAGATACTAGAGGTTGATATTGTCTTTTCTTTTGGACGAACAAAAACATTTTTTTTGTCTGGTTGTTGAAGCCAGAAGAAGATTCTGGGACTTTATTTTGAGTTGTTTTTCCAACAAACTTTGTAAGCATTATGACTACATTATTTATCTTTGTTTCTTACTTAATGCAAATGTCTAGCTAATCTCGTTAGCTAAGGTTGTGAGACCAAATGTGTTAGTAATGTGATTGGGTTCATATCTGTACCTCATTCGTATGTTGATGGTGCATTCTATCTACTCTTCGTACCTTAATATCTCTTGATGGTTGCAAACATCATTTGTGCCTAATCACTTTCACCTTGCTTGAGAAAGGGGGTGGAAGTTAGGAAAAGAGTTAGATAGCAAGGATTTGGGTCAATATACCCATCTAATAGCTTGAGCTAGAGATAGGATGGCGAACTTGTAGCGTATTGGATGTATATTTAGTTTACATTCTAAGGCTTGAGAAAGCTTAGTAATGATCTTTATTAATTTGGTCGAAAGACTTTTAATAAACTTAAACAATCCAATGTTAATTGCATCTCAGCATTCGACGAGGTTAAATTGAGACCCACTAGCATTACTTTCCATTGGAACCACAACCTTAGTCACTTTCTTGAATAGTTTACATCTCACTACAATACCATTTAATTGTCAGTAACAAATCATTGAACCCAATATTATTATATCCCCTCGCCCTCGAAATATAGACTAATAGCTGAGTATTACACTTGATAAGTCCATTTCTTCACTCTATTCTCTGTGGGATTCGACCCCAACCTTGTTGGGTTCTATATTTGACAACGACCGCTTACTCCTGATAAAAAGGGTGTAAATTGGGCGTATCAATAAGGCAACTCAACAACAAGTCTAGTATCATGCACGTGGTGACAAGCCAATAGATCACAACAAGGCAACAAGCCATAATCAACCAAAAATATCAACCTAAGTAATCCATCCAACTTCTTGTCCGGAGACCAAGGCATGCTTTCTCCATAACTTTTTACTGCCTATATATGAAATCCTAACCGGAGTCTAACTCAAATAAGTCATAACCTACCTCGAGGCCGAGCAGGTGCTGCTAACATCCATTTGATCTTCATCTTCCATCTCTGAATCGGAAGCTGAGAGGAAAGGGTCTAAGAATAGTAAGGAATCCGAGTAAGCAAGAGTCGAGGATTATGGCATTCATACCCTCTGGCATTCTAAAGAATCTAAATGCAATTCTGGGCCCACAAGGGTAAATCTTGAACTTTTCCTCAAAGTAGGTTTTCTAGGTTTCCACTGACTAATAATCTAGATTTCATGGTTAACTATATCAATACAAGTTATAAAAAGCATTTGTCCTTTTAAATCCCCAATTTCAATAAAACCAACTCTTAACTGATTTGCAAAAATAGTTGAAGAAATAGGATTTGGGGTTGGTTAACTAGCATAGAGTATGAATCTAAGAGGTCCTTCGAAAATGCCATGTTTTTAAATAACAAAAACCCATTTTACCTTTCTAGGGTTTTTACAAATTAGGAAATCACCATTTTTATTAAACCCTATAATTAAAACTTAGTAAATGAAGGAAGATATTCAAGGGAGATGAAATAATGAGTACTAACTATTACCTTTCCCGAGCACCTACGAGATTAGCTCTGAAATGCCCCAAATGGCTACTTGGATTGAGAGGTTAGAGATAAATAAGGTCAAATCCCGAAATGAATTTTAAATACTAGGTCTGTCCAGCATCACCCACTGTGGCGAATGCGGAGCCACTGCAGCAAGCTACAGCTATGGCGGAAAACTGGTCGTGGGGGAGGACTCAAGGGAAATCACCTATTCTGCCGTGGCAGAAGTGAAATCCGCTTGGGAAAATTTTGAACAACCTGCTATAGCAAGACACTGTTTGCTGAGACGGGCCCGCTACTGCGGTCCACCCTTCGCTGCGGCTAAGTACTGGGCCCAGTGGCCCTAATCAATTTTAATTTCCTTCCAATTTGACTATGGTTCAACTTAATTAGAAAAATCCTCTGCATAAAACTAATGGCACAACTGATCAAGGAGGTTTTAGGATACGAATTAAGAAAATTTTGATAACAGCCAAACGAGTCATTACATCAGATACCAATTAAACAACCGTTCATCCTCAAACGGCATGGGGTGAAAAGGAGACGAACGGGGTCGACACCATACATAACAATAGATAGCAAGGGTTCACGTCAGACTTCACACCTGAATTTATCGATCCTAGCCTTTATTTACGAATCAAATCTTATTCGCGAAAGAATTGGGATCGTCCGCTTGCGAATACAAATTAACAACATAACTTATTAGAGAAAATTTTTAATAGTCTAACCAATTTAAAAGAGTTGCGGAGTACCGAATTTTAATGACCTACAAGGTTCACTAGGGTCAAACTCCAACTGGGAATAGACTCGAATTGTGTTAGACCGGATTAAATACTCTCAACTGGCGAAGGAACGACAGTCTCGCTACTGCGGGAAATGAGCCATGGGCGCGCAATTAATGGCGCGAAACACATAGCACTGAGGCGAAAGATTCCAAGAAAAGCATGAGCCACTGCAGCGGTTCGATTGATCGCTATCGTGGCCTCCGTTGTGGGCGGAAGTTGACGTTTCCAGAACAAAAAGAACAAAAATGGGGGAGTGTTTTGCCTCTTCCCCACTTTTTCACTCTACTACCTATTACCCGAAACCCTTCCCACTCCCAAAACAATTTAACCTCTCAACTCCCTCTTTTAGTACAAAAACACTTCCCTCTTAACCTTTACTCAAAACCCATGCTCAATTAACACTTGAAAATCTCAAAATCAAAAAGAGAAGGGCAAAATTTTCTTAGCAAGGAGGTTCAACAAAATTTGGTGCAATCATCCCCCAAGTCTTCAAATAGATATGTAACCCAAGTCTTCAAATCAAGGTATGCAATCGCTTCTAACGACTCTGTAATACACTTTGGTACTATTAATTTGAACTCTTCATGTCTAATTACTGAGAATTTGCAAGAAAATTTTGAAGTTTGGGTTTCGGCTTAGTGGTGTGTGGGGGGGGGGGGGGGGAGGGGGGATTTGAAATTTCGTAACTTGTTTAATGTCAAAATAGTTCCATCATTGCGTAATGCTTTAGAATTGCTCAATTTTAGGGGTGAGAAACTTGATTGTAATAGTGGGTTGTTCTTGGTAGTAGGTTAGTTTCCTTCGAAAAATTTGGGGTTGTTTGTTGCTTGAAATTGTTGTCCATACAGTTTAAAGGTCATGCATTCTTGAATATTAGCCGATCCGTGAGTAAAATACTGATTTGAGTCCAAAAATTAAAAAAAAATTTAATTTTTTTTGGGTTATTTAGCTGAGGATGACGAGTTCGCCACCGTGGGGATCGTTCCCGCTGGCGCGACTCTGCCATGGCATACAGTATTGCACTGGCGCCGACCAAGGGGAAAAAAAGCTATTAAGCGGGCGCAAGAGTTTGCTCCCGCGTCCCAAAAATCGCTAGCGCGGAGAAGGTACACCCTGGTGGACATGTTTCTGCTATTGCGGTCTCGCTACGGCGGTGCTACTACCGGTGCAATGAACCTGCACAAAAGTGACAAAATACAGTAGGCTAGCATTGGTGTAATCGGGGTTATTTTTGCTGGTTTTCTTAGCTCGTAAAACACGTAATTAGTTACTGGACATAGTGCAATTCATGAAACTAACTTCGTCGATTGTTGTAGGTATAAAAATTCAGACATGGCCTAAAATGAAGGAGGAGACATTGCCCCTAATCAAAACGAAGGAGTTCAGAATTATATTCGTTTCTTGATTCCTGAAAGTCATCAACGCTTCCTAGAGTATATGAGTAATTGGTGGCTATTAGAGCGGGGTTTTAACATGAATACAGTGGAGCAATGTGCCCCCGAGTTCTACAATTGGGTGGACTTGCCTTATGGAGGATCCTGGCAAATGCAATGAAACTTGGGCAAGGGAGTTCTATGCCATGCTCAAAATATTGAACCTATCCACCTCGGATCCGAAAATCATAATTCGGGGTACCGTGATGAAAATTAAGGCCGAGATTATTAATGACCATTACAACTTGGATAACCATTTGGTGAGTGACATGGAGGTGAGGGACTATGAAGGCAACGGACCTTAGTTGGTGTCGATGCTGGTAGCAGAGGAAGAGAGGAGGTTGATCGACTGGGTCAACAAAAGGCCCGAAATAAAGAGTACTTATTTTACTGCCGAGGTCAATAGGTGCCTGAACATCGTTTCCCAATGGGTACACCTCTTAGGTAACACTACCGATGTTACGTACCCCCGGGCTCTCATAATTGCGTGTATTCTGGATGATGTTTTGGTGAACATGGGTCTTCTGGTAATCCAGGAGTAGAGGGAGTTTGTGGCTATCTGGGTCCAAGCTTGATATTTCCTTCACTCATCACTGCCCTATGCAAGGATGCAAGTGTTCTGAGGAGGAATGAGGATAGTTTGGTCGATTCAGACATTGATTTCGACCCGTTGAAAGTGAAGGGACATAGTTCTTTGATCCTGAGCAAGAAAAGAAAGACCAACAAGGTCGCCGGGATGGATGTGGGTCTTGGAGAGAGATGGGGGATGAGGCTACGCCTTCACAGACTCAAGGTTCTTTTAAGCGGCTGGATGCTCAAATGGAGGTGGTGAAGGATTGGATCCTTGGGCTCTCTAGGCCTTCCAGCAAGGCCGGCCCGTCAGGTACTGTTGCTGGTTACTTCCCTCAAGACAAGATGAAAGAGTATATGAAGACACATGATGAGATGAAGACTTCAGTGGCCACCTTGCAGAGCATCTACACCTCCATGGCTAAGGCCCATGGTGAGCTCCAGACAAGTTTTGATAAGGAGAGGAAGAAGAACAAGTCTAGGGATAAGCTATTTGTGAAGATGTGGAGAGGCATCAAGGGTATATTCAGCTGATGAACCCGAAGGCGAGGCTCCCAATTGAGGACAAGGATAACTTGGAGCGTTACTCTTTTCTGAGCGAGTCCAAAGGTGGTGGGGAGGCCAGCAGCTCAGATGATTATGCGAATGAATCAATCAGTAAAAGGAAGGAGTAGGGTTTTTCCCCCTTTTGACATGGTTTTGCCCTTATGGGGATTTTATTTCTAAACATTTGGTTTATTTTGATGAATGTTTAAACAATTGGCTTCCTTATTTTTGGTGATTTACTTTGATGGATTTTGCCCTTGTCGAGCTTGGTAATGCATATGATTTGCTGGTTAAGAACTGTTGTTTTTTGAATTTTTGAATTTGGACAGGTTTTGAAAAAATTGTCAGTCAGTCACTGTTTTCTGCTATACAACCGCTGTAGTGGACGTGAGATCCGCTATGGCGGATACGCTATCATGAAGGATGTTGCACGGTAGCGTATAAGAAGAAACTTAAATAGTTTACTGTAGCGGACAGGAATCCGCTATGGCGGACACTTTATAATGAAAAATTATATGTGACGGGGGACTAGAAAGAACATGAGGAGTTCGTTACAGCGGACAGAATCCGCTATGGCATACTCGTTGTTGCGGACTAGGCTCTGCTGGCGCAGCACTCAATGCAAATCTTACCATCGCCACAGCGGCCCTCCTTTCGTGCCCGCAGTCCCCGCTGCAGCGAGAAGGTTGAACAGTGGGCAATTTCTGATGTCCTCAAGACTTGCACAACACAAGGAACTTGTCCAATTGCTTTTCGCACACAAAACAGACCATACAACACCACAACAAAACTATCGTTAGATATTAGAATCAACCAAATACCAATTAGACATATCTAGAGGTCGAATTGACAGAAATGGCATGATAAGAGAGAAAGAACGGAAGTTTCCTAAATGCCCTATTGCCTCTCGCGGATAGGTACGGGCGTCTACGTACCATTCCACATGACTCTACTAGACACTGCTCTTGTACTTATGAGACCGGTAACCTAAGGCTTTGATACCAACTTGTCACGATCCAAAATTGGGGATCATGCAGGTGTCACGACCTAAACCGATGAGTCGTGGTGAGTGTCTGACCTCTAGTAACCAAACACCCCTATACTTATATCTGAAACATACTGAACATCAAGGGCCCATAAGTGACTTAAACTGATCTCATACTGCCTCATGAAGGGGTGACATCATGAACTCTGTACATTTACATACATACAAGCTGAAAGAACAGTGCAAGCCAACTAGGACGCTACATGTACTGTACACAAAAGAATAGAAGCTGACAAGGCTACATCATCTGACATACACATACACCTGTCTACAGACCTCTAGTGGAATAGAATCTGTAGGAAGGATGGGACAGGGCCCCGTCATACCCATATGCAAATACATCTCCAGAAGATTGGCATACCAAAATAGACTGCAGCTCCGGATCAAATGGAGCGCACCAACTACTGCTCAGTAAAGGTCCTATTGAATGGGACCGCCTGTATGTCTACCTGTACCTGCAGGCATGAATGCAGTCCCCCAAGTAATAGGGGAGTCAGTACGGACAATATACTGAGTATGTAAGGCATAAGAGTAACATAAGTATAACCATAATGATCATGAACGAAATTTGGAACTCAAAGCTAACTGGCTGTCTGCATAGTTTTGTATGAACACGTATCTATATAACTGACAATGCCTCTGTGGGTGCATAATATGCATGCTCTCAATGATAATGATGCTCATGTATATAAATATAAGTCATAGTGCTGAGGAACGTTCAGTCCGATCCATATCCCATATAATAGTGCCGAGGAACGTACAACCCGATCCATATATCATATAATAATACCGAGAAATGTACGGCCCGATCCATATTTCATATAATATTGCCAAGGAACGTACGGCCCGATGCATATATCATCATCAAGGTGAACCAGCTGATCAGGTGGTAATGCGTATGTAACGCCTATCCATTTTCCCATACCCCATGTACATATAATATACGCGTATATAACGCCTTCTGGTCATGGGTCAATATGCATATGTATATGAATGCAATGCATAACTGAAATATGTACATAGAACTCTCGGAGTTACATAAGGTCATATTACCTCCGATGGACAACTTTTGAGCTAACATCATTAACATAAGTAATCTCAAGACCCATGAACAGAAGGAACAATCATACGGGGTATAGTGATATCAAAGACTAAAATACTTGTAGTGCTACGAAGAGTAGAGTAATATGGAAGCTTATTTAATCGCTTGTTGGCTCATAACATAGGATCATGCCAAAATGAAGAAGGAATAGACTTAACATACCTTAACGTCTCCTTAATCGTTTAACGTTCTCCTTCCACGTTCACGAGATCTACATTTAAAAAGGAGCATACTAAGGTTAAGTCTTAAAGACATTCTTAAGTTCAAACTAGAATAATTCATGAGCTAGCGAAAATTGGGCAGCATTTCCCCTGTTTTATCGACTTCCATTATATCATAAAACAACTCCCATTCAACAATGACATTATCATCAATTTCGTAATTAAGAGACTTCATTACATGCCCAAAACTCCTTTTCATAACCAACACACAATAACAATTTCAATACAACTTTATATACACTTGTATACCACACTTCCTCATCATCATTACTACCATTCATAGCAAGATTATACCCAAAGTACTCCAACAATTACAACTCAAGTCAATTTATTACCAATAACATCATCAACCCACCTTTGAACTTCCTTTTTTGCTTTCTTTCCCTCAATCAAGTTATTCAACAACTAGACATTCTTTTTAACATGGAAACAAGTATAAAAACTCACCTTAATCACACAAGAGCAAGCTTTGAATTAAATCATTCATTTGAGTGAAACCCCAACTTCAACACCAAAGAAAATCTTGAGTTCTACAAACCCTAGTGAGCCTTCCAACACTTGGATCCCTTGATTCTTTCTATTTGATCTATGATCCCTCTTGGGTTTGTGTGGATATTGTTGGAGGAAGGTTCTAGAGCTTTCAAGACTTGGGGAAATGTTGGAAATGAAATAAATGAACAAGGGTCGTCCATATATAAAAAAAACAAAAACTGGCCCAACTCGATTATACGGCCATTTATACGATCCGTATAAATGGACCGTATAATCCCACCATGGAATTACCCTTCTCTGGAAGGGTTATACAGACCATTATACGGGCCGTATAAATTTATATGGTCCATATAAGTGACCGTACAACTCAAATTTTTTCGAAACGCATTCCCGTCGATTCGTTCAACCTCCAATCCTTATGGAACCTTATTGGCACTTGCATAACACTTCATTAACCATATAAGGATCCCTATAGCTCCTCCTCAAGACATTACTAAATAATTATTAGCTCAATTGTTACGAAACCTTCTCAACATAACTTGCGTTTCACTTTCTTTGAAGAGCTTAGTTCCATCGGTTCGTATGACTTCAAAATCTCATGGTACGCACTTAAGGTTATCAAATACTATTCTTTATCTCGTAAGGACTTCATGTTCACCTTAAGCTCGAGCTGGTCTACTCATAATGCAACAATCCAAAATCTCCGAGATGTGACATTCTTCCCCCCTAGGAACATTCATCCTCGAATGTTAGACTCTTGGGGATTCTACAAAATTTTTGCCAGAGTGTCCCCTGTAATATGGAACTACCATCCTGTCACAACAACCCAAAATATATCGCCTCACAGGGCTACAACAACAACAACAACCACTATGGCCACACACGACCAAAAAAACATCAAAGAAAGCATTACATACCTGAGGAAAATGGTGCCTCTGCCTGAGTCTCCTCTGGAGATGGAAATAAATGTGGGTACTTGAACTTCATGTCTTCTTCCACTTCCCATGTCATTTCCTCTCTATTATTATTTCTCCATAAGACTTTACTGAAGCTACATCTTTGGTTCTGAGTCTCCGTACTTGCCTATCTAGAATGGCAATAGGAGTTTCTTCGTAGGATAGTCGCTCGGTGACTTGAACATCATCTACAGATATAATTCTGGAAAGATCCACAATGCACTTACGAAGCATCGACACATGACAAATCGGGTGCACAGACCCCAACGCAGAAGGTAGCTCTAACTCATATGCCACCTTACCCACTGTACGGACAATTCTGTATGGTCCGATGTACCGAGGGCTCAACTTGCCTTTCTTGCCAAATCTCATCACTCCCTTCATATGTAAAATTTTCAGGAATACCCAATCGCCTACTTCAAATTACACAATGCTAAACAATTTCCATTATCCCTTAAAATAAGAATTTATACAAGAAATACTTTTACAAGTACCAATTCCTAAAACAGGGTCTAGACTAGTACAAGAGCTTCTAAGATTTAAAACTGAATAGTGTTAAAACAATAGAGCACAACCTCTGTTTTGGTATAGAATTAATAGAAGTCTTCAAGATATACGTCGACGAATCCTCAGAAGCTACTAATCCACGAACTCAACCTGTAACAACTCTACACTGCGAATAGGGTGTAGCAAGAGTAGTATCAGTACAACACTGGTACTGGTAAGTATCATAGGCCGATAACGATTATAAGATCATAATAACAATAGCAAATAACAGATAAGTATGATAGGCAATAACTCAGTCAATCCAAAGAATCGGTACGGGGAAAGGGGTTCTACCACAAGGGTACAATATAACATTCAACCTAGATACGAACTTCTACTCCACAATCGACCAACTACATAATACGGGTCAAGATTCACACGAATACTACCTAAGTCAACAAATTGAAATAACCATACTAAGACCAATTATAGAACAAGTTCACACCTACTACCCGAGGTACGACTACCCTCAATAGTATTCTCTTCCACCTCACTTAACAAGATAAACAGGCTAATTCGCACAATAAGGGTATATAACAATCAACTCGGATTTTAATTTCTAAGTACTGGGTTGAACAATACCACGAAACATAGTTCAGGCATAGCATCACAAGTATAAAAATACCAACAGCCGAATCATAGCCTATGCTGAAGAACCTAAACACAAGTCTCCTATGTTTCCAATAATTCCTTAGAATGATCAGAACACAAGTAGAACACACCAATCCGATCAACAGATGCAAATGATATGATAATGATGAATGCATATGCAATGCAATGATACGCACACGCTTTGAGCGGAATACCTCCACGCCTTGGTAGTTATGACCCATGGGGACCCGTGAAGTTCATGTTCCTGCTGCAGCGCATAACCCGTATATATATATATATATATATATATATATTGCGGCGCGAAACCTGATCCAATATATGTATAAAATATGTTGCGGCGCTCAACCCGATCCAAGATAAGTATAATATATTTTATGGCGCACAACCCGATCCAAACGTACGAGCATGAATGATATCAATGCCAATAAGAATCTATTAATATCAATGGTGCCACACATGGACACATCTCACGAGAATCTATCAATATCAATTGTGCCACACAGGGTCACCTATCACAATATCACAAGTAAATCACATCCTTCCTCTTTACAGGACAACACCAAATAAATGAGTGATAGGGTTCACAATCATAATAAGGTAACTCAACAACAAGTCCAGTATCACGTACGTGGCAAGAAACCAATAGATCAGAACAAGGCAACAAGCCACAATCAAACAACAATACTAACCTAAGTAATCCATCCTAACATCTTGTCCGGAGACCTCACATGCTTTCTCCGTCACTCTCTACTGCACATGTATGAAATCCTAATCAGAGTCTAATTCAAGTAAGCCGTAACCTACCTCGAGGCCGAGCAGGTGCCTCGAACATCCATTTGATCTTTATTTTCTATCTCTGAACTGGAAGCTGAGACGGAAGGGTCTAAAAATAGTAAGGATCCGAGTAAGAAAAAGTCGAGGATTAAGGCATTCATACCCGCTAGGATTCTAGAGAATCTAAATACAATTTCGGGCTCACAAGGGTAAAACCTGAACTTTTCCTCAAATTAGGTTTTCTAGGTTTTCATTGACTAATAACCTACATTTCATGGTTATCTATATCAATACAAGTCATAAAGAGCATTCTTCCTTTAAAATCCCCAATTTCAAGAAAACTAAGTGTTAACCCATTTGTAAAAATAGTTGAAGAAATGGGATTTGGGGTTGGTTAACTAGGATACAGTATGAATCTAAGAGTTCCTTAAAAAATTCCATGTTTTTAAGTAATGAAAACCCATTTTACCTTCCTAGGGTTTTTGCAAATTATAAAATCACCATTTTTATTAAACCCTATAATCAAAACTTAGAAAATGAAGGGAAAGATTCAAGGGAGATAAAATAAATGAGTTTTAAATGTTACCCTTCCTAAGCACCCACGAGATTAGCTTTGAAATGCCCCAAATGGCAACTTGGATTGAGAGTTGGGAGAAAAATGAGGTCAAATACCAAAATGAACTTTCAATACTAGGTTTGTCCAGCGTTACCCGTTGTGGCAAATACGGAGCTGCTGAAGTGAGCTACTGCTATGGCGGTAAACTAGTCACAGGGGCAGACTCAAGGGAAATCACCTCTTCGAATGTGGCGGAAGTGAAATCCGCTGGGGTAAAAACCTCAAATTTTGAATAGCCTACTATAGTGAGACACTATTAGCTGGGGTGGACCTGCTGTGGTGGTCCACCCTTTCCTGCGATGAAGTATTGGGCCCAGTGGCCCTACTCGATTTTATTTTCCTTCCAACTCGACTACGATTCACCTTAAATAGGAAAATCCCCCGCATAAAACAAATGGCACAGCTGATCAAGGAGATTTTAAGATACAAATTAAGAAAAGTTCGTTAACGTCCAAACGGGTCATTACAGTCATTAGGCAGCTTTGGTTTTATTTGATACAGGTTCTACCTTCTCATATGTGTCTACCTACTTTTCAACTGGATTAGATATGACTTGTGATGTTCTTAATGTTGCCATACGTGTATTTACTCTAGTTGGAGATTCTGTGGTAGTGGATCGAGTCTATCGGTCTTGTGTGGTTACTTTTATAGGCTATGATACGTGGGTAGATTTGGTGATCCTTAGTATGGTGGACTTCGATGTTATCTTGGGCATAAACTGGTTATCTCCGTACTACTCGATCTTACACTATCACACCAAGATAGTCACGCTAGCTATGCCCAGCATTCTATGTTTGGAGTGGAAGGTACTCCCAGCCCTGCTCCTAAGAAGATCATTTCATTCCTCCGGGCGAAAAAGTTAGTGGATCGAGGGTGCCTAGCCTATTTGGCTCATATTCATGACACAAGCGTGAATACTCCTTCCTTGGAGACTGTTCCTATAGTTAGTGAGTTTACGGAGGTCTTTCTCGCTGACTTGCCTAGTATTCCACCTGATCGTGATATCAATTTCTGTATCGATTTGGACCCAGACACTCGGCCTATTTCTATTCCACCTTATATCGTATGGCTCCAGCCGAGTTAAGAGAGTTAAAGGAACAGTTACAGGATCTGTTGAGCAAGGGGTTCACTCATTCTAGTGTTTCCTCTTGGGGTACTCCCGTGCTATTCGTGAAGAAGAAGGATGGTTCTATATGGATGTGTATCAATTTTCAACAATTGAACAAGGTTACTATTCGGAACAAGTATTCGATACCCTGCATAGATGACTTATTCGGTCAGCTTTGGTGTGTATCGGTCTTCTCGAATACCGACTTGACGTCACGGTATCATCAGTTGAAGATCTGGGCAGAGGATATTCCGAAGATAGTCTTCAGGACCCGTTATGGTCATTATGAGTTTCTAGTTATGTCTTTCGAACTTACCAGTGCCTTCATAGCATTTATGGATGTGATTAATGGGATCTTTAAGCCGTATTAGGATTCGTTCATGATTGGTTTCATCGATGACATCTTGGTGTATTCTTGAAGTAAGGAAGAGCATGAAAAGCACTTGAGGATCGTTCTTGGTCTATTGACGGAAAACCAGTTGTATGCCAAGTTTTCTTAGTGTGAGTTTTGGCTTAGTTCTGTGGCATTTCTGGGCCATGTTGCGTCTAACGATGGGATTATGGTTTATCCCAAGAAGATCAAGGCTATTAAAGATTGGGTGAGGCCTACTTCAATTACTGAGATTCGTAGTTTAGTAGGCCTTGTGAGCTATTAACGTCTGTTTGTGTGAGGGTTTTTATCGATTTCTTTGCATTTGACTCGGTTGACTCAGAAGAGTGTTCTTTTTCGGTGGTCCAATGAGTGTGAAGAGCTTCCAAAAGATCAAGGCTTTGTTGACTTTAGGCCCTATTTTGGCATTACGTATGGAGGGTAAGGATTTCACCGTATATTGTGGTGCTTCTCGCATTGGTTTGGGCTATGTGTTGATGTAAGTGGGCAAGGTAATCGCATATGCTTTGAGGAAATTGAAGATTCATGCGAAGAACTACCCCACTCATGATTTAGAGTTAGCAGCAGTAGTCTTCGCGTCGAAGATTTGGAGGCATTATTTGTATGGGGTTCATTGTGAGGTGTTTACCAACCACCGTAGTCTTCAGCATGTGTTCAATCAGAGAGATATCAATTCGAGGCAGCGTAGATATGGGGTTGCTTAAGTATTATGATATCACCATTCTTAATCATCCGGATAAGGCTAATGTGACAGCTGATGCGTTGAGCCGAAAGGTAGTGAGTATGGGTAGCTTAGCTCATTTGCTTGTTGAGGAGCGTCCTTTAACCATGGAGGTCCAGACCTTGGCTAATAGCTTTGTGAGATTTTATATTTCGGAACCTAGCAATGTTCTAGCTTGTGTTGAGACGAGGTCGTCTCTTTTGGAGCAGATCAAGGCAAAACAGTTCCATGATGCGAAGTTGTGTAAGATTCGGGACAAGGTGTTGAGTGGCGAGGCCAAGGACACCATGCTTGATAGTGAGGACGTCTTGAGGATTAAGGGGCGCATTTGCGTTCCTCGTATTGGTGGTGTTGAGACCTAATTTTTGACCTTCAATAATTTATTTTAATTATTTAGAATTCTTGAAATTCAAACGGAGTGGGATGGGCACTTATAAATTCAAATGAATTTACAATATTATTTTGCTATTTCATTTAGCAAAATAATGGCAAATATGTGCTGTAAATCATTTTAAGATTAATCACTATATTGTTATAATTTTTCATAATAAATAAAAAATAAATTAAGCAATTAATAAATTAATTGTTTAAAATCATCAAAGGTTCAATTGACAAGTATTCCACCCCGATTAATTCAAGAAAATTGATTAATTGAAATAAATAATTATTTTACTTTTAAAATGTTTAAGTTCTGCATTATCAAGGTACTTTGACAATTTTTAAATTAATCATGATTAATAATATTTTTTAATTATGGTTATATTTTGCAAATTGTTTATTATGAGTAATTATTGCTTCAATTGAAACAATCAATTGAATTAGTCAATGAGGGCCATAATTGAAAAAAGCCAACTTCATAGTTCAAATCAATTAGGGCCGTATTTGTAATTTTAAGTCTGTTTTAAAAACAAAAATAGCCGTGCCTTTAATTTAATTGGTTAATTAGTGGCACTTAGGCCATAATTGAAATGTTCAATCAATGAAAATTTTAATTTATGGTTATTTTCCAAAATTTCACGTTTTGTGCGTCCTTATATACACGTATATACACGGGTATACATGAATATACATGTATACCCATGTATACAATGAATATAAGATTGGGCAGTCCCCCCTTCCCCTTTTAAATCACGCCGAGCCCAGGCCCAATGCCCAGACCCAGCCCATTTCTGTGTCCACAACAAATATATCCACAGGAAGTGTATACCAAACGACCCTTTGAAGGAAAGGGTAGGGTTTTGAGTGAAACCCTATGTGCCGCCACCATTTTGCATCGTCTCTCTCCTCGTCATCTCACTATTTTTGGTAAGATTTCAGAGGTGTAAGACTTCCTCAGGCTTGGCATGGTCGATTTCAGGCAAGCATTAATTGCTTCGCCTCATCTCTCATCCGTTACAACCCTAAACAAGGTATAATCTTTATTTTTCTTTACTTTTTCTATAAATTAAGGTCAAAGGAGTATAAAACTCCTTAATGGAGTTTTTCTTGACCCATTTGAATCCCACGGTTCTTATTGGTTCTTGAAGAACCTATGAGAACAATCCAATTTGGGCCAAATCTAGCAATTCAAGCTTTATTTAGCTTGAATCCTAGTCGTTGAGGCTAGAAAGAAGGGATTGATTCCCAGAATTTTGCAAAAATTCCACATAAATGCTTTTTAGGGATTGACACAGGCCAAGGATTCAGGAGTTGCCCTACTCAGGCGTCGCACCGCTCAGGTGCACAGGCACCAGACCAGTGTCAAGCCTGAGGATTGGACTGTGCGCGCACCAGCGACGCTCAGCACCAGGCGAGGGACTGTCATGTCCGTAGCCAACCCCAGGTGTGGGTGCAGGCAAAGACCCAACATATGAAACATGCCACAGGGGCATACGAGCAAGGCAAGGTCAAGGCCTTGACATCGACCTAGCAGCACCGCTGAAGCTAAGCCTCCAAAGCCATGGACACAAGGTCGTGCCATGGGTCCTGGGACTATCATTAGGCTGGCTCGTAGTCCGCCTGGACTACGGGGGCTGCACAGGCCATTAGTATACCACTGACACTATGAAGGAGGCGGCCCGTGACAGTTGGTATCAGAGCATAGAGATCATATCATTAGTGCATTATTGAATGTCAGTGCAGAGTTCCTATCAAGGCAGGAAACGATGTTCTTAATGCCAATCAAGTCAGCGAACCAGATGCCACTGACTAGAGGAGATTGGTTGTATTCAGTTTCCGTTAAAATTTTCTTCATCAACCATGAACCACATTTTTTCAGAATCATGTCATGCCACAACCGTTGTTTCCGACATCGGTTGCATAAGGCGATTTCATGTTGAAGCATCCGAATTTCATCGACGTACCTTCAAGGATGGCTTTCACACAATGGGCACTAATTTCAGAGGTATTCCATTGATACGCAGCTGGTCAGCAGGTAGCACCATTGGGTTATGCTGCTGGGGATGCATCCACATCCGTCAGTGTTATAAAAACTCTGTTGGCAGTCGGTTAGCAGCTTTATTCAGCGAATCATGGACTCGCTAAATCATCAGGGTTGTGTGTTACGGGAGGCGAGCTATCGCCAATAACCTATCATCATACCTATCATCATGGAGGGAGAGCAATCTTCAACTTTGGGCTCTAGACATTGGGTGATACCGAGCTAGAGCGGGGCGCGCCAATGAGCCGCGACAACGTAAGGAAGGACCTGTGAACAGGCTTCTTTGCGGGGAGTTCATATGTCATTACTAGCAGGTGGAACCATCCACCACACTTGTAATGGAATGCCAAACTAGTTAAATGGGGAGGCAGAATCAGGAAAAAGCCGAACTACCACGTAGGGAGGCAATGTCATTAAAGAGCCGAACTACTGAGCGTGGGGAGGCACATGTCGCACATTGTGTTGTTGAACCGGCACACGGAACAACACCAAAATTAGGCTGATTACATGGCGGGAGACATTGCGAAAAGTCACCGATCCATGACGCGTGGTTTAGGCATTTCATCATGCTGAATCACCAAGGTGAGGAGGCAAAGATCATTGACCAACATAAGAGTGGGGAATAGCTAAGCTTCAAGTTTGAGAATGTGATCTGTCCAAAGGATAACCAAGGGATACCGAACAACCAGGACGCTAACACAGGTACCACACTGGAGAATCGGGCATCAAGCATAAGAGGACCAATTGGAGAACAAAGACCTATGGTCACGTATGTATGAAGCTATCTCCCCTTGAGCAGAGAAAGATTAAGTACTCACCAGGAGTACATTCCAAGAGTTCTTCTCAGTACCACATGGTACCAAACATATGAGTTTCCAAAGATGCCATGGTGCAGCATGGTATTTCCAAAGGCCATATTACATGCAGATTGGTTTAGAGTTGAGCTTCAAGCAGCCACCAATGCCAGGGAATAAGCAAGTCGTTATGTCAGTCACAACTTGTCCACCAGGACATTGGCTCAAATTGCAAGTCACTCCGAGTCATGATATCGGTACTTGACCTTGCTTATACACCAACAAGGTGAGTTGCCCACAAGAGAAAAGGGGTCCCTAACAGCATGGTTGGCGAGAGCGCCACACCAAGGGATGCCCACAATGGCCATCAGGCTATCATCAACCACACAAGCCATCAGGCTATCATCATGATATTGGTGTCACACCAAGGGATGCACATATGGGTCACTGTATCGTCGTTCTCAATCTAGGTTGGCAACCGTCATCAGATAATCAGCAGACATATGGTCATCAGATCATCGGCAGACATATGGTCATCACATCATCGGCCAACAGGTCATCCTCACGCATCGCCCGCTAAGGGCTCAGCTATCGCCCGCCAAGGGCTCAGCCATCATCCGCCGAGAGCTGTATTTCCCTCCAAGGGATCAGCTATCGCCCGCCAAGGGCTCAGCCATCGCTCGCCTAGAGCGCCATCGCCCGCCAAGGGTTCAGTCATCATCCGCCGAGAGCTGCGTCGCCCGCCAAGGGCCCAGCTATCGCCCGCCAAGGGCTCGGCCATCACTCGCCTAGAGCGCCATTGCTCGCCAAGGGCTCCATCGCTAATGTGTCACCAAGAGATGAGGGCATCTTGGAACATCGGCATCAGCATTTCAGTACTGCCACCACCCATGTGGGGGAGTATTCGCCCATTGCGACAGCATTGGGTCGATGCATTTCCAATTAGAGAAAGATCTTCCACAAGCAAAGCAAAGAGACCGCACCAAACATAGTGGGGGTTGCATGTGCCACATCAAGGTGTGTCAATCCTAAACCGATCTAAAGATACAAAGGGAGCAGTACATCAATTGGCTGTAAGCTAAGTGCCTTAGTCCGGAAAAGGTCTCAGATGTAAACTACCAGTCGGAAGCAGACTTCCAAAACAAATTTGCCATTTTGCTACAATCATCATGTGGCTAGCAAGAGTGCCACCACTCAAAGTTAGGTCACTAGAGGATGCATCAGTTGCCGTGAGGATCATGGCGTGGTTGACAATGAGGTCACCACGAAGTTAGCCACCAGAGGGTGCAAGCGCGGAGGCGCTTTCCAAGTGAACACCGGGAGGTGAAGTGCAGAGGCACGCTTGGGAGAAACTTGGGGGAGCAGTGCACGGGCACGACTCCATTTTCAAGAAGAACACACATGGGTTGCGAACCCATAGGATTTGGGGCCGCGATGTAAAACCCCGAGGGGTCACACTCCGGGTTGTCGTTGGCGTTATGAGGCATCGGGGACGATGCCTAGCTTGAGTGGGGGAGAATGTTACGGGCTGCCTTCATTGTGCCTTGGCGCCCGCAACCTCGCTCGCCCTGAGCGGGCCAAACGAGTGTCAGCCGCACAGGCAGTGCCAGCCCACAGACAGTGTCAGTCGCACAGGCAGTGCCAGCCCACAGGTAGTGTCAGCCCCGCAAGCAGTGTCAGCCGTGCGGGCGACGTGCACCAACATGGGTTCTGACGGACGGGAGTCCACAATCATCATAGATATGCTCCATTGCATATCCTAAGAGCATCAAGGAAGTTCAACAAGGATCCGGGATGAGCCCACGGGTCTTCGACGCACGAGCGACCCCGTGCGAGCCTGAGTGTCAATCCCGAGCGTTTCCGAGCTATGGATGGAATCTTGGGATTTCGGGTGCACACACCCTTCCTAGGATGTTATTTAATGTTCTTACCAGGTTTGGCGTCATTTGAACATCATTTACCTAAGGGCTTGACTTAGCCAAGGAGCAGTGTCAGTGTCAAAGCTCCCTAAGGCCATATCTCGTTCCACGAGCATGGGGATGAGATGAAACTTCATGGAGGAGTGAAGGAAGTCAAGAGAAAGATTTAGGAATAGACGGCGCCTCATTTGGAGTTTGGAAGAGTGAGAAAGGTCTATTGTGATTCTCGGGCAGAATCATGTCCAGTGCTAAAACTTAGGCTTTTGGTTTTAAAGCATATATAAGGGGGGTATAGGTGTCTCAGCTCAGCCAGCCTCCCCCGTGCGTGCCACCATCAAGCCGCACCAAGTGAGCAACCTTGGGGGCCAACCTCAAAGGCCTGCCTAGGCATCCCCAAAGGGTCCTAGGTACCCATAGGAGTTGCGCAACTCTATGGGCGGCGCTCGGCCACAGGCCAGCGTTGGGCGCCCAACGAGAGCCGGAGGCTTGACGTATGGACCGACAATGCCCTGTGGGCTATCCTTGAGAATGAGAAAGCCCTCCGTGCCGATTGAACACTCGAGGCACTTCTCCTAAGAGCCTCGTCTGTTGACTTGTGAGCTTGGTTCAGGTTCAGCCTAGCGAGCAAGGGTCCGTTGGCCTAAAGGTGCAGTGTAGGGCGACGCTGCACCATGCAAGACGGAAGTATGTCGCGAGGGCCACATTTAGCAAAGCCTCGTCATAGGCATACTACAAAGGACACACATGACACAGGCCAAGGATTCAGGAGTTGCCCTACTCAGGCGTCGCACCGCTCAGGTGCACAGGCACCAGACCAGTGTCAAGCCTGAGGATTGGACTGTGCGCGCACCAGCGACGCTCAGCACCAGGCGAGGGACTGTCATGTCCGTAGCCAACTTCAGGTGTGGGTGCAGGCAAAGACCCAACCCCAGGTGTGGAGCTCTTTCTATCCAAATACTTACGGCAAAAACATCAAATACGAGTGTGACAAAACCCAAACCCATCTGGAACTCTTCGAAACCTCACCAAAACTTGTAGACAAGTCCAAAATCATCATACTAACTCGTTGGAACTTTTAAAATATTGACACGGGATCATCCTAACCTGGCGTTGACTATGGTCAACTCTAACTCGTTAACTTAACTAGTTCCTCTACCAGTAACTCAGATCACACTCAAACCTTTCGGGAACCAAACCAATGACTTCACTGGGTCGGATAAAACCCTTGTCTAGAAGATCTTTGAGTTGAGCCTTAAGCTCTCGTAATTCAGCTGGAGCCATCCTATAAGGTGGAATAGATATAGGTTTCATACCTAGGAGTAGGTCAATTGCGAAATCAATTTCCCTATCAGGAGGAAATTTCGGGAAGGTCCTCGGGAAAGACTTCTGGAAACTCGTTAACAACAGAGACTGACTGAAGAGTTGTGTTCTGGGAAGCTGAATCCCTAACCCGAACGAGATGATAGATATAATCCTTAGACACCATTTTTCTTGCCTTGAGGTAAGAAATAAGCCTACCCTTAGGACTTACTGAATCACCCTTCCACTCTAAGACTGGCTTATTAGGAAACTTGAAATTTACAGCTTTGGTTCTACAATCAACTGACGCATAACATGAATATAACCAGTCCATGCCCATGATTACATCAAAATCTACCATTTCTAACTCACATAGGTCAGCTGCAACAACATGGTGATAGAATCTGACTGGAAAGCCCCTATAGACACGTCGAGCGATGACTGACTCACCAACTGGAGTAGATACTTCAAAAGGTTCTTTTAGCTTTTCGGGTTCAATACCAAATTTCTTAGCAATATAAGGGGTGACATAGGATAGGGTGGATCCAGGGTCCGTGATAGCATAAACATCGAAACTGAAAATGGTTGTTACAACATCAGTACGGGCATCGATATCCTGACGCCCGGTCAAAGCATACAAACGGTTTGGGCCACCGCTTGTGTTACCGGATCAAGCTGGTGCACGTCCTGCCTGAGTCTGGTTATTATGAGGAACTGCGAAATTTACTGACTGAGTCCGGTTACCTCCTGTGCCCTGTCTAACTGAAGGGCAATCTCGATGAACATGGCCCGGCTGGCTGCACCCATAGCAAAAATTCGATCCAGAGCGGCACATGGAAGTATGAATACTGAAGCATGAGACATGAGCGCTGGATACATGACATGAGCGTGAAACATGAGACATGACATGACATAGGGCATGAGAGTTACCTTGAGAGTTATCTGCTTGCTCTTCAAACAAAAATGGGTACTTGGATTTCATATCCTCCTCGGCTTCCCATGTAGCTTCCTCAACTTCCTGACTTCACCATAACACTTTTACTGAGGCCACTTCCTTAGTTCTCAACTTGCGAACCTGACGATCAAGAATGGCTATGGGGATATCTTCATAGGTCAAACCATCCTTAACTGTTATAGTATCAGCAGGAACAACCAACGACGGGTCTCCTACACACTTTCTCAACATTGACACATGAAACACTGGATGTACAGCAGCCAACTCTTGTGGCAACTCAAGTTCATAAGCTACTAGACCGACCTTTCGCAGAATTCTGTAAGGTCCAATATATTTGGGACTGAGTTTGCCTTTCTTGCCAAATCTCATAACACCCTTCATAGGTGAGACTTTAAGGAACACCCAATCATCAACTTGAAATTTTAATTCTCTTCGCCTCACGTCTTTGTAAGACTTCTGGCGACTCTGAGCCGTTTTCAAACGCCCTTAAATTAACTTGACTTTCTCCATAGCCTGATAAACCAAATCTGGCCCTAACAATTCTGCTTCACCAACTTCAAACCAACCAATCGGTGACCTACATCTTCGCCCATACAGAGCTTCAAATGGTGCCATCCCAATGCTAGCATGATAACTGTTATTATAAGAAAACTCAATAAGAGGTAAGTGATCATCCCAATTACCTTTGAAATCTAGGACACATGCTCTCAACATATCCTCAAGAGTCTGAATAGTACGCTCTGCCTGGCTATCTGTCTGTGGATGAAAAGCCGTACTGAGGTTCACCTTGGTACCCAATCCTTTCTGAAAGGATTTCCAGAAGTTCGCTGTGAACTGAGCACCACGATCTGAAATAATGGACACTGGGGTCCCATGCAATCTGATAATTTCATTAACATACAACTTGGCATAATCTTCTGCTGAATCTGTGATTTTGACGGGCAAAAAGTGCACAGACTTAGTAAGCCGGTCAACGATCACCCAAATAGAGTCATGTCTCCTAGCTAAACGAGGTAGACCTGATAAAAAATCGATATTGATCATTTCCTATTTCCAAACAGGAATATCAATATTCTGAGCTAAACCACCAGGCCTCTAGTGTTCAGCCTTCACTTGTTGACAATTCAGACACTTAGCTACAACATCTGCCACATTCTTCTTCATATCGTTCCACCAATAAATCTCCTTAAGATCATGATCCATCTTAGTGAAACATGGGTGAATGGAATACCTGGAGTTGTGAGCTTCTGACATAATTCGCTCTCTGAGCCCGTCTACATCTGGAACACACAATCTGCCTCGGTATCTCAAGGTACCATTATCTCCCCCCTGTTCGAAAGCCGTCGTCTTATGCTTATGAATCCCCTCTTTTAGCTGCAACAAATAGGGATCATTAAACTGTTTTTTCTTAACTTCAACGACTAAAGAGGAAAGAGCTCTATTCTGAACAACCACACCACCATCCTCGGAGTCCCAAGGTCGAACTCCAAGACTGGCCAAACGGTGAACTTCCTTTATCATAACTCTCTTGTCTACGTCAACGTGGGCTAAACTTCCCATGGAACGCCGACTAAGAGCTTCGGCTACAACATTCGCTTTCCCTGGATGGTAGAGAATATCCATATCATAATCCTTAAGCAATTCGAGTCATCTTCTTTGCCTAAGATTCAACTCCCTTTTCTTGAAGATATACTACAGGCTCTTATGATCTGTGAAAATATCAACATGTACTCCATACAAATAATGACGCCATATCTTAAGGGAAAAAACTACAGCTGCCAACTTTAAGTCATGAGTCAGATAATTCTTTTCGTGAACCTTGAGCTGACGAGATGCATAAGCTACAACATTACCATGCGGTATTAAGACACATCCGAGACCAACTCCCGAAGCATCACAATAAATCACGAACCCTTCAGTTCCTTCTGGCAGCATCAAAATTAGAGCATAAGTCAGTCTCGTTTTCAATTCCTCGAAACTGGGCTCACAGGCATCTGACCACTGAAATTTAACTTCCTTTTTCATCAACTCGGTCAATGGTGCTGAAATACAAGAAAACGCTTCTATGAAACGTCGGTAATAGCCTGCTAGACCCAAGAAACTGCATATATCTGAAACTGAGGTGGGTCTAGGCCAATTCTTAACGGCCTCAATCTTCTGAGAGTCAACCTGAACACCCTCACCAGAAATCACATGACCTAAGAAGGCTACTGACTTGAGCCAAAACTCACACTTAGAGAATTTTGCATATAACTTACGGTCCTTGAGAATCTGAAGAACTATACGAAGGTGTTTTGCGTGCTCGGCCTCACTACGGGAGTAAATGAGGATATCATCTATGAAAACAATGACAAAGAGGTCGAGATATGGCTTGAATACTCTATTCATGAGGTCCATGAATGCTGTTGGGGCATTGGTCAAACCAAAGGACATGACACAGAATTCGAAATGACCATATTTGGTACTAAAGGCTGTCTTAGGAATATCTTGTCCCTTAACCTTAAGTTGATGGTAACCTGATCGGAGATCTATCTTGGAGTAACATTGGGCACCCTGAAGCTGATCAAATAAGTCATCTATTCGTGGAAGAGGGCATTTGTTCTCGATCGTGACTTTATTGAGCTGGCGATAGTCAATGCACATACGCAAACAACCATCTTTCTTGGGAACAAAAAGGACTAGAGCACCCCATGGAGAGACACTAGGTCGGATAAAACCCTTGTCTATAAGATATTTGAGTTGAGCCTTAAGCTCTCATAATTCAGCTGGAGCCATCCTATAAGGTGGAATAGATATAGGTTTCGTACCTAGGAGTAGGTCAATTGCGAAATCAATTTCCCTATCAGGAGGATTTCCGGGAAGGTTCTCGGGAAAGACTTTTGGAAACCCGTTAACAACAGGGACTGACTGAAGAGTTAGGTTCTGGGAAGCTGAATCCCTAACCCGAACGAGATGACAGACATAACCCTTAGACACTATTTTTCTTGCCTTGAGATAAGAAATAAACCTACCCTTAGGACTTACTGAATCACCCTTCCACTCTAAGACTGGCTCGTTAGGAAACTTGAAATTTACAGCTTTTGTTCGACAATCAACTGACACATAACATGAATATAACCAGTCCATGCCCATGATTACATCAAAATCTACCATTTCTAACTCACACAGGTCAGCTGGAACAACATGGTGATAGAATCTGAATGGACAGCCCCTGTAGACACGTCGGGCTATGACTGACTCACCAACTGGAGTAGACACTTCAAAAGGTTCTTTTAGCTTTTCGGGTTCAATACCAAATTTCTTAGCAATATAAGGGGTGACATAGGATAGGGTGGATCCAGGGTCCATGAGAGCATAAACATCGAAACCGAAAACGGTGAGTATACCTGTGACCACATCAATACGGGCAACGATATCCTGACGCCCGGTCAAAGCATACAAACGTTTTGGGCCACCGCTTGTGTTGCCGGATCAAGCTGGTGCACGTCCTGCCTAAGTCTGGTTATTATGAGGAACTGACGAATTTACTGACTGAGTCCGGTTACCTCCTGTGCCCTGTCTAACTGAAGGGCAATCTCGGTGAACATGGCCCGGCTGGCTGCACCCATAGCAAACATTCGATCTAGAGCGGCACTCCCTAGTATTCCTACACTTAGCACAAATCGGATTGGTGAAGTTACTCTGAGTCACAGTGGCCTGAGACTGGGAGCCTGACGACCTGAAATTCTGCTGACGGTTATCTTTCCTGAACTTGGAAACTGGAGCACTTGCTGTGGACGGAGTACGTTCGGCTAACCTGTTCTTAAAGAACTTTCTGTTTCCATTAACGCTGAACTGTCCTGTAGACTTGACCCTCTTGTTGAACTCCTTGTCTTTCTCTTTCTGCAAGGCTTCCTCCTCCTTCAGCCTTGTCTCGTTCCCTTGTACGAAAGTAACCATCTTGGAGATAGTCATCCCCCTATTTTGTGCAGCAATATTGGCCCCATCATACAAATAGGAATCAAGACCCCTAACAAACCTCCTCACTCTTGCCCTCATGTCCGGTACCATATTTGGAGCATGCTTGGACAGACTGATAAATTCTAAATAATAGTCCTGAACTGACTTGCCATTCTGTTTAAGCTTCAGGAATTGCTCAGCCTTGGCTTCTCTGACTTCTATTGGCATGAAGTGGTCCAAGAATGCACTTGTGAATTCATCCCATGTAGCATTAGGTGCATCCTTACCTCGGGACAATTCCGAAGATTCATACCAGGTGTTAGCAATGATCTGCAGCTGATGAGCTCCAAAAGTAGCTGCTTCGATTTTCGTAACTGTCATAATCCTGAAGATTTTCTGAAGGGCATCAATGTAGTCCTGAGGGTCCTCATCTTTCTCTGTCCCCGTAAAGACTGGGGAATTTATTTTGAGAAAATCCTTAGTCTTAAAAGAATCTCCATTATTCCCTGAGCTTAACCCAGATTCCTTACATTGGGCCTAAGCTGCTACCAGTTGTGTGAGCATGCTGATAGCATTCCTAACATCCCCATCCGAATCACTGGGAGGTGTAACTATAGGAGCGGTTGGGGATGTTGTCGGAGTTGGAACGGTCTCTTCGCGAGTTACTTCTACAGTAGCCCTCTTGCTGGTGGCTGTGGCCTTCCTGGTGTATTTCCTTTTCGTAGACATTTTCTGAAAATACGTACACGCACGAATCAGAAAGGCATCCTGAAAATACTGCTCTAACTGCATGATCTAGAGTATGAAGGAAGTGAGACAATTCTAAATGTCTTGGTGGTCAACTATTTATATGTATGGGGCCCTCACACATATGAAAGTGACCTTACTAGACACGGTTGCATAGACTCCTTAAAGACACTTGAACCTAGGCTCTGATACCAAGCTTTGTCACGCCCCGAACCATGGCCTGGGCACAACACAGCACTCGGGCCTTTCTTGTATGTGTCCGAGCGAACCTCATGGCTTGCTTGTCAACATAGACATCAAAATAACATAATCTATATGATGCAATTTAAATGAATCATGAAAACATAATTGCGAAATAAAGTCTTGAAGTAATCTCATAGCATGACATATCATGAAAACGTAATAGTCTGCAAACATAAAAGCACAATTGACTCCGTGCACTAACATCTGTCTATGAAACCTCTAAACATGTCTGAATACTAACTGCCGGGACATGGCCCTGGACTACCATAAACTGAATACTAGTGCAAACTCCATGTTGAACCCCGAGAGAAGTGGGGCTCACCAATAAGCTGATACCTGAGGTGATCCTACTGCGCAGGTGTATGCTCCTGAAAATCGATATCTGCACCGTAAAATGCAGCCCCCCGAGCAAAAAGGGACGTTAGTACATCGTGAATAGTACTAGTATGTAAAACCTGCTGAAATGAAGAACATGACACAATATAGGTATAGGACATGAACTGAAACTGAATATAACCTGAACATGAGCATGAATAAAGTTTGAAAACAGCAAACCAATGGAAATACATGTATATATAACTGCTTGTAACGTGGGGAATGCTATAGTATAACCGACAACATGATCTGGTATTTGCGTCCTACCAGCAGAACACTCACACCTTGCTAGGGATATGAGATTTAAATAATAATAAGCATGTAAGGATCCAAACTGCATAATGAAGGTGTTTCCTCCTTGCTGACAACCCTTATCCTACGGTGGTTACGTAGTTTCAGGCTTTACTGAGCCTTCTCGGTTAACTAAGCAAATCCCAAAACATGTGAATTATCATGATAGCTTGTGAGATCATGGTTTCATGAGATACTTGTCATAGTCTTGCAAACATGTTCTTGATTCATGAATAATAATAATAATAATCATAAATACTTATATAATTAACTTGAAAACATGCTTGTAACTTGATAGATAAAATCATAAAGCTTCATATAAACATAATGAGAGCACATGAGGAAGAATTCATGATTCATGGATTAAGCTAGGGTTCCTAATAACCGTAATGGAAGATTAGGAAAACAATAACGAATATAGATACAAAATTCATGTTCATAAATACATAAATACGGGCTACCAATATGTTAGGTTTAATGCCATAGGATTTGAACTTCATGGATATCAAGAAACGGAGCGTGGGGAAGAACGTAGAGATTCCCGCACGTGAATAGAAGTTCTACATACCTTAATCGCTCCAAAACTTGAATTAAAGACTTGAATTTTGAAGAACTCCAAAAGCTAGAATCTTGATCTTTATGTGGGTTTTATTGAAAACCCTAGGTTAGGAATGATGAATTCTTGATTAGTAATCATGGGTACATGTTAGAATTAACTTGGAATGACTTAGAATGGCTTACTTTAGAGTATCTTGAGTTTGGGAGAGAAGAATTTCGTCCTTAGGGGTTGGGAGAATGAAAAATGGGAAAAAAACAAGACCCTACCCATTCTAAATGATTTTTCTTCCAAAAATGGGCAATGTACATCCTAGGATGTACGGTCCGTACTTGAAAATACGTCCAATACTCCTTTGGCGTACATTGAGTGAAATTTCCAGTGAAGATTCAGCTCTGCCACCCTTCAGTAAAATAGCTATAACTCTTTGTACGGATGTCTGTTTGATCTCCACAATATACCGTTGGAAAGGTATTTCAATTATCTACAACTTTAAAGAAGGAAGATTTCTCAAATTACTAACTCACATGCTCGAAAACAGGCCATGAATGAAGATTCAGCTCTGCCACCTTCAGTAAAATGGCTATAACTCTTTGTACGGATGTCCGTTTGATCTCCGCAATATACCGTTGGAAAGGTATTTCAATTATACACAACTTTCAAGAAGAAGTTTTCTCAAATTACTAACGAACATTCTCGAAAACTGGAAATGAATGAAGATTGTCTCAGATTTAGACAGATTTAGAAGGCCTTAAGGATTTCACTTTTTGGTTTGACTTCTAAACGACTATCTATCGCCCGAAATCATCTCGAAGGGATTTATATAACTAACATGTCATTATAATACCAATATTACCCATTGGGACCTAACTCGAACTTACGGGATGTTACCGATATGGTTTAGTATGAGAGTACGAGGTGTTACAGGTACCTCCCAGACCCGGGAGTCCACTGTTGCTATACCTATATATTGCAAAAAATGCCTTCGGATGTGTGTTAAGACAACATGATGAAGCAGGAAAAAAGGAGCACGCCATTTACTACCTGAGCAAGAAGTTCACTGCCTGTGAGGCGAGATATACACTGGTAGAGAAAACCTGCTGCACTTTGACTTGGGTGGCCCAGAAGTTGAGGCATTACTTGTCTTTATATACCACTCACCTCATATCCAAGATGGTTCCTTTTATGTATATCATTCGCCAGCCCATGTCTATCAAGAAATTGGCCAAATGGTAAATGTTGTTAAGTGAATTCAATATCGTGTACATAGCATAAAAGGTCGTTAAAGGACAAGCTTTGACCAACCTGCTAACTGAAAGTCCAGTGGACGAGGATCTTGAACCCTTCACACTCACTTCCCAGACGAAGGGGTACTAGCCATAGAAGAGGAAATAGTGGGGCCATACACAGGGTGGAGATTGTTCTTAGACGAAACAGTCAATTATAAGGGTTCCGAAATCGGAGCGGTTCTAATAGCAGACTATGGGCAATACTACCCAATGGCCGCAAAGCTCAAATATTTTTGTACTAACAACATGGCTGAATATGAAGCTTGCATTCTAGGCCTCAGGATGGCACTAGACATGGATATAAATTAATTACTGGTCATCGGAGATTCCGACTTACTGATCCACCAAGTACAAGGCGAATGGGCCACCAAAAAAATGACAAAATCAATCTATATGTAAATTTGGCACAAAGGTTCTGTAAGAAATTTAGAAATATTGAGTTCTGACATACCCCAAAAGCTCAGAATGAGTTTGCCGATACATTTGCCACAATAGCATCAATGATCCAACACCTCCGAAAGTAGTCACATTGACCCGTTGGAGATAAGTCTGAAAGAAGTACATGCCTACTGTTCCCATGTGGAAGCAGAGCCAGATGGAAAGCCGTGGTACGATGACATCACAATGTAATTAGAGAAACAGGAATATCTTGAAGGTATCACCAGTGGACAAAGGAAGACCATCAAAAGAATAACCAACAGTTTCTTCCTAAACAAGGAAGTGTTGTTCAAACGAATACCGGATTTGGGTCTACTCCGATGTGTAGACGCCAGCGAGGCCACCAAACTTCTGGAAGAAGTACACATGCTGGGACATGTGGCCCCTCTATGAATGGATTCGTACTGGCCAAAAGGATTCTCCGAGCCGGATATTATTGGATGACAATGGAAAGTGATTGCTGCAAATATGTGTAAAGATGTTGTTGACACCTAATTTTTGACCTCCCATAATTTATTTTAATTACCCAGAGTCTTTGGATATTAAACAAAGCGAAATATGTATTTTTTAAAAGTCAAAATGATTTTATAAAAAAATTTAGATAATATTTTACCGTTTTACTCGGCAAAATAATTTCTATAATATTATAAATCATCTGGAAATTAATTTACATATTTTTACAACAATTGTGATATATTTGCTAAATTTAACCAAGGGAATAATTTATCAGAAATCAATTAGCAAGTATTTTATTCCGTTTAAATTCAAGAAATTGGATTAATTAAATGAATTAATCCTTCTTACTTCTTAATTCTTAATTGTGCATATCCAATCTACATTTGTGAATTTGTTTTGAAGTTAATCATGATTACTCAAGTGTTTAATTGTGGTTACATTCATAAACTGCTTACTGTATGATTGATTAAGGCTACAATTGAAATAATCAATTTGTTGGGCAATCCTGGCCTTAATTGAAACAACCAATTTTCATGGTTTAAGTCAATTGAGGTTATCATTGCAAAATTAGCTGTCAATTAGTCATTTGGTTATAATCCGGTCATAATTGAAATGTTCAATTAATGAACATTGTTTCAGATTTGGATATTTATTAAATATTGCATATTCCCTCCCACCCCAATATACATATATACACGGATATACACGTGTATATCACATGTATATATGTATATTGGACCTGTCCCTTTTCCCTTCCATTATAATTTGGACCAGGCTCGGTCCAACAGGATCAAGACCCAGCCAAAGTTAGTGAATTAAAGGGGTAAAACCCCTTATTTCCTTCAGCAGCCAAACGACCCTCTACGCTTAAGAAAGTGTTTCCTTTAAGGAAACCCTAAACGCAGTTGTGGCTCAATGTTTTCTCTCTCATCGTCATCTTAGCCAATTTTGGAAATGTTTCATACGTACAATGCTTTATCAGGGCCTGGCATGTCCGAATCGAGCAAAACATTAATTGTTTTGCTCTTTCTCACCTAACACCACCAAAATAAGGTATAAACCTCCATCTTTCATTGCTTTTCTGTGATTTCAACTGGCATGACTGAAAAACCTTAATAGTTTTTATTTGTATACGTTGGAATCCTCAGATTTTATTGGTTCACAAGGAACCACTCGGATTGACTTCGATTGAGTCAAATCTGACCGTTAATTTATTTGTGTCTTTGTTTCCTGGCCATTAGATGTGGTTTTGAGAGAAGCAAATCTCAATTTCCTATATTCCTATATCATTGGTTAGCTAGGGTTTGAGAATTTGGGGGTTCTATATAAATAACCCCATTCTCCACATTTGGGGGGGGGGGGGAAGAGGAGCTGGGACTGTTTTGGCAAATTTTTGCTTTGAAACTTTAATTTTGAGTTTTAACTTAAAATTTTAAGTCTTTTTCTTTATTTTGTGGCTGAGTGTGAGGTGAAAGGAGCATAAGGATCTCCTATTTCAATACTCAACCAAAGCTGCACTTGAAAAAGGTAATATTCTATCCTTTTGTTTTTATTTTGTTTAATCATTTGCTAATTTATTACATGTTTAGTTTGTTACCCTATTTTTGCTTAGTTTAGTATGAAACTGTATTTACCTTAGTTATCTTTCTTTACTTAGTTTATTATTGTAGTTAGCATAGAATTATCTTAGTTTGCTTAGCCTGTTTTGCTTAATTTAATATAGTAGTGTAGTATAAAACTATGCTTAGTTGGTTTAGCTTGTCCTATTTGGTTTAATATTGTGGTGAGACTATTTAGAATCATACTCATTAGATGAGTGAGACTAAAAGGTGTATTGAATAACTCTGGCATTAGATAATAGGTGTTTGAAATGCCTTTATCAACAGGTTGATTAATATGGTTTCTATGTGATAAGGAATAATTCTACTTTGAGGCTGTGTTATCTATTTTAAAGGTTAAGATATTGTGTTGTATATGTGTGTGTTTGGAAACATGATCAAGTGGTTTAGATCCTGTTTTTCTCAAGTCACAACTGCTTAAGTAAGTATATTGTTGTAACGACCCGTTTGGTCGTTATAGTCTTTTCGGCATTTTCGCCCCTTTCTGAGCATTGATTAGCTCACTTTTGACCCGAGGGGACCGTTAACCCGCTTCCTGAGGTGTCTAGACGTGATTCAGGCGACTTTTTGTGAAATATGAGCTTTAAGCGAAAAAGAGTTGACCCGAAGTTGACTTTTGGGTAAACGGTTTTTTTTTCAGAAATCTGTTGATTTTGAAAGGTCCGGATAGTCATTTAGATCTTGTGTGAATATCTGGTTCGGTTCCCTATGCACTTGGATGCATTTTGGGACTTGGGTTGGGAAAGTAAAAATGAGGTATCAAGGATTGACTCGGTCAACGAGACCTCCGTTGAGAATTCTGAGGCCAGAAGTGCATTCATAGCGCATTTTTGTGTAGGTCTGTGTATGTGGTTTGTGAGCAGATGGCCTCGGGAGTGGTTCGGGAATTTGTTTGAGACTTAGAAAAATCTGGTGGATTCTGGTATCTGGTGCCTGTATTGGCGGCACAGCCGTTGCGGCGTGATGGCCGTTGCGGCGGCCAAGTGTGTCTTGGCCCAGACCGCTTGGTCGGTCTGGTGGGCGCTGTTGCGGCCCTGTTACCGTCATAGCGGTAACATGCCTCCTATTTCCTTAAGTGTGCATTAAATAAGCCCTTAGTCTATCATTTAATATCATTTCGAAAAGTGAGCTCTTGGGGACTGTTTAGGAGATTATTGGAGAAAGCTCTTGGTGGTAAGTTTTACTAATTCCTTGTTCCTAATCATCATAGATTCCTTCTTCCTTAGAAATTCCCTAGTAATGGATGATGAAAGTGGGTCTTGATGAATGTTCTATCTAGGCTTATTAATAATGAAATTGATGGGGTTTATGCTAGATTTTGATGAATCTAAGGTTGTTAATCACTTATCTTCCAATATTATAGTTGAATTCTTGAATACAAGAGTTAGGGTTTATACCCAAAATTGGGGGTTTTGCTTGAAATCAGAAATTAGGTCTATCCTTGAGTTAAATCAGCTATTAGTGGTTGGGTTATGATCACTTAGTGCTTAATTTGATATTTTGCTCCCGGATTTCCCGTTTTTGCCTTATGGGCCCCGTTTCCCCAATTTCTAGGGTTGGATTTGACCTAAATTGAATGGTAACAATATTAGTATCGTTCTTCATGATTTCTAATCTAGATTTCAATTATGCCTACACTACTTTGGTTCTGAGACTCAGCGGAAAGGCAAAGCAAAAGAGTGAGTTGTTGGTGTTGTGGTTCGGCCATCCAGGTAGGTTATGGCTTACCCTTGGTGAGACTTTATGTAGCGAAGCATAGTTAGATGATATTGTCGGAGACAGTATGTGAACCTTCGGGCATGTAGTTGGGATGGATGTTGTCTTAGGTTGGGCCCTATTGTGTGTTTGGGACTAGTCACTTCGTTATGTTGTGATTTGATTGTTCTATTGTATTGGCTTGATGCCACTTCTTGTAGTAGATATTAGAATCCACTGTTCCATCTTGATTATGATATCGTTGGCGTGCCCACTATTGGTACTTTTGATTCAGATATATTATTGGCGTACCACTGTTGGTACTTGTGATTCAGATATATTGTTGGCGTACCACTGTTGGTACTTGTGATTCGGATATATTGTTGGCGTACCCATTGTTGGTACTTGTGATATTGAGCATGATTATTTATGTTGATACATGCATTGCACGCACTCTCATTTTTCATAATATACTGTTGAGATACTGATGATACTTAATGAAACACTGTGATGAGCTAGGCTCGATTTTTTACTTGAGTGACGTAAGAGTTCGATATCCGATGTTTGTCCCGAAATCGTGGATTGAGTGAGTGGATGGACTCCGCGGGTCCCCCAGGGTGGTGCCAGTGAGAACCCCTCTTAGGCAAAGATTTGGGGTCCCGTCTGTCTGTTGGGCAAAGATCCGGGACGAATGGCACTTAGACTTCGCGAGTCACCTTGGGTTGTGCTACTGAGATGTCGATATTTTCGTCCGGAGTACATGTGTACACAACATTTGCATGGCATTGCATTGTATCCATACATTATTGCATTCACTGCTTACTTTAAGATGATTTGGTGATGTACTTGTGATGCTGGATTCGATTGATATATTGAGACTTGGTACAATCGGGATTAGATGCTTCACTTAGGCGATGACGTGTACTTGACTTCGATTATTTTTGTCTTATACTTGTTGGTTTGCTTGCCTATCCTGCTTTATTGTCTGAATTATGTTAGCTATGCTTAGTCGGCCGATGATGCCTACCAGTACTGTTGTTTTGTACTGACCTGCACTTGCTGCATTCCTTTATGAATGCAGAGTATCAGGTTGCGTTTGCTTCCATCCCTCGTGGCTGATCGTCATCCTCAGCTTTGTTACGAGTTTCCAGGGTGAGCACGGACGTTCGCTGCCTTGAAGACTCTTCCTATTTATGTTTTGTTTTGCCATGCTGAGACATGGACGGATTTATGTATTATTATCCCAGACTTGTATATTTCATTAGATGCTCTTGTATGACTTAGACTAGACCCTGGGGGTATTTCTTATTCCTCACTATCCTATTATATATTAATATGAGACTTACGTATTTATTCTCTCCGCTTGCTTGATTTAATTATGCATGTCTTTGTTTATCGTTGGATTGAGGGTTCGCTTACCGAGGTGAAAAATGTAAGTGCCCACACGACTTATGCCAAATTGGGTCGTGACAACTATGTTGGGTCTGTTAAAGTCTAAACTTGTGATGTTCTATATGCCCTTTTGTTTGCATATTTTAAAAATGAAGGACCTGTTTAGCTTTTATCTGGGATCATGTTGGATTGACTTAGTTATTAGTCTTTGATCACTTATCTAAGAACCTAATAAAGAAGGCTTTTAAACTTTGAAGATTGGTATGTGTCTTTGTTGAAGTTTATAAACCTGAGATGAGTCCGAATTTCCTAATGTTGTTGTAGTATGATGGTTTATCTAAACTGTTTGAGCTCGTTTTTCTATTAAAAATTTCAACTGAATAGAGATTTAGACTTTATTCCATGATCCATTCCACTTGTCATTCTTTGTTTGGACATTGTTAGAATGATTATATTGGTTTTAACTAAGGCAACTTAGTTCTATTGTTTGATTAAAAAGAGAAAAAATCACGTTCTTAATCTCATTTAGGAAATCTTGTTTGTCTTCATGAGCTGTTTGTACACTTATATTGTTTTACTTAGATTTTAAAGAGAAAGTTGGTCCTGTTTTGTACATGTCTGAGTATTTTGTATCTTTAAGTCTTACCTGGTATTGTCTAAATCATTATTTTGCTACTTGAAACTGTCAATCATAGTTTGAGTTTCACACTTAATAATGAGAGCTTCACTGATCAAGTAGCAGTTTAGTCAAATCTTTTTAAAAAAAAAAAAAAAAAAACAATCCAGTACATCTTTTGAATATGATCCAAGTGATAAGTGAGGGATGGCTCAGTGGTTAAGCACCTCCACCCACAACCGGTAGGTCCTGAGTTCGAGTCACACTGGAGGGGAAGTGTGGAAACACTATAAATCCTCCTAAATGAGGTGGGAAAAAAAATATGATCCAAGTTGAATACCTGTACACTATGTGGTCTGTTACTATATTCTAAGTAAAATATATGGTTAAATATGAAGGAACACTTTTTTTTGCTTGCTCTAATTGTATCTTGAACAGCTGGTTTCATATTAGTACAGGACTATATGGAACAAGTCACCTAGTATACACAATCCTCTATTTTTAAAAAAATCCGAAACTTTGTCATATTGAAAAGGTTTAGGTCAATTGGTTATGACTGAAAGGATAGCTAGTTACATTTTCTTCTTTCTCTGGAAATTCTAAACTTGTTCTTGTTTGAATCTTTGTGCAAAAACTGAGTTTTAATTCCATGAAAACTTTACATTTATCTTCTATGTGTTGTTTATGTTTGTGTCATGGGTTGAGTGTATACGAAGTATAAATGACTTATATATATTGAAAGTGTATACAAAGAAGTATATTTTGTATACTTTTGGACAAATATAAGACTTGCTTTTATTTGATTGGGCCATTTCTACCCCTTCTCTAAGTATAGCTATATGAGCTTGTATTAAAATCTGCATTTTTGTTTATATTGGGCCTCATTTAGTCATGATTTATTTCCTTGTCTGTTGGGCCATTGTTTACACTAATTATTAAGGGGAAGTTACATAAATATAAGTAAATAAGTAAAATATTTCGTAATCTACAACTCTTAAGTAAATTACATAATCTACAATATATACTCTATATTTAGGCTATATGTATGATTTTATACCATAAATAAAAAAATGTTTCTATGAATAAAAGGCTAATAATGAGCTTCTTATATTAGTGATAACCAAATTAAATACATATCAGAACACATTAATTACTTTTCTAAAAATCCCAATATACTCAGCTTAGCATTTTAATCCATTAAATAGTATCCTAATATGATATATATTATACAATTCCTTGAATAAGTATATATATTCTTGTACTTATATATTATGTATATTTCACTATTATATACTATATATAATATTATTTTTTATATATATTAACTAGTATATATTGTATATAAAATAATTTCTTATGTATAGTAAACAAAAAGTATTATATATATATATATATATATGTGACCACATACATTATTGTATATATTAGGCATATATTGTTTATTATATTAAATATATACAAATATAAATTTAATTGAGTTAATTTTCCTATCTCATGGAAGAGAGAGAAAAAAAATTGAATAATTAATATGTGACGGCAGAAAGAAAGCTAAGTTTTATGGGATGGGTGTCAATTATTAATTAAGATCCTATTTTGGTGGTAATCCATAAGTAATTATGTTATTCTTTCTATATATTGTGTTTGTATATTGTATATTCTATATGTTATTGTAGAGTACAATTGGTTGGCACATAGAGTAATATATTCATATATTAGGTATATTGTAATATTATATACTATATGCACAAATAATATTATTATATTATATACTATATATAATATACAAACTTAAATATACTAATTTCTACTATTATATTCACAAATATTTTGTTACCATCTTTTCAGTTAAATATACCAGTTTTAATATACTATATACTTTTTAAGGTATATTTTCATGTACATTTCTTATACCATATTTTCATATACCATTTATTTTCATGTACTTTTCTTAATATTAATATATTCAGATAATTTCTTTGTCACAAAAAAATAATTGAATCATCATCAAGTGAAATTAAAAAAAAAGAAGAATAAAAGGAGGAAACGAAAGGAAAAAAAAAGTATTTTTAAAACGGCAGATGGAATATGGGATTTGAAGTTGATTTTGTTATGTTTATTTGGAAAATTACATTCTAATGATTTTGAAAGAAAGAGAAAGTAAAAAGTGAACATGCATTAATGGTAGTAACTTCTAAAATTAAGTATTATTAAGAGGGTGAAAATCTTTTCTTTAAAAATCAAACTCCCCCCTCGACTTTGAACAATAGTCATTCTCCCCCCTTTATCCTAATTGACTTTTTAAAATTTTCATTTTACCCTTACATTATCAACTTATCTTTTTTACTTTTACTTCTTTAAAATCATGATTTTGTTTTTATCTCTTTAATCTATGTAACAAATTTCCTATAAAAAAAAATATTACTTTCGAGATTGAAAAAGAAAAGTGAGAAATATTAGTTGAGTATATAACTTAATGTCGTTTTATAATGAAATAATGAGAAGAAAAATAATTTTCTTTTATTAATAATAATCAAAACTCTGATATCTATTTATACAAGGAAAATAACAGGTAATAATAACTTTATAAATATTTTTCAATGCAGGTAATACAAAAATAATTAATAAAAATAGAGGTATATTCTATAACAAATTCCTAAAGGATTATCTATTTATATTATAACCGAATTTTAAATTATAATTTAAAATATTCCATTAATGATAACCAAAACTCGCTTATATATTGACAATCGAGAATAAGAGAGAAGTGAAACTTAAGTCTACACACACACACACACAAACACACACACACACACACACACACACACACACACACACACACACACATATATATATATATATATATATATATATAAAGGTATTATATAGATGGAGGATTGAAAATGTCAAGGATAAAATAGACATTGCATAAGATAAAGTGGGGAGAATGTCTATTGTCCATAGTTAGGGGGGTGGGGGGGTTTGATTTTTAAAGCAAAGTTGGGGGGTGAAAATGATTTTCACCCATTATTAATGTTTTAGGAATGTAAAAAGTTGTATTTTTGTAATTAAGAAGTTAAAATTTTGAATAAGTTCTATTTATGTAATTTTTTGAAAATAGTTGTAATCTTTTCAATTACTATTTGAAAAAGTTGTATTTGTGTGACTTTCCCTGATACGAATCGATTTGGGGATGAAGCCAAATCAATTCAAATGCAGAAAATTAAAGGATACGAAGAAAAGGGATGAGAAATAGAGATAAATACTTGACCCGAATGGTAGAATTCTATAGATAAACCTAGGTATATTAAACCTAAATCCTTCTAATATGAACTCGAATCCACAAGAACCAAAGCAATATGAATCAAGCCAAGAAGTTCACTTGAAATCCACAAATGAACAATCTTCATGAATTCATTGGAAATAAATGGTTGACCAACCAATAATGGATTCCACCATCATATTGACTAAAATAGCCCTAGAATCTACCTAACAATCTATTACTCAAAATATGAGTATCTCTCAAATATTCATCATCAAAATCTAAGTAATGAAATATAAGACAAGCTATATATACAAGCTAAGTAAAGAAGATTAATAAGCAATTACAATGCTACCCTTAATCAAGTAAGGGTCTTGTTTGGCTAGTCTTCTTAGTGTAGTCTTCAATTCAAGAATTGACCTTCAACGGCTAAACACGTCCCTCCTTGCATAGATGGCCCTCTAATCAACCTTGCATGCATGGCCTACTTGCAAGCATAACCTTCCTTGCACAAATAGCCAGCTCCCGATCTTGTCCAAGTTTGTAAGTGTAGCAAATTTGCGGAAATGTCCCTATTTGCACGTTTGGCTACTTTGCGCATTTGGTCCCTTTTCTAGTAGCTTCTTCTTCAATCAACTCCCAAGCCTCCTTCCACACATCATAAGCCATCTTGTGTGGCTTGTAGGAGCCTCCAAAGGCCTTCAATGCCATCCTTATCATCCATGCCGCTTGTAGAGCTTGAAGTTCCATAACTTGGCTTTGGATGTAAGTCTTTAGATGAAGTGTGCCATGTAGAATCATATCATCCTCCCCTTCTTCAAAAGGATTCGTCCTCGAATCCGAACCTTGCAAAACCCAAGGGAAGACACGTGAAAACATACTCCTTAAGGATTGAGGGTTAGCACACAAAAGCATAATCACATGTTCATGCCAAGGGTGAACAAATTTGTGGTACAACCACACATCAATGACAATCATGAATAACATTGGCACACATGAGGTATCAAGAAGTTGATTCCTCCAAGATTCATGACATAAGGATGAAGTAATAAAACCAATGGATGTAAAATACGAAGCATGTAATACTACATTGGTTCTATTTGATATGAAGCACCATGGGAACTCATTTTCCAAACAAGGTGTCCCTAAATCCAACAAGGTAACACCCGGGTCAAATGGGAAGTATGGGCACCTATTAGGGTCAATAACACAACCAACTACCCCACAAGTACCTTCCCCATCATAAGATGTAACCCTAACACAAATAAGAGTGTCATCATATGCAAACAAGTAATAAAGAAAGGTATCACTTAAGACAACTTCCTCATCTATGTCATCCTCCAATGTAGCCTCACTATTAGGTTCAAGAATAAGATCATTCAATAGGCTATTATGAAGTTGAACATGAAAGGAAGAATTTGCAATTTCTAGACAAGAATCACCTTCCTTTGTAACACTTTCCTTCCCCACAAATGGATCCGAATTCCTCAAAGGAAAATCTCCATCATGGGAAAGAGTGTCATCATTCCATAGTCGGTTATATATCACATTATAGTCTCCAAAGGAAATCAAATTCTTAACATTACCAAACACCCCACTAGGTTCATCATTCCCAATAGTCATGTCAATATCAAATAACACATTATCTATAAAGAGAGAAGAATCAATGAACAATGAAGGACCAAAGCATGCAATCTCACTCTCAAAAAGACAAAGATCATCCTTTAAAGAATTTTCAATCTCATAGTCATCTACATGACACATAACACCATTAAAGTCTTGAGTCTCCACAAATGACAACAAGTCAAGGTCATAGAACTCATCTCCGTAAGTATCAAACATGGGTGGTGTGTTATATTCAAATTCACTATCAACTTGGTCAAAGTTATCACTAAATTGAGATTCATTAGGCACGTAACAACATTTCTCATTTAGTGGACTATCAATACAAGCAAGTTGACCAATACCATCACCCATAGTAGTTGGACACAAATCGACCTTGCTAGAAGATTCTATTCGGTCATCGCTAGGATCAACTAGTGGGTGCACTAACAATTCACAAGACAATGTACTAACATGCATAACAAGAGGATCAACACTAGGTGGACAGAACTTGAACTCAAAAGAAGATTCAAGATAGTCATCAATAGGATCAACTAGTGTTGGATCATCCATTCTAACTACATTGTCAATTATCAATATAGCACTAAGTTCATCACAAGGCGAAGATTCATTAAGCTCAATTAAGGACAAGCTATCATTTACACTCACTTCAACAACATGATCAATCACATCATTTGTGGTGTTAAGATTAGCTATTTTACCTTTAAGTTCACATGCATCTCTTTGGCCTTGGGTTTCAACTTTGGAGCTCGTTTGCTCCTTCGGGAAGCTCTCAACTACCTCAAGAACCTTCAAAGGTTGAGGGTCATCATTTGGCTTGCTTCCGATAATTCCTGCACTATCAACAAGACCACTAGAAAAGAAATAAAAGTTACAAAGGTTATAAAAAGATTGTGACAACTCTCTCACATCACTGCTCACTTCCTCTCCTTTTTCCTCTCTAGAGTTTTCACTTTTCACGCCCTTACTCCTCTCAATATTTTCTCTCTCAATTTCATAGGAGTTAGGGCAAGTGTCAAGTATATCTTTGGAAGGATTAAGGGAACCCTCCGCTTCACTCCTCTCTTTCGCTTCACAAGGCTTAGACTTCTCCATCTTCATTCGTTGCACCTTGCGTATGCGTTCCATCCATTCATCTATACCATCCAACTTCGATGTCTAGCCTGATATTTGATTCATGATCATAGCCAATAAACTTTCTATGGATGGCATATCTCCTATCTCTTGAATCTGACTTCCTTGATTAGTCGTTATAACTTTTGGACTAGGATAAGATGTCGAACTTGAGTAGTCGCCACAAGAACTACCATAACTAACAAGTTGGTCACCTCCCATCAACATTTCTCTCCCCCTACCCTCCACACCATAACAATATTGAGAACATGGCACCTCCAAATTAGGATAAGAATCATAGTTCATTGTGTTTCTTGGATTAGGAAATGTATAATCTCTTTTCCTCCTCGAACCACTCCTACTTGGACCAATCCACACACTTATACCATTTTGCTTTGAATAGGAAGTATTACAAGGCGATGTACGTGGGTAGCTACTAGAAGATCCCTCGTAAGGACTAGATTCAACACCATGGTCTTCATAAGGATAATCACCATAAAACGCATAGCCAGTAGGCTCATGATCATCACAACTTCCCATTTCTTGCATATTCCTACCAATTGGTTCATATCGTAAGTGTGAGGAAGGAGTATACCTCAATTCACCCTCATGTCCATGGTGTGTAGGATGAGACTCATCATGCTCGTATCCACCATAGGACTCGTCATCATACCCATCTACTCCTTCTTCTTCATAAGCTTCATGAGGTGTTGCCCATAATTTCCCTCGGAGTAGTACTCTTCACTCGGCCTATGAGCACTATCGCCATCATATTCATTGTAAGAATAGTGATGCTCACCAACATGGCCATACATCACGTCACCTCCCTCATAGCCTCTATCGCCTCCATAGTCATACCCTCCATTGCTAGAGGCATAACCTTCATAATCATCTCCACAAGATTCGGAAGCTATGGATGGCATCCTTATCTCTCCTTCTCCTTATGTCTCCTCTTCGTGTACCTACAAAACGAGCAAAAAAGATTAGTAGCAAAAGCTCCTCACGTCACTCTTATTTGCACTCAAACTTACCTCTCAACCTAAGCTTCTTCCAAAGTTGGTCAAGAACCCTTTTAATCCAAATCAATTCACAAGATTGCTAACCTTTGTGGAGGAATAGATTCTTGTTAATCAAAAGACGGACGACTCGATAAAACAAAAGGACTTGAGCCAAGAAGATTTCAACGAGGTTTAAATGAGAAAAGCTTGAAAGAATTGGTACGAAATGAATCGGACTCAAGAACTAGTTAACTACTAATAACTAGTAAGAACTAGTTGTTAATTAGTTGTAAGAATCAAAGAAAAGAGATTAGGAAAGATTCAAACCATTTTGGACACTAAGAAAAATTTCTAATTTTTTTTTTGATCAGGTGTTGGCCATGCGTCGCGGGCCAACACGTAAAATTTAGCCTCTGAAGTTGAGGGCGCGTCGCGGGTGTGACGCGTGACTGCCCACGCGCGTTGCTCACGCGACGTACGTGCAGCGCACGCACTCTTGTGATGTTTTTCTCGAACTTTGGGTAGGATTTTCTGAATTTGGTTGAACTATTGGGCCCACTCAACCTTGGATCTTTCCCCTTTGGGCTGAAAAAAAAAAAACTCTTCACAACTTGGGTGAATTTCTTTGGATCAAACTCCCCTTTTGGTCTTCTTCTTCACTATGAAGATATGAAGATGCTCAAGAACATGAAGAACATCCAAAATCCAATCCACCTCCAAATCAACTTATTTTTCCACCAAATTTCAGATCTAGACTCTCCTTCACCTAGAGAACAAAGCCCAATAAGAATTAACCTTCAATTTAGCCTCAATCACCCAAACCCATTTGGAGTTTTTCAAAAAGCTTGAAGGTCTTCAATGGTGATTTTTCAAAACACTCCCAAATTCGAGATCTAGATGGATTTGACCACAAGGAACTTGATTCTAACTTCAAATCCACCAAACAACAACAATTTTTCTGATTTTTTTTTCGAATTCCCCCCCCCCCCCCCCCTTTTTTTGTTTTGTTCAGCCAAAGATTGAAGAATTGGTAGAACAATCTCTCAACCTTGCTCTGATACCAAATGATACGAATCGATTTGGAGATGAAGCCAAATCAATTCAAACGCGAAAAATTAAAGGATACGAAGAAAATGGATGACAAATAGAGATAAATATTTGACCCGAATGGTAGAATTCTATAGATAAACTTAGGTATATTAAACCTAAATCCTTCTAATATGAACTCGAATCCACAAGAATCAAAGCAATATGAATCAAGACAAGAAGTTCACTTGAAATCCACAAATGAACAATCTCCATGAATTCATTGGAAATAAAAGGTTCACCAACCAATAATGGATTCCACCATCATATTGACTAAAGTAGCCCTAGAATCTACCTAACAATCTATCACTCAAAATATGAGTATCTCTCAAATATTCATCATCAAAATCTAAGTAATGAAATGAAAGACAAGCTAAGTAAAGAAGACTAATAAGCAATTACAATGCTATCCTTAATAAAGTAAGGGCCTTATTTGGCTAGTCTTCTTAGTGTAGTCTTCAATTCAAGAATTGGCCTTCAATGGCCAAATACGGTTGCATAGATGGCCCTCTAATCAACCTTGCATGCATGACCTACTTGCAAGCATAACCTTCCTTGCACAAATAGCCAGCTCCCGATCTTGTCCAAGTTGGCAAGTGTAGCCAATTTGCAGAAATGTCCCTGTTTGCACGTTTGGCCACTTTGCGCATTTGGTCACATTTCTAGTAGCTTCTTCTTCAATCAACTCCCAAGCCGCCTTCCACACATCATAAGCCATCCTGTGTGGCTTGTAGGAGCCTCCAAAGGCCTTCAATGCCATCCTTATCATCCATGCCGCTTGTAGAGCTTGAAGTTCCATAACTTGACTTTGGATGTAAATCTTTAGATGAAGTGTACCATGTAGGATCATATCATTCCCCTTATTAAATCAAATCAATTTCAGTCCTTGTTAATGAAGTCACCTGATAGCATTACAAGTATTTACTTGGTCCTCCATTATTATTCCATGGCATTTTTAATCTAGTCCATTCTTAATATTCATTCCCCTCAATTATATTTCACTGGTGATACTTATAAGTTCAGCCACCAATTTTATTTTCTCTATCTCAACATCCAATAAAAGTATGTTTAGACCTTATAGAATGTCAAAATAAATCCGAGACTTTACACTATGTCTATTGGGTTATGATTAGCTTCAGACATCGCATCGTATATTACTATATATAATAAGGGTCAATCTAACTTTTTTGTAGTGCTTAGTTAGTGTCCTTGTTTACGTTACAATTAAAGTTGCCAACTAAAGGTTTTCTCTTCCAAATTTACCCCTATATTTGTCTTTTATTGTTTCCTCTACTATGGGTGTTTTAGAAATATGAATGCACTTCTAAGCCTTTTTTTATTATAGAAAATTCCATAGACTAACTTTTTAAAGGTGATGACATGTACTATAACTTCTTCATATGGCTTATTTTTACTCCTACTTTATTTTTTTATTATTTAAGGTGCCACGCCCAATTTTGATAAATTTAGAAAATTTTAAGGTCCTCTTAAAACGCTTAAGAAATTGTGAATTGTGATGATGTCAATAAAAAATAAAAAATAAACACGTCACTATGTATAATTTGAATGAGAATACATACACCACATTTGCACTTTTACAGTTACCTTAATTAAAACATGTATTGCACAAAAAAATTGAAATTTCTCTAATTAACAACTCTTTAATTGTTCAGTGTGAAACTTTGAAAATTTAATAGATAAAATTGGTCTTAATTTGGATTAGATATTGTTACCTAAAATATTTTTTTTAATCTAATCATTTGTTAACAATATTGAAATTTGAATATTTTCATCGGCATGTTTTGTTGGTTTGTATGTTGATTACCCATATCGTTCATGCTCAACAAAATTAAATTTCTTTTTTAGATATTATTTTGTGTATTATAATATTTTATTTTTTAAATATGATGCAAGCATACTTAAATATATTTTCTATGCATAACAAACAAAGTAAGTTGTTGTTTATACTGCATTCATCTAAAAGAATAATGCAAGACGTACTACATGGTTAGTCAGTTCAATTTTTGGTATGAATTCATAAATATATTTCTTAATAGATATTTACACTTAAAAGTTACATAAAAAGAAATTATAATATGAACTTGATGGAATAGTTTAAAAGTTGAGAACATCTTTGAACAATATGTAGTTAATGAAACATTTTTTAGTTTTCTAGCAGTAGTAATGTCAAACATCATGTGACAAAAGAGAGTAAACTTTTTATGTTTTTTTAGTATCATTTTTTTTTTCCACGGGTAAAAAATATGCCAGTCAGTGTTTGTTAGCATAGGGAAACATGATTAAATGAATCATGAAGCATTGAATCTTCATTTGTGTTTGAGAAAATAATTAAAATATACATTTTATAAAATAATGTACCATTTAAACTAGCAAAAGGAAAAAATGTCATTTTCTCATCACGTAAATTTTTAGAAAGTAAAAGGAAAGTCTAACTATATTAAGAAAAGTAATTGTTCACCAAGAAAAAAAGTAATTAATTTTCTTCGTCTTTTCAATATACTTTGTATAACTTAATTGAATTAACATCTACAAACATTTGTAAGTATAAAATTTTATTTTTATTTATTTGAAAGTTATTTTTGTTTATAAGTAACCTTATTAAAATCTCAACAAAAGAATAAACATATCATATCTAATTGATGTCTCTAGAACCAAACTATTTTTTTTTTTTGAAAGAAAATGTTATAGTTCATATTGGATATATGTTGTCAAAAATTAAGAGACTTTATGTCATGTATTTGTTTGAAGGTAAAAAAAAAAAAAGGTCCAAAGTACGGCCGATTTTTTTTTTTTTGTTCAATTTTCAAATATTTTTATTCAATTTAAATATATAAGAAGCCTTTAGTTTTTAAGAGTTTGTAGAAAATATTAAACTAATTGTTCAATACTTTAATGTCAAAGAGTGGGGAAAAATAAAAAATAATTATAATTGTAACTTTTAATCTTGATTTTGAGCCCGTGCTAGAGTTTTCAGAAAAATCAAACTAATCTTTCAATAATTTAATATCATAAGAAAGCGGACAAAAATAAAAAGTGATTACAAATTTAACTTTTGATCTTAGGCCCAGGCTAAATGCCACTAGTTACTAGGGGCATTTTATTAAAAGAGACTTTTGGGTTACTTATTTAAGAATTTAGGACTCAAGTTCTAAAAATTAGGTAAAAGGGACTCTATCCCCCTAAATTTTTTTAATTTACACAAAAACCCCTATGTTTTTTTAATTTACACAAAAAACCCTAAGTTTTTTTAATTTACACAAAAACCTCAAAATAAAAGCACTTTTTACAAAAAAAAAAAAAAAAAAAAAAAACCTGTACGTTTTTCTCTTAAAAAATACGCAAGCAACTATTGGTTGCTTAAACAACTCCTTGTTGCTTATACAATAACCTTATATCTCATTAAAACTAAGTAAACAACTAGTAGTTGTTTAAATAAATAAAGGTTGCTTATAATAAACAACACGAAGTTGTTTAAGCAACTCATTATTGCTTATACATGAACTCAATTGCAAATTAATTGATTGATCACAAATGAAAATTAACTAATATAAAAACCTTGTTTCTTATAAAAACTATTCATTTGATGAGTGATTAAATCCAACTTATTAATTTTATCATCAATTAATTGACTATACTAATAGTTTAAACAAAAAATTACTGATCCAGTGATAATGGAATCAATGTTGTTTGATTATATGAATATTAGAACATCAACTTATTGGCTTGATAACAATTAAATATCAAACGAATCGTTCAATGAGTTATTAAACCCAACTTATTAATAATATCATAATTGATCGCAAAATTGATTGACTCTACTAATAGTTTAACAAACATTTACTAATCTAGTGATAATGGAATGAATGTTGTTTGATTATATGAATATTTAAACATCAACGTATTCACTTGATAACAATTAAATGTCAAACGAGTCGTCCAATGAGTGGTTAAACCCAACTTATTAATAATATCACAATTGACCGCAAAATTGATTGACTCTACTAATAGTTTGACAATAACTTATTGATCTAGTGATAATGGAATCAATGTTGTTTGATTATATGAATATTTGAACGTCAACGTATTCACTTGATAACAATTAAATATCAAACGAGTCGTCCAATGAGCGATTAAACCCAACTTATTAATAATATCACAATTGATCGCAAAATTGATTGACTCTACCAATAGTTTAACAATAACTTACTAATCTAGTGATAATGAAATCAATGTTGTTTGATTATATGAATATTTGAACATCAACGTATTCACTTGATAACAATTGAACATCCAATGACCCGTTCGATAAGTTCTAATGTAAACAACCAATAGTTTCATAAACAACTTCGTGTTGTTTAACACAAATAACTACTATTTGCTTAAGCAACAATCGATTGTTTGCTAAGTTTTCACAAGAATTGGGGTTCTGTTGTAAGCAACTAGGAGTTGTCGAAATAACTTTTTGTTGTTTATTGTAAGCAACTTTTTGGATTTTGTTAAAAGTTTTTTATCTTTTAATTGAGTAAATCAATTTTGCGATCAATTGTGATAAAATAAATAAGTTGGATTTAATCACTCATCAAATGACTAGTTTTTACAAGAAACATGATTTTTATATTAGTTAATTTTCATTTGTGATCAATCAATTAATTTCCAATTGAGTTCATGTATAAGCAATAATGAGTTGTTTAAACAACTTCGTGTTGTTTATTATAAGCAACCTTTATTTATTTAAACAACTACTAGTTGTTTACCTAGTTTTAATGAGATACAAGGTTATTTATTGTATAAGCAACAAGGAGTTGTTTAAGCAATCAATAGTTGCTTGCGTATTTTTTAAGAGAAAAACGTACAGTTTTTTTTTTTTTTTTTTGGTAAAAAGTGCTTTTATTTTTAGGTTTTTGTGTAAATTAAAAAAACTTAGGGGTTTTTGTGTAAATTAAAAAAACTTAGGGGGATAGAGTCCCTTTTAATTTTTTACCCTAAGTTTACAATATTTTAATTCAACCCCATCTCTTCATGGGATCTTCATAATTAACCCCTAATTAAATATTTATAACAAAAGAAAAGAAAAAAGAAATAGAAATCCCCTATTCTTCATTCCACTCTCAAAGAACCCTTTTAGCTCATTTTCCCTAGTTACTATTATATATAACAAAAGACTTTTGAACTGATGATGATATACACGGGCATGGCTACCATTTCTCTGCCTCAATTCTACTATTCCACTTTTAACGCTCAAATCTTCTTCTTTATTCCATTAGACGTGGGTCCTGCAAGTTTTTGTTGATCTTTTTCCCCTTACTCCCTCCCATTTATGGTATTTTTAGTTTCTATACTTAGTCTAATTTAAATAGTTTTTACATAATCAAGAAGCTATTAACTTCTTTTGAATTTATCCTTATATAGATAAATGAATTTTTACATAATCAATAAATTATATTAAAGCGATACTATTTAATTAAGGATTATTTAGTGAAAGATTTCTTACTCTTTAGGGGTAAGTAATTTTTTAAGGAGTATGCCTGAGCTAAAAATACCATATAATATGAACTAGGGGAGTATTAGATTATCCTTTACATTATTTATCATCATACATTTTGGTAAAAAATATAGGCAATTGTGGAGCCACATTTTCATTTCTAAGTGGAGCATTTATTAGATCTTACTAATTACTCTCCCTTCGTTTTCAACTGGAGCATTTATTAGATCTTACTAATCACTCTCCCTTCATTTCAATTTATGCGGCACTTTTCATTTTTCGAGAGTTAATTTGATTAAATTTGAAGCTCATTTATCAACTTAATATTTTAAATTAATATTTAAAAGTTATACAAACAACAACAACAACAATAACAATAAATTCCCGGTGTAATCTATTTTTAAGCATAGACTATATATGAAGAACTAAACTGATTCTTGAGATTCATTTAATGAATTTAATTTTTTTCCTTAATTTCTCCTAAGCTAAGCTTAAATCACAAAATTTAACTGACATAAATTCTTGCAGCATAAAATATCATGAGTGAATTAAAACTTAATAAATACCAATAAATCTATGCTTATCTAAAACTAAAGAAATTATATACTCATAAAGTCAAAAAAATGTCAATGTGGAATTATAATTTTTACTGAGTTGTAATTATTTTATACAATTTAGCTCATGTTACTTTACAGAATGCCGAGTCGCTTGTATCTCTTTGCTATTTGATAATTCTCCTGCCAAATTTCCTTCATAAATAATTATTTTTAATAAAAAGTTTCTAATTAGTTGATTAAGAAACTTTTATAATTATGAAGGCTTATCAACAATACATGTTTAACATGTCATAAAATTATATTAATTATGTAGTAAAAAATGATACAAATTATACTTCTTTAAATAAAATATTACTACTTTTATATTTTGAGTTTGGGACCGGGCTTTTATCCTTAAAACGTCCAATTATTATCCTAAAATTATTTTCAAATATAGTTTTAAAATACTTTACTTTATTAATGTACTTTAATGATTATTTATTAATATTCTTGTGGGATCACTAGGTTAATTTGTGTAAAAATTTTAAATTAAGGTGATATTTATTGCAGTATATATTTGAAGTTAATGGAATTTTTTTTGTTGCGTTAGATGATTCTAGAAGATGAAAACATGAGTTTTATTAATACAAGTGAAAATAAAATACATTATTAAAATCTTAAATGAGTTTAAGTTTAGCGCACAATGAGTTAGAAGCAAGGCGGGCCTAGAGTGTCAGCGACAGTTTCAGTAGAATCCGGTAGCTTAGGTTCACAAACTTTGTATTTTTCTATAGATTATTAATTTAATATTGAATAACTTAAAAATTATAATTCAGAACTTATCAACTCCAAATCCTAGCTTTGCATCTGAATTGAAGTAAATAATTTCGTTAACAATGAAAGTTAAAACAAAAAATTGCGCAGATTGCCCTTCTTTTGGGGTGGTCTTTAAATATTGCCCCTCATATTTGTGGTCTTTAAGTTTTGCCCTTCGCTTGAAAAATGGCCTTATACAGGAGGTTCTGGGTTCGAACCCCCGCTTAGGCATAAATTAAAAAAAATCGCAAGGCAAGGCTTGGGTCGTGTGTATGCTGGACCTGGCATACACTTGTTAAGAAATAACCAAAGTTTTGCCGGATCCGGCATACATATACCTTATTGGCAAACTTTTATTTAAGCCTTAACTAAAAGTCTGCCCATAAGGCAGAACTTTTCCTTAAGACATAGCTTAGTTATGCCTTATGGGGCAGACTTTTAGTTAAGGCATAACTAAAAGTATGCCCTATAAGGCATAATTTATCCTTAAGACATAGACTTTGCCTTATAAGGCAAACTTTTAGTTATGCCTTAAGGAAAAGTTCCGCCTTATGAGGCAAACCTTAACTAAAAGTATGTCCCTAAGGCAGAACTTTTTGTTAAGACATAACTTTGCCTTATAAGGCGGAACTTATAGTTATGCTGGGTCCAGCATAACTTTAGTTATTCCTTAAGAAGTGTATGCCGGGTCCGGCATACACGCGAACCAAGCCTTGCTTAGCAATTTTTTTTTAATTTATGCCTGAGCGGGAGTTCGAACCCAGAACCTCATGATTTCTACGCGAAGCTCAGGATTGCAACGCGAAAGGCAAAAATTAAAGACCAACATTTTGAGGGGCAAAAACTAAAGACCATCCCAAAGGAAGGGCAATCCAGCGAATTGCCCAAGTTAAAATGTCAAAGAGTTTGAACCCGAACTTAGCACGGGCTTCGCAAAACTAGTTTTAACTTAGATGTCGAAATTTAGACCTTTATCTACAGAGTCGGTCAGACCGTCACGATTCATTCAAATAGGTCATGACCATAAACTTAACTAAGCTCGCTTATAACAAATATTTAAATTACTTGTTTATTTAATCGATACTAATTATAAAGTGAATTTATACAAATTCACGTTTCTTAAAAAAAATTGGTGTTCAAAAGAACTTTTGAAGGAAGGATGAACAAATATTTAAATTTACTTGTTTATTTAATCGATATTAATTATAAAGTGCATCTATACATATCACTTTTCTTAAAATATTTTGGTGTTCAAAAGAACTTTTGAAAGAAGGATGATCTTAAGGAGAACAAATCAATCCACGTATGTTATCTTTTCATTAATAATAAATAGAATAAGAGAGTCAACAATCGAGGTACAATGAGAAGCCTACCTAGCCGGGGGTAAAGGCATATGCTTTTCAGTAGGATCCAAGAATCTTGTTATTGTTAGAAATTTGACAAATAGAAAAATGAAAAATTTGCTTAAAATACATAATAATGGAAAAAAAACTATCCAATTTTTATCTTTTTATGTTCTTATTCATTTTAATTTTAGTTTATTTTTATTCATTCCTTCTTTTCGCCTAAAAACTATTTAAAGAGAAGCTACAGTAAATATTTAGCTGAATTGCACAAATACCTTCGCTGAGACCTTGAGATATCTAATTTTCATGTCATTTTTAAGCAAAAGTTGAGAGTGAAACATTTAATTGTAAACACATAAAAGGCTTCATTTTCCTCTCTCATATGTACATAAAGCAGGAACCAATCTCCAGACAAGTTATGCTGCCAAAAGTTTCTGAATATCCTTCTGCAAAAGATTAAAAAAACATTACTTGGCAACAGCAGAAACCAACACAATCTATGAATGCAGTTGAAGAATTAACAACACAACAACAACATACCCAGTGAAATCCCACAATGTGGGGTCTGGGGAGGGTAAAGTGTACGCAGACCATACCCCTATCTCGGAAGATAAGGAGGCTATTTCCGAAAGACCCTCGGCTCAAGAGAAATCACAACGAGAAAGGTTAGATAAGCACAAGCAATTCAAATCAAAATGCAAATGAAACTAAAGAAAGCAAATAAGTCAAAATAGAGCAGTCTGAAAAAAGGGAGCAGTAGCTACCACAGATAAATAAGATAATTGAAGTACAAGAAACCACATATAGTAGCAAGAAACAAAGGACAATAGGCTATAGATCGAAACATCGACTACCTATTAGCCTTCTACCCTAATCTGAGTCCTCCAAAACCTCCTATCTAAGGTCATGTCCTCAGTAAGCTGAACCTGCGCCATGTCCTGTCTCAGCACATCTCCCCAATACTTTTTCGGCCTACCCCTACCTCTTCTGAAACTATCCATAGCTAACCTCTCACACCTCCGCACTGGGGCATCTGTGCCTCTCCTCCTCACATGCCCAAACCATCTCAACCTCGCTTCCCTCATCTTGTCCTCCACTGATGCTACTCCAACCTTATCCTGGATATCTTCATTCATAATCCTATCTCTCCTGGTGTGCCCACACATCCATCGCAACATTCTCATTTCTGCAACTTTCATCTTTTGGATGTGAGAGCTCTTGACTGCCCAACACTCTGCCCCGTACAACAAGGTCGGTCTCACAACCACTTTGTAGAACTTGCCTTTAAGTTTTTGTGGCACCTTCTTATCACACAGCACTCCTGAAGCAAGCCTCCATTTCATCCATCCTGCGCCAATACGATGTGAGACATCATCGTCAATATCTCCATTTTCTTGTATAATAGATCCGAGATATTTGAAACTTCTTTTCTTTGGGATGGCCTGGGTACCAAGCCTCACTTCCACGCCAGACTCATGTGTCACGTCACTGAACTTGCACTCCATGTACTCTGTTTTGGTCCTACTTAACTTGAACCCTTTAGACTCCAGAGTTTGTCTCCAAACCTCCAGCTTAGCATTTACTCCGCTGCGTGTCTCATCGATCAAGACTATGTCATCCGCAAATAACATACACCATGGCACCTCACCTTGAATTCGCCGCGTCAGACAATCCATCACTAGAGCAAATAAAAATGGGCTAAGAGCTGATCCCTGGTGCAACCCCATCTCCACTGGGAAGTGCTCCGAGTCTCCTCCCACTGTCCTTACCCTAGTCTTGGCTCCCTCATACATGTCCTTGATCACCCTAATGTACGCTACAGGTACACCTCTGGCCTTTAAGCATCTCCATAAAACCTCTCTTGGCACTTTGTCGTAAGCCTTTTCTAGGTCGATGAAAACCATGTGCAGGTCCTTCTTCCTCTCCGTATACTGCTCCACCAGTCTCCTCACGAGATGGATGACTTCTGTAGTCGAGCGCCCCGACATGAATCCGAACTGGTTCTCTGAAATGGACACGCCTCTTCTCACCCTCATCTCCACCACCCTTTCCCACACCTTCATAGTGTGGCTTAGCAGCTTGATCCCTCTATAGTTGTTGCAACTTTGAATATCACCTTTGTTCTTATACAAAGGGACCATCATACTCCACCTCCATTCCTCAGGCATCTTCGCCGTTTTAAAAATAACATTGAACAATCCAGTCAATCACTCTAAACCTACCCTGCCCGCACTCTTCCGAAACTCCCCAGGGATCTCGTCAGGATCGGTAGCTCTTCCCCTGCGCATCCTGCGAACAACACCCTTAACCTCCTCCACCTTTATACTCCTACAATACCCAAAGTCGCGATGCCTCTCAGAGTACTCCAAATCTCCCAACACAATGTCCCTATCACCTTCCTCGTTCAAGAGTTTATGGAAGTATGACTGTCATCTCCGTCTAATGAGAGCTTCCTCTACCAATACTTTGCCATCCTCGTCCTTGACGCACTTTACTCGATCCAGGTCCCGTGCCTTTCTCTCCCTCACCTTGGCTAGCCTGAACAACTTCTCATCCCCGCCTTTGTCCTCTAGTTCTGCATATAGATGTTCGAAAGCTGCCCTTTTTGCCGCCAAAACTGCCAACTTCGCTTCCTTTCTCGCAATCTTATACCTTTCCCTATTCGTCCGCTTCTCCTCCGCAGTTGAAAAATTAGAAACTGTAAATTAGAAATGCAGCTTTCCTTGTTGTATGTCCTGTGAATAACTTCCATCAGCTTTCCTAAGTTTTTTGAAGTAACAGTGATATCCAAACTAACTTGCATACCTCAAATAATCTACAAAATACTTGCTATTTCCCACCAACATAAGTTCCAGACAACTCTGCTCACCAAGGCTTAGACAGATGAAAACTTTCCTAATATTTTCTTCCTATCTGGACATCTATAAGTGCACTCAAGAACTGTGTTGTGTAAATAACAGAAACTCTAAAAGCAGTTTCATGTCAGTTTTCCTTTTGTGAATCGTGGTTTAACTTCGTTCAGTCAAGCTGTAAGTGCACTCATAGTGGGGTATTATTAGATTCAAATCAGGTCTGATCACTTACCGGGCTACTAGAGATAACTTATGAGTAGGAGTGGCAAACGGGCGGGGGGCAGATTGGATATGTGCGGGAAACGGGTTAAACAAAAATGGATAAATATCTGACCCGCCCTTATTTAAAACAGATAAAAAATGGGTCACCCGACGGTCCATACTATCCATCTTGATATCCAATTTTTAGTGGATAATATCCATATTTGATCCATTTTTAAAAAGCCAGTTATCAAACCATGTCTAACGGGACCATTTTGTTCTTGTGCCGAGGGTCTACCGGAAATAGCCTATGTACCTCCCCCAAGGTAGGAGTGAGGTCTGCATACACTCTACCCTATCCAAACCCGACTTTGTGGGATTTCACTCGGCATGTTATTGTTGTTGTCTAACAGGTCGGATTGGATGGTTAATTGTTATTCTAAACCATTTTTCCAGCCCTACTCATGAGATATAGTTGCAAGTTAAGATTGTGAGGCAGAGTTTTACGGTACACTGGGGGTTAAGACAGACACCAGTAGGAAACATATCTACTGAAGTAAACCAATCATTGAAGTGACATTTACATTTATTTGGGTTGATTTAGTTCCAAGGTACATTTTCTTTTACAACTTCAAAGCATGAAATTGTTCGATGCATTGATTTGATACTGAAATCCTGTGTCTCGCTCTTCCCTTTCTCTTATTCGTATCTCCCTCTCCCCCTTTCTATTTACTCAAAATTACCAGATTTACCAAAAGTTGTTTCTAGTTCTTCTTTATCCTTTTAATTCCCACCTACTCTACCCCTCGAGTTATAAAAAAATGGGCCTTTTCCATTTTTGGCCCGTTGACCAAAATTAATTACGGGCGCTAGCCAAAATATATAAAACCTATACATTGATTCTATATATCATATGTATATTTATACTTAATATACAAGACATATACATTTACCAGCTATTATGTTTAGAGCAGTCCAAAAATGTAATTATCCCTTTAAAGAAACCAATGACTAAATGGGAGATCAATTATATCACAGCAGATTTAAAACCAATTATGAAGCTTCCATGACTTCAAACATTGTATATTAACATACAAGAGACGAGATAAAAGAATAAGTACCTCTATTTGGAAAGGCGACGTTGTTGGTGGATACCTCTCAACAACTTTACCATTTTTGTCCACAAGAAACTTCTCAAAGTTCCACTTAACCAGATCACCTAAAAATCCTCCTGCACTAGATTTTAGGAACTGATAAACTGGTGCCGTGTTTGGGCCATTCACGTCAACCTGTTTCATAGCTTATTAGTCCTTTGATTATACCAGTATGGCACTCCATCAAACATTATATGCAGGGGAAGTTAATGCAAACCTTGTCAAAAATTGGGAATTCAGCTTTAAACCGTGTGCAAGCAAACTGTTTAATCTCTGGATTTGATCCTGGCTCTTGAGCCCCAAACTGATTACATGGAAAAGCAAGAATCTCAAGCCCTGCAAGGAATGTGATCAACTGAGTTGGAACGATATGCATGGGTTAAAATTTATGTGAATTTTACAATGTTGAAATTGAACTTGTTAAAACAGCATTCAATAGTTATGCAATAAAAGAAATCGAGTGGTACAAAATTTGAAACATATTTTAAGCCTGTGGTGCAACGAAAATACAACATGAACTTGATTTTTATAGTCAATCCTAAAGCATGTAGCTCACCTTGATTTTTATACTTGTCATACACATGAGAGAGCTCAGTGTAATTTGATGTCGTCAAGCCACTGAATCCAAAATCAGTTTCTCCAGTTAGATCACTGAACTACGGTAATATTATCTTGAAGCTTAAAACGTTTAAAGTCACAAATAGATGAGAGAGTACCATCTGGAAGCAACATTGACAATTAGAAGAACTTTTCCTTTAAATGTGCTAAGTGAAACATCTTTCCCATCAATATCCTGCATCAAGACATAAACATAAACAAGGAAACATATTTATTATCTACTGCATAAAATAATCAAAACAAATCAACATGTACAATCTTATCTCTTGTAGATGAGGATATATTTCTGCTAGCATCTCTTTCAGCATAATATTACATAAAACTTTTAACCAAGTTCCATTAAGTGTTGTGGAGATGAGTAAGGATGTCCCATGATATTGCTATACTAGGGATTTCAATAGATAAATGAAGAAACCAAGAAACCTTTGATTCCCTTTCATGATTATAAGTTACATCACAAATCATATGTGATTATTTAGATAATGAACCATAATGATAATCAATCTTGTTATTTTTTTTAAATGAAGATCAATCCTGCTAGAGTTTAATCCATAATTGTAGGGTAACAGTAAATGCTACACCAAGTTGGTGTTAATTTTACAGTGTATTGTGGAAAAATACATCATATATCCCGGAATTCTATCCATTGGAATATGCTCAGTAACTCTAAAGAGGGTATAGATACATAACACAATGTGCACGAATCTATCTCGATTCGGCTTGGAAAACATCAATGTGTCATCGGCAAATAGACGGTGTGAAACCAATATCTCCTTCTCGTGGAAAAACACATATTCTAATCCCGGTTAGTTAACCTCCTTGGATGGACTTGCTCCAATCACTTGATTAACGCATCCATCACAAAGAGTAAAGCATATAAGTTTACGGCATTATTTCAAGTAAGCCTAACAGATCATACCAATATCCAACTGTGAATATCTAAAGCTCATACATTTTAACAGCAACAATAAAAAAGAGTATACACTAGACAAGGTTTCTTTTCCTTAACTATTTTCACTAGACTCACACTACAAATTAAGATAAAATGACAAAAATGATCCCTTATATTTGGAAGTAGGTTCAAAATAGTCTCTTAAATATGCTTTGAACAATTTTTGTCCTTTTAAGTTTGCCAAGAAGTAACACCTTTTTTTCTCCGTCACATATTTAACAAACTCGGTATATTAGATTTGATGTAAACTGTGGAAAACAAAAGATTTAATATAAATTTCTGTATTAAAAAAAGATTTAATGATGTAATCACCTTAAATAGGATGCTAGATTCAAACTTCAAGACAAACTGTAACAATATACATATTGGGAATATCATATTATCAAATACAAATTCCAATTAACACTGAAACAACAGATACATGTTCCTTCAACAGTCTCAACAAAAGAAAATACACACCCCGTTCAATTTGCATATCTGGTTTTGACCGTTCAATTTGCATGTCTGGTTTTGACTTGGCACGAAATTTTAAAAAGTAAATTTTTTTTTTCAATCTTGTGGCCTTAAATGGAATTAAAGAATTGTTCTTTTTTAGACGGACTAAACGAAAGTAAGACGAACGAATTGAAACAGAGGGAGTAACACATATTTCATCCCAAAAGATGCAATTTAACATATTATATAGTCTCTAATTATCTGAATCATATCTAAAGAAATTGAACTAATCTTAATTTTAGAACATGGTTCAATCAATTTAAGATGAAAGAATATAACCTTAACACTGAAATCATAAATAGTCTTTTCAGTAGCAGCTCTAGCATAGATGGTGCCCAGAAGCTTAGATTTCAATGAAGAACCTGATAATTTGGTGGTTGGTAAAGAGAAACCATATTGGAAAAATGAAGATTTGGAAGAGCTACAAGTGGTTTTGAAATTAAGGTTCAGTTTGGGTTGAGAAAAAACGGGGCATATTGGTGAAAATACTGAAGAAGAAGAAGAAGTAAAGGATGCCATTTGGATGTTGGATTTTAGATTTCAAGAACCTCGATTTGTAATCAGGAACTGTGAATTTGGTGAGTATGAATTCCTTTTTAAATCTGATGTTTTTGTCTGGAAAAAACTCGAAAGCGGCAAGTGTGGAGAATGCATTTTTGTTATTTTAATATTTGTTTAGTTTGTTTAACAAGTTCACGAGAGTGGAATGTAATGATCCACGTGGTTGTTTCTTTGCCTTTTGGATTGATTTTCCTTATTTTTTCTCCTTTTTTAATTAAACAAATACAGAGACCTAACTAGATATGGGCAATTTGCACGATTGCCCTTGGTCGGCGCTGATCTCTAATTTTTGTGCCTCAAATTGCTTATCTTTAATTTTTATCTTTCGTTTAATATTCTAAAGTTTTGAATTTGAACTCCGGCTCAGTTAAAAAAAACAAGACAGAATTTTATAACAAAATTAGGTTTATTCGGGTAAAAGTTAGGTCTTAAGACAAATTTTTGCCCAAAATTAAGTTTATTTAGGCAAAAGGCCTTAAGGCAGAGGAGGTTTGTCTTAAGGCTAACTTTTGCCCGAATAAACCTAATTTTGAGCTATATATATATATATATATATATATATATATATATATGTATATAATGTTAGGCCTACAGGCAGAGGTTTCGCGAAAAGTCTTGCCTTGCAAAATTCTTTTTTTATTGAGCCGGGGTTCGAACCCAGAACCTTGAGTATTTTCGATCACTTTTTTAAGAGAATGGCAAAAATTAAAGACTAGCAATTTCAGAGGCAAAAATTAAAGACTAGTGTGTTTGAAAGGAAATCCGCCAAAAAAAATGACTAGATACTACTTTGCTGCGTTTGGCCTAGTTGTTCGTCCAATTTGAAAAAATAGTTTTTGAAGTAAAGACAGAAAAGTAATTGTCCCAAAAGTAAAGACGTAAATGTAATATAGATATGGAGTCCGGTGCTGCGGAACAACCAATATTTCACCCCGATAACTTTACAAGTTACACCTCAATAATCAGCGATAACTTGTACACCACTCGAGCTCGAAACAGAATCTGCAAACAAAAGGTGCAACAAGTGTAGAGTAAGTATGGGAAAACAAATGTACTAATCAACATCGTTGACCGACCATAAAACTGAAGCGATGGCAAGGGTTGGTCTTTCTGATACTTACCTCCATACTTTATAAGTAACAAGATCAACAAGTTATTATCAATTAAGCAAGTAAAGAATAGAAAGTCCACAAATCAAGTAAGCAACTGAAACACACATGTAAGGTAAGAATTACTCCTCAACCACGTGAAGTTCCGTAAAATACCAAGTAAGCAAGTCAAACCCGATTCTTCCCTAGACCCATGTACAAGTCAAGTAATGAGGATGAAATTAATTTAGAATGAGATGCAAATGCAATTGCAGTGGCCATTATGCACCAATATAAACCTGCTCCTGCATTAGGTTTTACGTGACCCATGAAGGACTGATGTGCCGTGAAATTACGGCGCATTCGATGCCAACTGCTTAGTCTTTTGTAAATCCTCAAGTACTTTTGATGTCGTTTCTCGTGTTTTTTGTGTTAATTTGTAGAATAACATGTGTTGGAAGCGACTTGAGGCAAAATGAAGCAAAAAACAGCTAAAGTGAACCAGAACATCACCTGCGAGTCGCATGTACTACATGCGAGTCGTAGGTGCTGCAGCATTTGATGATAGAGATGGCTAAAACTGAAGATAGTGGTGCAGCACATGCGAGCACCACATGCGAGTCGCACCTGATGCAGCAGATGCCGCACCACAGCTGCGAGTCGCACCTGATGCAGCGACTCGCAGGTTGCACATGCGACACCAAGTGCGATTCGCACCAGATGCGTAGGGGTATTTTTGTCTGGAAATTGTTCCCGTTTTGGAGATTCTATAAATAGATTTTCTAGGGTTTTGGACTTATTATTGAACAGATTTTAAAGTGTCTTTTTGTGGAGCTCATTTATTATTGTTTGGTGGAGCTTTTAAGAGATTCTTTCACTTTTTTCATCTTCTCCATTCAATACTTTTGTAAGCTTTATGAATATACTTTTTACTATTGCTGTACTTTTAATGAGTATTAGTGGCTAAACTCTTTGGCTAAGGTTGTGGGACCAAATGTGTTAGTTATGTGATTGGGTTTCATATTTATTGATGGGTGTAAATTATTCATGTAATTTTATACATAAAAAAATAAGTTTTATAATGAAACATGAATAATTATATCTTATTCTCGCATATTTTCTGACAAAATCTTGCAGGAAAAAGAATATCTCGGGAGAATGAAAAATAAGCAAATGCCAAAGGGATAAGAAAATATTTCATGGGTGCAACCACAAGTCCATGTTCACAGCCGTGAAATTTCACATGTGGGAGTTACATAAAGACAACATTGGGAGAAGTTGTAAAATCCACGGGTGTGACTGCCACTTTCATACTCACACCTGTCAAGTGTTGAAATCCAAGGGTGGGACAGCCACTTTCATACTCACACCCGTCAAGTATTGGAATCAAAAAAGAATTTGTATAATCCACGGGTGTGACCATCACTTTCATACTCACACCCGTCAAGTGTTGAAAACCACAGATGTGACCGCCACTTTCATACTCACACCCGTCAAGTAAAGTCACGGATGTGAACACTACTTCAAGAAATGCATTCGTAGGGGGAGACACTATATTTTCCTATAAACAGAGGCATCACTTTGCTTAGAAAATATAGAATCCAATCTTGAGAAAGACATAAGAAATATTCTTTGCTGTATTTCTCTTCTTTTTATTTTATATTTGTAGTAGTAGTATTTTATTTTTAATTTCTTTCTTACATACTCCTTAATGGAGTAGTTTCTTTTTGTTGGGATAGTTGAAGAAGCTTGGCATGATGTTATAATATTATATTTACTTTGATTTTTTCATGTCTTGATATTCAAATCATTGATCTTGCTTTTTTTAATCCTAATTCTCACGGAGGGATTAATTCAAGCTAGTTTATCGATTCAAAAATCTCAATATTATTTCTTTTAGTCCTAATTCTCACGGAGGGATTAATTCAAATAATTTTGTTGGTTTAAAATTGTTATCTTATTTCTTTCGGTCCTAATTCTCACGGAGGGATTGACTCAAATAAGTTTAATGCTTTGAGGGGTCTCTATCTTATTTCTTTCAGTTCTAATTCTCGCGGAGGGACTGACTTAAATAAGTTTAGTGATTTTAAGGGCTAATCGCAAGAGGTCTTTATTCCTCATAACACAAATCAAGTCAAATAAGTTTTTCTATTCTTTTGTGGAATTTAATAGAATGAGATTTTATTATAATTGTACCAAGTGGATTAAACGACTCCCAACTCTTTTCTTTTTAAATTTTCTAATAAATTGTTTATTTTATTTTAAGTAATTTATAATTTCAAAACCTCTCCTTTCATCAATTTGATTCTCTCAAATAGTACCCAAGATAATACTCATCTGTAGCCTAGGTGGTTCCAATCTCTGTGGGACGATATCTTAAACTATACTAGAATTTGACAGAGTACGAGCGAATTTTCCTATGCACTTTGGCCTCGTCATTTATACTTCATTTATATGCTAATGGTGTTTTCTATTAACTTTTCATGCTTTAATGTCTTGTGATGGTGTACAACATTATTTGTGCCTTACTACCATTACTTTGCTTGAAAAAGAAAGTAGAGGTTAGGAAAAGCGTTAATAGCAACAATTTGGGTCATTAAATCCATCTAATAGCTTGAGCTAGGAATAGGAAAGCTAGTTGAGGCTAAATGGGTGTTCTCACACAAAACATTCTAGGGCTTGGAAAAGCTTAGGATGAAATTTGCTGATTTGGTTGGAACACTTTTAGCAAGATTCATGTGACCCTTGGTTTAATACATCTAGGCATATGAATAAGTTGAATTGATACCCAAACGCATTACTTTCCATTGGAACCACAACCTTGGTCTCGTCTACCCATAGTTTACATCTCTTAACCATTCTTAGTCTTTAATGAACAAACAACAACTCAACTACATTCCCCTCTCTCTTGAAATATAGACTAATAGTCGAGCGTTACACTTGATAAGTATATTTCTTCATTGTATTCTTTGTGGGATTCGACCCCAACCTCGTTGGGTTCTATATTTGACAACGACCGCTTACTCCTGATATTAAAGGTGTAATTTGGGCGTATCAAGGACTCATGAGATCCGTATACCATCCGGAATTCCAGATCTCCCATATCACAACGGGCATCCACCCAATATCGACTATATCATCATCACTTGTCCAATAACATATCCAGTCGGGCCACCCCAGACCATTCCATATGATTCATCAAATAAAGTATATCAATGATATCATATGAAGTGTGGAATGAATATACGTACAACATGTAACGACACAGTACTAAATAAATGCTAAATAGCTCATTTTCATAATTTAGACGAGAATTGAAGTGATGTATGCACACATAATCAATTTCATAATGATTCATCAAATCTGTCTATGATAAATCCATTTCACCAAAACAATAAAGTCCATCAAGTAAATTATAACCTACAAGTTAATGCCCACGTACCTTGGCATACTCGGCTACACAACGGTTATTCATTTGTTAATTTAATCATATCATGGCATCGGTAACCACACAAGTTCTCGTCACTGTACAAGTACGGGACCTTCAATCCCCCACTACTCTCCTTAATTAATTAAAACCAACATGAACACTTCATAAAGAGTCTAGTAGATCTAACCTTTCCTTAATTCCGAAACCTGAACAATCACTCCACGATCTTTCCCTTCCTTTGAGCCTCCGAATGAGTCCAATCCATTCAAATATGGAATATACACAAGCATACGATTCCATAGACACCCATATTACTATATTAATATTTCGCTTTCAAATTAAAAAGTCGATCCAAGAGTCAATCCCGAGCCCTGAAGGTCAAAACTGTAATTTCTTTACAAAATCAGCTTACCCAAAGCCTAAAAGTCAAGAATATTGAAAATCAACGAAATCTGATCATATTCGACCTCCAAATAAATATTTTACTTAAAATCCTAATTCCATGAAAAATCTCAATTTCTAAGATCAAATCATGGATTAAATTGCTAAATAAAAGATGGAATCACGGGGAAATACCAATATTAAGGTTAGAAACTTACCCCCGAGCCAAAACTTGAAGATTGCCTTTGAAATCGCTCTAAACCGAGCTCCCAAGATCTCAAAATCGTTTTATGAACAACGAAATTCGATATAAGGATTTAATTATGTCTAGTTCCAATTCCTTCATCAGGATTGCGGGCCAACCCACGCGATCACGACCCAACCCAAAGAATCACGAACGTGATGACCACATCACGATGAGTTAGGCTGACCCAGCCCAGGTCCCTTCCCTTTTCTTTACAAACGCAGGGGACTTTCTGCGACCGCGTTGCACACCCTCCCTCACCCTTCTTCGCAAACGCAAAGGCACCCTCGCAATCGCGATAAAGGGTGTTGTACCAAAAAAGTAGCAACTCCCAAATCACTTCGAACCAACTACTCGACTATGTCATAAATCACGTTTCGAACTTCGTGGAAGAGACTCTGATTCGACTTCGTTAACCCCCGATGTTGACTTTAGTCAAACTACACAAATTCCTTAACTTAAGAATTTCTAATTTTTCTATTTCTTATCTGGTTCTCACCCGATTACATCAGGAACCGCACCACCCATCACTGCAAGTCATAAATATCATGATAAAGCTACGGAAAGAGTATTTTCAGAAAACGAGTCCAAAAGCTCAAAACGACCTGGCGGATCGTTACATTAGTTAAGAAAAAAAGATTAGTGCAAACTTTTAAGTTGGCAAGTTACGAAGAATTTGTGTATATGATATCTTAAGTAGACCGTAGCTTTAAAAAAAATTCATTTAGATAATGATAAAATAATTCTTAATAAAATAAAAAATATTTTTATTTCTTAATTTTTTCTGAGTTAGTGACTACATCTAGTTTGATAGATGATTGTCACTTTAACATCCACTCAATCTTAAAGTGTCATAATACAAGAAATAATCTATTGGTTATTAGTAGGATCACTTTTTCACCTTAACATCACTGTTTGAAGCACATGCATAGCTCCACTAATGTGCAGATTCCCCTCCTTTCGCATCACTTCTGGGGGCGGAGCTATCGTAGAGTGTGCAAGTTCGATTAAATTAAGTAGTTTAAGTCTAATTTTTTTTTTTAAAAAAATACGTTATATATACAGGTTATTTAGTTTAAATAACTTGAAGCTATGAATTTTAAATCACTTTGTCAATTCAAGTGATAAAATGATTTACTAACGCTGACCCACATGCCTGAGTTTTCCTAAGAAAGGAGGTTTTGGCTTCGGAGACAGGAACGGAGGAGGAGTCTCACTTCTGGATTTCGCTAAGGTTTTTGGTTTGGTGATAGCCAACTCGAGTTTCCCTAAGAAGGATGAGCACTTGGTAACCTTCCGTAGCTCGGTGGCTGCGACGCAGATAGACTTTTTGCTCCTTAGAAAGGATGATAAATGTCTCTGTAAAGACTGCAAGGTCATTCCAAGTGAGAATCTTACAACCCAACATAAGCTATTGGTGATGTATTTGGAGATTAAGAGGAAGAAGAAGAAGAAGAGGGTCGCCGATGACCGGCTGAGGATCAGGTGGGGGAGTTTGACTCTGTCTAGTGCCCAAGAATTAGGGGAGAAGTTGATGGCTGTGGGGGCGTGGGAGAGCAGGGGAGATGCGAGCAGTATGTGGGATAGGACGGCCAGTTGCATTAGAGAAGCAGCTAGAGAAGTGATGGGAGTATCAAGAGATCCCCGTGGTGGGCACCGAGGGGATTGGTGGTGGAATGGGGAAGTCCAAGGTAAAGTGGAAGCAAAGAAGCAGGCATATGCGAAGCTGGTAAACAGCAAGGATGACGAACAGAAGCGGACGAATAGGGAAAAGTATAATATGGCGAGAAATGAGGGGAAGTTGGCAGTGTCGGTAGCGAAAATGGTAGCTTTTGAACACCTTTATGCAGAACTAGAGGGAAGAGACGGGGATAAGAAGTTGTTCAGGCTTGCCAAGCCGAGAGAGAGGAAGACATGCGACCTGGATCAAGTGAAGCGCATCAAGGATGAGGATTACAAAGTGTTGGTAGAGGAAGCTCTCATAGACTGAGATGACAGTCATACTTCCATAAACTCTTGAACGAAGAAGGGGATAGAGACATTGTGTTGGGAGATTTGGAGTACTCTGAGAGGCATCGCGATTGTGGTTATTGTAGGAGTATAAGGGTCGACGATGTTAAGGGTGTTGTTCGTAGGATGTGCAGGGGAAGAGCGACCGGACCTGACGAGATTCCTAGGAAATTTTGGAAGAGTGCAGGCAGGGCAGGCTTGGAGTGGCTGACTGGGTTGTTTGATGTCATGTTCAAGACGGCGAAGATGCCCGAAGAATGAAGGTGGAGTACAATGATTCCCTTGTACAAGAACAAGGGCGACATTCAAAACTGCAATAACTATAGAGGTATCAAGCTGCTAAGCCACACTATGAAAGTGTGGGAAAAGGGTGGTAGAGATGAGGGTGAGGAGAGGCGTGTCTATTTCTGAGAACCAGTTCGGATTCATACCGGGGCGTTCTACGACTGAAGACATTCATATTGTTAGGAGATTGGTGTAGCAGTATAGGGAGTGAAAAAGGGACTTGCACATGGTGTTCATCGACCTAGAGAAAGCTTATGATAAAGTACTAAGAGAGATTCTGTGGAGATGCTTGGAGGCTAAAGCTATACCCATGGCATATATTAGAGAGATCAAGTACATGTATGATGGAGCCAAGACCAGGGTAAGGACTATAGGAGGAGAATCAAAGCACTTTCCAGTTCTAATGGGTTTGCATCAAGGATCAACTCTTAGCCCATTTTTATTTGCCTTGGTGATGGATGGATTGATGCGACAAATTCAAGGTGAAGTGCCACGGTGTGTGTTGTTCGCAGATAACATAGTCTTGATTGACGAGACTCGTAGCGAAGTTAACTCTAAGCTAGATGATTGGAGACAGACGTTAGAGTCTAAAGGATTCAAGTTGAGTAGGACCAAGACAGAGTACTTAGAGTATAGGTTCAGTGGCATACCTCAGGAGGCTGACGTGGAAGTGAAGCTTGATACCCAGGTCATCCAAAAGAAAGGAAATTTCAAGTATCTTGGGTCTATTTTACTAGGAAATGGGGATATTGGCGATGATGTCACACATCGTATTAGTGCAGGATGGTTGAAATGGAGGCTCGCTTCCGGAGTGCTGTGTGACAAGAAAGTGCCACCAAAACCTAAGGGCAAGTTCTACAAAGTGGTGGTTAGACCGACTCTGTTGTACGGGGTAGAGTGTTGGCTAGTCAAGAACTCTCACGTGCAGAAGATGAAAGTAGCGGAAATGAGAATACTGCGGTGGATGTGTGGACACACTAGGAGAGATAGGATCAGGAATGAGGACATCCGGGATAAGGTGGGAATGGCATCGGTAGAGGACAAGATGCGGGAAGCGAAGTTGAGATGGTTTGGGCATGTGAAGAGGAGAGATATAGATGCACCAGTGCGGAGGTGTGAGAGGTTGGCTATGGACGGTTTTAGGAGAGGTAGAGGAAGGCCAAAGAAATATTGGGGAGAGGTGATTAAGCAGGCCATGGCGCAGTTTCAGATTACCGAGGGCATGACCTTTGATAGAAGGTTGTGGAGGACTCAGATTAGGATAAAAGGCTAGTAGGTATTCTCACTTTTCTTTCGCACTAGTAGGCGTAGTTATGCTCTACTGTTTATTGCCCTTTGATTCATGCTTTTACGTGTTGAGTCTTGTCTTTCCATACTGTTTTATCATGACTTCTTTGCTCTTGTTATTTCTCATTTTCGCATTGCTTTGATTTGCTTGTCTATATCTGACTCTTTTCCCTTGTTTTCTTTTGAGCCGAGGGTCTTTCGGAAACAGCCTCCCTACCTTCCAAGGTGGGGGTAAGGTCTGCGTACACTTAACTCTCTCCAGACCCCACACTGTGGGATTCAACTGGATATGTTTTTGTTGTTGTTGACCCACACGCCTGAATTATTTCTATTTCTTGTATGATAAAGTTTGGTAGATTCGCTCTTTAAGTTTGGTGTTTAACTCAAAGCTTTCGTCCCATCATTTTGGCGACCTAATCTTTTCTAGGGACAGTAAATTGGGAAAGAAAAATAAAAGTTAGTCCCTTCATTTTAATTCACGTGATACTCTTTATTTTTAATCAGTCCAAAAAAAAATTCTTTTATTTAGTAATAATTTTACTTTAATAAGCTTTCGCTTTACTCTTAGTGAAATAACTTATAGTCATAGATATATCTATGACTTATTTTAAACACAAGTTTCAAAAGTCTTCCTTTCCTTCTTAAATTTCGTACTTAATCAAGTACCTTCACATCAATTGAGACAGAGTGAATACCACATACACAAGTTTGTTACCACTACTAGTAAAGATATGATATATAAAATATTTAAAAATTAGGATTTTAAAAATTACTAAATATAAAAGAAATATTTTTTAACAAGCTAAAAAGGAAAGCAGAATAATCTTTAATAATCTTAGTAATCTCCTTTATTTATGTTTTTTCTCCCATTATTTTCCTTTACAATGCATTATTCTTTTAAGAAACCCAACTGTTATCGTTAAGAAATCTGGTAGCTTTTTGTATTCCTACCCAAGCAAATTAAATGTTTTATTTGGAATAAGACTTAACTCTTTCGGTTACAGAACTCTTGCATTACTTGGAGGTTTTAATTTCTGGCCAGAAGCAAATTAAATAGTAGTTAGAAAGCAGACCAATGTCAACAGCAACATATCAGTATGTTGAATTCGAAGAAATACTGCACCGCAGATCTAGCAGGCATTTGGAGGTGCTGGGGATGAGATGAAGGTAAAAATAAATTAAAATGGATGAATTATATTCTTAGTTTAATTTTATGTTTCATTGTTATTGTCACCTTTGGTTCTTTTTCTTAGTTTTAATAAAGCTAGATAACTTGATATCGTGAATTCAGACCCCGCTGTGTGGAATTTCACTGGGTATGTTGTTGTTGTTGTTGTTGTTGTTGTCAATGTGATACCGAGAATGTAAATATTAGTATCGAATTCATCTGCGGCCTAGTATTTTCGACGCGAAGATAAATTTATGTGTAAAAATTTACAAAAATTACAACAAATATTTCAATGCTAAAACCTTAAAGGTTGAAATCAAAAAGTTTAAATCTTAAATCCTCATCTAGATACTGATATCTATTAATTATGCTAAGGTTATATATGTTGTTATTGTGGTTATTATTGGTGTTGTTGTTAGAAGTATTGGAATGTATGCTTTCATTCTATCAACAATACACATTTTCTGTCTTGCAAGATTAAAAGTTGTGATTGGCTAATCAAGAGGGATTATTTCGTTTTTCCTTTCTCATGTTTGAGCTGAGATACTTTGGCCCTTATCCTGTTTTGGATATCGAATTCTCAGGCATGTTTTTGCCCCTAGTTCTCTCTCTCTTCTTCGTTGTCACGACCCAACTAGGGGGCCATGACGGGTGGTATCAGAGCGATTCGTCCTAGGGTGCGTCTACGAGCCGTTTCCAGTAGAGTCTTGTTTATGGGTGTGAAGCGCGCCACACTTATAATCAAGAGGCTGCGGGGCATTTAGGAATAATTGACCTTCTTTTTCCTTCTTAGATCGTGCGATAGAGTCGTGGCATAAGGATCTTCCTTTTTTTCCTAATCGTGTGTTATGATTTCAGCAATTCCTATGAAGAGGAAGGCGACAGCTACCCAGAAGGGCAAAACAGCGACAGGAAGACAGATTGAACGGGAACGACCGACAAATATAGAGGAGGGTGAGTCTCATAATGAGGTCCCATCTCGGACCTCTCACACTCCATCTATTTCAGAGGAGCATGAAGGGGTTTCAGGTCCCGCTCTAGTACCTCCAGTCCCTCCACCAGGTGCCTCAAGCCAACATATGACTGACGCTATTCAACTGTTGACTCAGTTAGTTTCCACACAGGCTCAGCGGCGAGGTGCAGGTCAAAGTTACAGAGCGGTTAGTGTAAGAGCCCGCGATTTTATTAGCTTGAATTCTCCAGAATTTTATGAGTCAAGGCCGGATGAAGACCCGCAAGGGTTTATAGATGAGATGTTGAGGATAATACATGCTTCTGATACGGAGACAGTGGAATTGGCTTCCTATAGATTGCGAGGATAATACATGCTTCAGACAGTGGAATTGGCTTCCTATAGATTGCGGGATGTAGCCGTGCTCTAGTACAATAATTGTATGTCTTTGATTAAAGATTGCTTGACAGCTTCACTCTAGGAGGGGATGGACATCTCCCATATTAAGGCCCATGCTCAGAATTTGGAGAAGCAGCAGCAGCCATACAGGGGTGAGCGTGATCTTGATAGAGGGCACAGTAAGAGGGCTAGATCTGCAGGTGCTAGTAGTGAGTATAGAGGGGGTCAGCGGCAGCAGTCCTCCAGGTATTCAGGTCAGTCTGCGACTAGTGTGCCTCCTCAATTTGCGGGCAGGAGATTTGACTGCCCTATTTATTCTGGATCGGTTCAGAGCTCTAGAGTTTCGGGTTCCCAGTATGGAGGCGATCCAAGCCAGAGAAGACCGTCGGTACCACGATGTAGCTAGTATGGTAAGCTGCATTCGAGACAGTGTCGCAGAGGTTCTGATGCTTGTTACGCCTATGGTCAGATTGGGCATATGATGCGTGACTGCCCATCGGTGGGTGACAGAGGTAGAGTTCAACTTGCACGATCAGCAGCCAGTTCCTCATCATCCATACGCCCTGTAGGGTAAGGCTCGCAGGCGCCATTAGGTCGTGGCAGAGGTAGAGGCAGAGGGGAGCATCCAGTTCGAGTGGCCCTCCACCTCGTATCTATGCATTAGTCGGACGACAGGATCTTGAGTCCTCCCCAGACGTGGTTACATGTACATTATCAGTATTCTATCATGATGTCTATGCATTGATTGACTCGGGTTCTACCTTATCATATATTACTCCTTATATCGCTAATTGTAACGGGGTGAAACCTGAGTCAATCAAACTTTTTGAGGTGTCTACTCCTATCGGTGACCCGGTGATAACTATACAAGTATATAGAAACTGTGAGGTTGTGATTGGTGGTCATCATATTATAGCTGATTTGATCGAGTTGAGGATGTTAGACATTGATGTTATTCTGGGCATGGATTGGCTGGCTTCCTGTTATGCCAACGTTGATCGTAGAAGAAAAATGGTTCGATTTCAGTTTCCCGGAGAGCCTATGGTGGAATAGAAAGGTAATACAGCATCTCCAAGAGGTAGGTTTATTTCCTATCTCAAAGCGAGGAAGATGATTGCTAAAGGCTATATTTATCATTTAGTTCGGGTCCATGACACCGAAGCAAAGCCGCCAACTCTTCAATCGGTTCCGGTAGTAAATGAATTTTCAGATGTATTTCCAGATGAGCTCCCAAGTCTTCCACCAGAACAGGAGATTGATTTTGCTATTGATGTGTTGCCGGATACAAAGCCTATATCCATTCCTCCTTACAGAAGGCTCCTGCAGAATTAAAAGAGCTGAAAGCATAGTTGAAATATTTGCTCGAGAAGGGATTTATTAGACCCAGTTCATCGCCATGGGGAGCACCCGTATTGTTCGTGAGAAAGAAAGATGGTTCCTTGCGAATGTGCATCGATTAAAGGCAGTTGAACAAAGTGACAATAAAGAATAAATATCCGCTTCCCAGGATCGATGATTTGTTTGATCGGTTGCAGGGTGCCAAGTGGTTTTCAAAGATAGATTTGAGGTCCGGATACCATCAAGTGAGAGTCAAAGAAGTGGACATTCCGAAGACAGCTTTCCGAACTAGATATGGTCATTTTGACTTTCGAGTAATGTCGTTTGGATTGACTAACTCCCCGGCGGTATTCATGAATTTGATGAATAATGTGTTCAGGCCTTTCCTAAATCTATTCGTGATTCTGTTCATCGATGATATTCTGGTATATGCTCGATCAGAGGCAGAGCATGCAAATTATCTACGCACTGTTCTTGGAATTCTGCGAACTCGGGAATTATATGCCAAGTTTTCAAAATGTGAGTTATGGTTGAATTCTGTAAATTTTCTGGGCCATATTATCTCAACTGATGGCATTCGAGTAGATACCCAGAATATCGAGGCTGTGAAGACTTGGCCAAGGCCTACAACACCTATGGAAGTCCGTAGATTTCTAGGGTTGGCAGGATATTACAACAGAATTGTAGAGGGATTTTCTTCCATTTCTGCACCATTGACGAAGCTAAATTAGAAATCAGCAAAGTTTCAGTGGACCAACGCTTGTGAGCGAAGTTTTCAGGAGCTGAAAGACATATTAACTTCGGCCTCGGTTCTGACACTTCCAGAAAGACCAGAAGGTCATGTTATGTATTGTGATGCCTCCAGTGTGGGGTTGGGCTGTGTATTGATGCAACACAGTAAGGTCATTGCCTATGCTTCAAGGCAGTTGCGGAAACACGAGAAAAACTATCTGACCCATGATCTTGAATTAGCTATAGTTATTCATGCACTAAAGATGTGGAGACATTATTTATATGGTGTTCATGTCGATATTTATAAAGACCACAAGAGCTTCCAGTATATCTTCACACAAAGGAGTTGAATCTACGGCAGAGGTGATGGTTAGAGCGGTTGAAATACCATGATGTGAGTATTCTATATCATCTTGGGAAGGCGAATGTAGTAGCTGATGCTCTTAACTGCAAATCAATGGCAACCTATGTGATGTTCAGCCCGAGAAGAGGGAATTAACCTGTGAGCTTCAAAAGTTAGCTAGCCTAGGATTCCGCTTAATGGACTCGGGCAGTTCAGGAGTTGCTGTCCATAACCCAGCTGTTTCATCTTTAGTGGTGGAAGTGAAGAAGTGCTAATATGAAGACCTCAAGTTGAATTATTATAAAGATACATTTTCCTCAGAAAGAAAAATCACCATTTGGGGTTTCTATAGATGGAATTCTTAGATATCGATCGAGGCAGATTCTGTGTTCCTGATGTTGTAGGACTACGTCAACAGATTTTGGAAGAAGCCTATTATTCCCGTTATTCTGTTCATCTAGGAGCGACAAAGATGTACCATGATCTCAAATCCATGTATTGGTGGGACGGACTGAAGAAAGATATAGCTGAGTTTGTAGCTCAATGTCCTAATTGTCAACAGGTAAAAAGTGAGCATCAAAAGCCCGGTGGGTTGTTGCAAGCCATGGAGATTCCAGCTTGGAAATGGGAAGTGATTAACATGGATTTTATTACATGCTTATCTCATTCCCAGCGTAAGTATGATTCTGTATGGGTAATTATTGACAGACTCACAAAGTCAGCTCATTTCCTACCAGTCAAAACTATATACGTAGCAGACAATTATGCAAAGTTGTATCTCAGAGAGGTAGTAAGGCTTCATAGAGTTCCCATATCTATTATCATGGATAGAGAAACCCAATTCACGGCCAATTTCTGGAAGTCCTTTCAAGAAGGTTTGGGAACTCAAGTGAGACTTAGCATAGCCTTTCATCCACAGACTGATGGGCAAGCTGAGCGCACCATTCAGACCCTTGAAGATATATTGCGGGCATGTGTACTAGATTTCAGAGGTAATTGGGGTGATTATTTGCCAATCATTGAATTTGTATATAATAATAGTTATTACTTTAGCATTCAAATGGCTCCATATGAGGCCCTATATGGGAGAAAGTGTAGATCGCTAATTGGATGGTTCGAAGTTGGGGAGACGAAGCTAGTGGGCTCAGAATTGATCCAGCAAGCGGTAGATAAGATCAAACCAATCTGAGACCGATTGTTGACAGCCCAAAGCCGTCAGAAATCATATGCGAATAATCGTCGACGAGACTTGGAATTACAAGTTAATGATTGGGTATTCTTAAAAGTATCGCCAATGAAAGGTGTAATGAGATTCGGTAAGAAGGGAAAGCTTAGTCCCTGGTATATTGGGCCTTACAAGATTGTGCGCAAGGTGGGACAAGTGGCTTATGAACTAGAACTGCCTTCAGACGTAGAGGCAGTTCACCCTGTTTTTCATGTGTCAATGCTTCGTAAGTGCGTTGGAGACCCTTCCAGAATTGTGCCTATACATGATGTCCAAGTTACCGAGAAACTGTCTTATGAAGAAGTACCCGTTTCCATTCTAGATAGGCAAGTCCGAAGGCTTAGAACCAAGGATGTCGCTTCAATAAAAGTTTTGTGGAGAAACAATAACAGAGAGGAAATGACTTGGGAAGCAGAGGAGGATATGAAGTCCTGGTATTCGCATTTATTTCCATCCTCAGAAGAGATTCAGGCAGAGACATCATTGTTCCCAAGTATGTAATGCTTCTTTTTGACGATTTTTTGATCGGGTATGGCCAATATGGTTAGAGTTGTTATAGCCCTGTGAGGCATTGTATATTTTTTCACTGTTGTGATAGGATTGTAGTGATACCGTTACAGGGGAAACTCTGGCGAAATTTTCGTAGAATCCTTAAAAGTTTAACATTCGGGGACGAATGTTCTTAAGGGGAGAGGAACGTTACACCTTGGAAATCTCGCGCTATTCATGTTACGAAGGGGCTAAGGTAAGTCTGGGGTATACATGAAGTCCCCATAAGTTGAATAAGGATAATTGATGATGCTAATTAAGATTCCGAAGACATTTGAGGCGAAAGAAATCGGTTCGTCGAAGGAAGATAAGGTTGAGCCATGCTTTGGGAAATTTCATATCATTTGAGCTATGCATTGTCCAGCATAATTTTGAAGGAGAGATATAGAGCCCCTTGGATGGTTAATGAAGTTTTACATAAGTGCCAAGAAGGTTCCAGGAGGATTAGAGGTCAAACGAATCAAAAGAACGCATTTTCGCGAAATCGGACAAAACAGGGCCATATGCGGCCGCATACTCAGTATAATGGACCATATATGGGCCACAAAATCCCCAAAATAGAATCCCTCACTTTCCAGCCTCCTCCCTATGGAGAGGAGGGGAGATGCGGCCGCATCTCCACCGCAAGGCGGTGCGGGGGTGCGAAATTGACACCTTTTTAAACCCCAAACGACCCTAAGTTCATTTCTAACTTTTACCACTTATGTTTACACCTCTCTAGACACTTTAAAAAGGTTTTTGAAGGTTCATTAACACTCTTCATCCTTCCATAATAATTCAAAGAGAGAATCAACATTAACACCCCAAGGTAATCCAAAGAAAGTGATTGTTCTTGATTTCTTTCAAGGTTGGAGTGAACTTGGTCTTGGAGGGAGTTGAGCTAAGCGAGGTTCCTCGACCATAAGTTATGTATTCCATCTTATTTATGTGGTTATATTGATTTGGAGGTTTAGTGACCCCTTAGAAAGGAAAAGAATTAAAGTGGAGGAGCCATGGATGTTGTAGTGAGGAAGATGACTATGGTGCAAACTTGAAAAGGGGGATTTTGGTTGGAATTGATGTTAAATTGAATATAATTACCTGAATATGATATTATGGATGTTGATAGTGTGATTTGGGAGTTGTTTTATGATATGGTGAAAGTTAGTGAAATAGGGGAAATGCTGCCCAAATTCCGCTAGCCCTTAGTTGCTCTAAATTAAACTTAAGCGTATTTTCCATAACCTAACTTTAGTACAAATCCTCTTGAATGTAGAATTTGAGATCTTGGAGGAGAACGTTTAGTCGTTAAGGAGGCATAAAGGTATGTAAGGCTACCCCTTCCTTTCCAAAGCATGAATCCTATGTTATAATCCCATATATGCTATCCATATTATTCTTGCTCCTAGAAGTTCTAAAGAACCTTAACTCTCAAAACTCTTATAATGTAATTGAGCTTACCATGAAATTATTAACGGCATATGTGATAGTTGGTCTCATTTTATATTGTTATTTCCTCAAGCATGACAAGATAGTGATGATGTTTATGATGATGATTTCCATTCTAGAAAGGCTAAAGCTTAAAGTTCTTAATGTTTTCATGATATCATTGGGTTGTCACATGTTTACTAATCCTATTCATTATTGATGATCTCACCTTATGATTATTGTTCCTTCAAGGTGAGACATAGTTATCATAATTGTTCCATAACATAATCGGAAGTCACCAACCTTATGTCACTCCGATAAAGTTGTAGCTTAGATTGGGCTCTCGTGCATGCTATATGTACATGTATGATTACACCGCGCCTATTTTGCCGGGCATGACACCACTTCGGTGGGCGGCTTATGGATAATGATAACACCGTGCCTATTTGGCCTGGCAGACACCACTAGTGGGCGGCGTGTGATGGTTACCCCGGTAGCGGGAGGCCCGGACGCGGGCTAATGATGATTATGTATATATGTTTATGATGTTTTATAAGTAAATGCTAGCATGCATGGTTCTCGCCTTAAGAGGCAGTTTGATATACAGGTAATCCCTTTATCTCATGTTTCCTTGTTATTTATTATGTTATTACTCATGTTTTACATACTCAGTACATTGTTCGTACTGACGTCCTTTCCTTGATGGACGTTGCGTTCATGCTCACAGGTAGACAGGGAGACTGATTTGATCCCTAGGAGCCTTATCAGCAGAGACTTAGGAGCACTCCACTACTTCGGAGTTGCAGTCTACTGGTATATTTCTTGTGTGTATATATTTGGGCATGATGGGGTCCTGTCCCGTCCTTATGCTTTACAGTACTCCAGATAGAGGCTCGTAGACCTATGTGGATAGTTATTACTCATGATCTCACTGATGCACATTTGGTGTATCATTTTTGTAGCCTTGAGGGCTTGTATGTAAACAAGTAAATGAGATGAAATTAATGGTTATCGTATAACGAGTTTCAGTTGACAATTTACCTTCATGCATGTAGTGTTAGTTGAGAGTTAGATGTATGGTCCACCGAGATAAAGGAAAAGGAGTATGCTAGATGGTGCTCGGTAGGCTAGCTCCAGGTACCCGTCATGGCCCCTAGTTGGATCGTGACATTTGGTTTGATATTTGTATTAAATTTGATGCCATTTTACCCCTTATGTCATATAAAATGGGTGATAATTGCGGTTTCAGCTCCTACATGTTGGCTTTCGGATCATCCACATAAAAGTCAATATTATAATGATTCTTCCGCTTTTGTCATCCTTTTGGAAAAGTCGAATCTATGTTTAATGCTAAATTAACAATTTCTCTTCTCTAGTAAGTTTTGATCATAATTGTAATTCTGTAAGACATATTGACGGTTGTTGCTTGCTATTCTCTTATCAAAGAAAAGGAACCATTCGATGATCAGAATAGGAAGGTTCGAAATATTGAGATGAAAATCCTTGCCTTCCTTTATAACAACGTCACAATGTTTTTGTGCGTGCATTATTTTCAAAGGATATAATCAGTTGTTCTTCTACTCAAGTAATTATAGTTTTCCTCTAATTCGAGAAAGGATGTCCAAAGAAAGAAAAAGCATCAAGCGTCCTCACACGACAATATTTCTTGGTTGTCACTTGCCACAATTAAAGAAAAGCTTTATGACACACACACACGCACATACAAACATATGTTTAGAAGTAAATTAAAATATCAAAATTTCATCTTTTTGTCACGAGATATGGTATAATTATAACGTCGTCAATGCATAATTAAATTGAAACAAATGGATCATAGTAATAAAAGTTTAAATTTAATGCACTGACAATATAAAAAATATTTACACAATCAAATCCTTCAAAAATAATTATAGGTGATGATATAATAACATTGACAATAATCTATATCTACATCTATATATATAATAAAGCTAGGAATAAAATAGGTGATGCCATGATTTCTATTTTATCTTTTTCTCTTTTTTTTTTTTTTGCCTTTTCTTTTAATATTTCTCTATTTATCCAATCATAGGAATTAAATTCATTAAAGTATAATAATTACCAACCCCCAAGGTGGCTTAATAATAAGAAAATCTGATAATTGCAACTTCCACGTTTGACGTTTATCTTATTTTTATTAGGACTCTAAAGTCTTGATTACTTAGGATTGTATTCTCTGTAAAGAATTGTACCCTTTGTAGAGTCCTTGTACAATTAGTCTCTGTAAAGGCACTGCTATAAATATTAATATAGAGCTCCACAATCGGTGAGCCTTTCATAAATATGTTCGTGGTATCAGATTAGCCAAAGCAATCCTCTCTACTTTTCAATTTCTTCAACAATAATAATAGCAATCACTCATGTTCTTTGCCTCAAGCCTTAGTTTCTTCCAGAATGGATTCTTCAAGATCTGAAACTCTCCCGGTGGCACTATCAATAGTTGTGACCACCACTGTTTCCACAATCCCTACAGCATCTCTTTCTCCATCATTTCCAATCCCTTCATCACCCTCTCCCTCAAAGAATATTCCTCATCCATCTCTTTCCTCTCCCACTTTTCCAATTTTAGGTGTTGGTTTTGCCACTGGGCAATCTTTATTATCCTCTTTTCAGAGTAGCCTTGATTCGGTATCCTCATCTCCTTTTTATTTAACAGCGGCTCTTGCGGTTCCCAATGTTACAAATTTGGTGACGATCAAATCAGAGGTGGATCTAGAATTTGAAAGTGGCGGCTGTCACAATTTTCTTAGCAATGTGTATTTGGATCGGGTCCATCTCTTTTTAGTTTATTCGAGTCCACTTAATAGATATTTTTTTTTAATTTGCAAATATAAAAATTACATCTCAAAAATCAAGAAACGAACATAATTAGCATCTTAAACAAAGAATCACACTCATTAACACCCATTAACAATATAAGTAAAATCAATATTTTCACCAAGGGACTTCAATCTCTTATGTATATTAAAAATAAATTTGCACAAGTAAAATAACATCTTCAATAAGGGAATTATACCAATCAAAATAAGAAAAATAATAGAAAAACTCTTCAATAGATAAATACATCCCATAAGTAAATGTAGAATTAGATAAACTACAAGTTCTCAAAAATAAATTATAAATTTCACATTTTTTTCTAAGCAGTGCTTATGAAATTTTCATCACAATTGAAGTAGTAAAGTGATTTAAATTGAATTTAACAATTATAGAATAGCATAAATTTTTATAATGCACTCCCTCCGTCCATTTTTATTTGTCCATTATACTAAAAATATATGTCCACTTTTACTTGGAAGTTATATAGTTTGAAAAATCAAGACATAATTTACCATTTTATACCTATTTTACCCTTATTATTAAGTACTCTAATTCATTTTTCATTTTATTTATTGCTCATTAAGAGTGTCGCAAGTCAAATATAGACAAGAAAACATGGACGGATGGAGTAATAAACAAAAGAAATTATAAAAAAAAATGAATTTTAATCTCAATCCAAAATTCCCATTGAGACCCAAGTTTTTCGATTTAAATACTCACAGATTTGAGATTAAGAAAAATGTTTAATTTAAGGGATTTTGAAGTTTCTATTTGTATGTTCTCGCTAGAGATCACAAATAAAATAATAGAAAAAAGGAAAGGCAATATAAATAAGAAAAGATAAATAGAAAATTGGGAGGGCCGAAAAAGGAATTACTGGTACAAAGGAAGTAAAAAGCGCAAATAAAAAGGGGACCCGTTTGGTCGTTATAGTCTTTTTGGCACTTTTGCCATTTCCGAGCGTTTATTGACACATTTTGACCCGAGGTTGACTTTTGGGCAAACGGACCTTTTCCGGAGTTTCGTCAACTCTGAGAGGTCCGGATGATTTTTTAGAACTTGTATGTATGATTAGTTCGGTTCCCAATGCATTTTGGCGCATCTCGGGACTTTGGATGGGAAATGGGAAGTAAGCATCGGTGGTTGACTCGGTCAACGAAACCTCCGTTGGAAACATCGAGACCACGAGTGCGTTCGTAGTGTATTTTTGTATGAGTTTAGGTGGTCGGGGTATGGGCAGATGGCCTCGGGAATAACCTGAAAATTCGATGAAAGATTTAGAAAACATGGGGACTTCTAGTGTTTGGTTCTCGCAACGGCGGCACCAGAGCCGCCCTAGCGGTACCGCTATGACAGTGTAGTGGCCGCTGGGGCGGTCATGAGTAAATTAGCCTTCGCCGCTGCAGCGGTGTCCCCGATGCTGCAGCGGCGCTGCTGTAGCGGCAATATCCTCGTCGTGGCGGTCATAGGCAGTGTTATTTCATTTAATGTGTCTTAAATAAGACTTAGACCCTTATTATTTCATATCTCGGTATTAGAGCCTAGAGAAACTGTTCTTGGAGATAATTTGAAGAAACTCTTGGAGGTAAACTTTGCCCAATCCTTTACTCTTCTCTTTTATCATTATCATCTTAGAATCACCCTTTCCCTTTTCAATCCCTTAGAAGTAGAATTTGAAGAAGGGTTTTGGGAGACTTCTCCCTAGGGTTATAATTGATAAAATTGATGATGTTAATACTAAAGTATGAAGAATCTAAGCTTAGTGATCATATATCTTCCACTTTTAATGTTGAATTTCAAATTTGGGAAATTAGGGTTCATACCCAATTTGGGGGTTTTACTAGAAATCAGATTTGGGGATAATTCTTGAGCTAAATCAACAATAAATGATTGAGTTATGATTACCTCGGATTCAATTTAGTATTTTACCCGTGAATTTCCCGTTTCACCTTTGTGGGCCCATTTCCCCAATTTCTAGGGTTAAATTTGACCTAATTGATATCACAGCAATATTAGTATCATTATTCATGATTTCTAATTTGGAATTCTATTGTGCTTAGACTACTTTGGTTCTGAGCTTCAGAGGAAGGGCAAGGCGATAGAGTGACTTGTTGGTGTTGCAATTCGGCAATCAAGGTAGGTTATGGTTTACCTTTGGTGAGACTTAGTGTAGTGAATCACATATTTGGATTATGATGTCGGAGACAACATGTGAACCTTCGGGTGTGAAGTTGGGATGAATATTGCCTTCGGTTGGGCCCTGATATGTGCTGGGACTAGCCACCCCGTTATATGTGTTTGATTGTTTAATGGTGTTGGCTTGATGCCATATGTAGTTGGTAGACAGCGAATGTCGCTTGTTGTCTTGATTAGGGATAGGATTGGCATACCCTTGTAGGTGTTTGTACTATGATATGTTATTGGCATATCCGTTGTTGGTACTTGATTATATATGTTGGCATACCCACTGTTGGTATAGTGATGTGATACATTATTGGTGTACCTCGTTGAGGTACTTATGATATTGAGCTTGTTTGTTGATGATTGATATATGCATTGCACGCATTCTCTCATAATTATCATGCATGGCCGATATCCGGTGATGATTCAGTATCGTTGATTGAGCGAAACTGATATTTGATAATCTCTTTTACTTGAATGATTATGAAAAAAGCCGATGTTCGAAGATCTATTCCGAAATCGTTGTTTATATGGAACTGATACTTGCTAAACTCTTTTTCTTGAGAGATTGTGAGGAGGCCGATATCCAAAATTCAATTCCAGAATTGTTGATTTGTGAAACTGATATTTGACAACTCTTTTGAGTGATTGTGAAAAGGCCGATGTCCGATGGTTATATTCGAGCATCGTTGTGCATGGTCGTTTTTGATGTTATTCGGGATTCGATTGTAGTGCAAGGGCTCCGCGGGTCCCCTAGAGTGGTGCCGATAAGACTCCCCCTAGCAATTAGCCAAGGTCCCATCTGTCTGTTTGGCAAAGATCTGGGACGGGTGGCACTTAGACTTCGCGAGTCACACTGGGTTGTGCTGCCGAGACGTCGATATTTCCGTCCGGAGTACATGTGTACATCTCATTTGGTTAGGATGGCATGGCATCACATTCATACCATTATTGCATTGCATTGCATTATGACTTGAGTGAGATGTTCTGATGACTGTATTGTGATGGATTGTGTTGTTGATCCTATGGTGTTGATTGCCCCTGGAATTGATATACTCAGACTTATTATATTGGGGTTAGATACTTACATAGGTGTTGATGGATACTCGGTTACGATTATACTATTTCATGCTTGATTGTTCTACTTGTTTATCTGCGTTATTCTCTAAATTGTGTTAACTGTGCTTAGTTGGCCTATGATGCCTACCAAAACTGTTGTTTGTACTGACCTGCACTTACTGTATTCTTTTATGAATGTAGAGTATCAGGCCGGATCTACTTCTCTGACTCGTGGTTGACTGACTCCTCAGCTTTTACTTGAGTTTTCCAGGGTGAGCATGGCGTCTACTGACCTCGAAGACTCTTCTATTGTTTATGTTTTACTTTCTTTTCAAGACATGATTTGAGGCACTTTATGTATTATTATTCAGACGAGAGTTATTCGGATTTAGATGCTCTTGTATGACCAGACCAAATACTGGGGTTGTTTTATTTACTTCCGCATTTTCTATTTTATACTATATTGTGAGAATTACGTCATTTACTCCTTCCGCTTTTTATTATATTTATTGATTGTGAACGTTGAGTTAAGGGTTCGCCTACCGAGGGGGGAATGGTAGGTGCCTGCATGACCTAGGCTAAAATTGATCGTGACAAGTTGGTATCAGAGTCCTAGGTTACCCGGTCGTTAATACTAGAACGTGTCTAGTAGAGTCTCGTGGATCAGTACGATGAGCTTCGTACTTATCTGCGGGAGGCTATGGGACATTTAGGAAATCTCATCTTTTTTCTTTCCATCGTGCTACTTTATTCAAATTGGTATCTGACTCTTATCTCCTCTCACTGATGGTGAGGACTCGAGCTACTACGGCCCGAGGTCAGGTGCCAGAGCTCGCAGCGACGGCTGGCACCTGAGGGCGCGCTACGGACAAAGGATGCAACAGAGCGAGAGACCGCGGGGCTGCCCCAGCCAGGGGTAAGCTCCGACGGTGGGCCAGCGATGAGAGAGGTATCCATCTCCAGACCGCAGAGGATGGTCTGGCCCCAGCACAGACACAGCCTGAGGTTACTTCTGACTAGGCCGTGCATTACACTATGGCTAGGGTCCTACTTTATCTTGTTGCCCAGCAAGCGGCCGCCGGTGTTAGTACTCCCGGCGGGGGTTCACAGACTAGGGTTGGGGCACAGACCCCTGAGCAGGGATCCACGAGGGTAGCACATCCCACCGCAGCTATGGCTCCCTGCATTGATGCTATACCCGCCCCTGCGGAGGATATTAGGCCTATGGATGGCGCCATTATGACTGCTGCTGATCAGGATCTGGTGGGGAGGTCCAGGAAGTTAGAGCCTTCGAGGTTCTCTAGTACTTCGTCTGAGGATGCCTATGAGTTTATTCTTGATATGCATGAGTTGCTACACCGTATGGGGATAGTGGAGACCTACGACATTGATTTTGTGTCCTACCAGTTTTGCAGCGATACGAAGACGTGGTGGAGGTATTTCATGGCGTGCAGACCTGAGGGTTCTCCTCCATTGACTTGGACTCAGTTCTATCGGGCCTTCCTTGAGAATTATGTGCCCCGGTCTTTGAGAGAGGCTCGTAGAGAGTAGTTTTTACACCTTGAGTAGAGGGGTATATCCGTGGAGTCTTATATGACCCGCTTCTTCTATTTGGCCCGATACTCTACTCCGTTAATTCCTACTGAGGCTGATAGGATCAGGTGCTTTGTTGGAGGACTAGTGGGCTCTCTACAGATTCATTGCTTTCAGATGGAGTCTATGAGGGCTTCCTTCCAGTCCATTATTGAACATGCTTCGATGGTTGAGGGCGCCAAGGCCCGTGCTTTTAGTGGTGGTGATAAGGGGCCACATCAGACTGGCAGCTTTGGGGGTTCTGGTACGAGGGACACCGATCTGTTTTCGAGGCCACCTCAGCCCTATTTTGGTCGTCCCTTACATTCAGCATTACCAACTTCCTCTAGTGAGCCACCTAGACAGAGAGCTCGTTCTCTCGACCAGTGGACAGGACTGCTTCATCCGGGTCTTCAGTTTTCATGTTTCAGCATTCGACTCCTCTTACCTGTTTCTCTTGTGGGGAGGTTGGGCATATTGCCAAGAGATGTCCTTGACGTAGGCGAGATTATCCGCCGCCGAGGACTTCTATATCATCCGGTGGTCGAGGAAGGACTTCTCAGAGAGGCGGTGCTCAGTCAGGCCGCAGTATTTCCCCTAGTTCTAGAGGTGGGTCCCAGCCAGCTAAAGGTGGTACTCAAAGTTCGAGAGGGAGATCCCAGGCTGGGCGTGGTGGAGCCCATTGTTACGCATTTCCTGGTAGGCCCGAGGAAGAGGCCTCCGATGCTATGATCTCAGGTACTATTTTTGTCCGTCATAGAGCAGCATCTGTGTTATTTGATCCTGGATCCACTTATTCGTATGTATCTGCTTTTCATGTCGTTGGTTGGGATTTACCCTGCGATAGCATAGATAAACCTGTTCATATGTCTACTCCAATCGGAGATTCTGTGGTTGTTGATCGAGTCTACCGGTCTTGTTTAGTTACTTTTATGGGGTATAACACCTGGATAGATTTGATGATTCTAGATATGGTGGACTTTGATATTATATTGGGTATGTCCTGGCTTTCTCTTTATCATGCGATCTTGGACTATCACGCCAAGACAGTCACTTTAGCCATGCCGGGCATCCCTAGGCTTGAGTGGAGAGGTACTCCTAGTTCCGCTCCGAAGAAGTTTATTTCTGTCCTTCGGGCGAATAAGTTAGTAAGTAAGGGGTGTTTAGCATATTTGGCGCATGTTCGTGATACGACTGTTGCATCTCCATCCCTTGAGTCTAATCCTATTGTGAGCGAGTTCGCGGAAGTGTTTCCATCAGATTTACCGGGTATGCCACTCGATCGTGACATTGATTTCTGCATCGACGTGGACCCGGGTACTCGTCCTATTTCCATCCCACCATATCGGATGGCACCTGCCGAGTTGAGAGAACTTAAGGAACAATTGCAGGATTTATTGAGCAAGGGGTTCATTAGACCGAGCGTCTCCTCTTGGGGTGCTCCAGTGTTATTTGTGAAGAAGAAAGATGGGACCATGAGGATATGCATTTATTACCGCCAGTTAAACAAGGTCATTATCCAGAACAATTGCCCTATGCCTCGTATTGATGATCTATTTGACCAGCTTCAGGGTGCTTCGGTCTTTTCTAAGATTGATTTGCGTTCCGGCTATCATCAATTGAAGATTAGGGCGGAGGATATTCCGAAGACAGCATTTCGGACGAGATATGGCTACTATGAGTTTCGAGTGATGTCTTTCGGGCTTACTAATGCCCCAACTGCATTTATGACGTTGATGACTGGCATCTTTAGGCCGTTCCTTGATTCTTTTGTGATTGTGTTTATTGATGACATCTTGGTGTATTCCAAGAGTAGAGTGGAGCATGAGAGCCATCTTCGTACCGTCCTTGGGTTATTGAAGAAACATAGTTTGTTTGCCAAATTTTCTAAGTGTGAGTTCTGGTTAGAGTCTGTAGCATTTTTGGTCCATGTGGTATCCAAGAAGGGGATTATGATTGATACACAGAAGATTGAGGTTGTGAGGGGTTGGGCGAGCCCACTACTATTACCGAGATTCGTAGTTTTGTGGGTTTGGCCAATTATTACTACCGTTTTGTGAAGGGTTTTGCTACCATTGCTTCGTCCTTGACCAAATTGACTCAAATGGATGTTTCCTTCCAGTGGACGGATGATTGTGAGGAGAGCTTTCAAAAGCTCAAGCTTCTTTTGACCACACCCCGGTCCTAGCCTTACCTGTGGAGGGCAAGGACTTCGCGGCCTATTGTGATGCTTCCCGTATGGGTTTGGGTGCGGTGTTGATGCAAGAGGTCAGAGTGATAGCTTTCACTTCCCGTCAGTTGAAAGTTCACGAGAAGAATTACCCTACCCATGATCTTAAGTTGTTAGCCGTAGTCTTCGCTTTGAAGCTTTGGAGGCATTACTTGTACGGTGTCCATTGTGAGGTTTTTACCGATCACCGTAGCCTTCAGTATGTGTTTATCCAGAGAGATCTTAATTTTAGGCAGCGCCGATGGATGGAACTCCTGAAGGATTATGACATCTCTATTCTGTATCACCCCGATAAAACCAATGTGGTGGATGATGCTTTGAGTCGCAAGACAGTGAGTATGGGTAGTTTAGCTTGATTGATTGTTTCCGAGCGTCCATTGGCCATGTGGGTTCAGACTCTGGCCAACAGTTTCGTTCGTCTCGACATCTCAACCCTGGGGAGGATTTTGGCTTGTATAGAGGCGAAATCATCGTTATTGGATCGGATCAAGGCTCATCAGTTTGAGGATTCTCAGTTGAGCAAGATCCGAGATAGGGTGTCAAGAGGTGAGGCCAAGGAGGCCGTGATTGATTCTGAGGGCATTCTGAGGATTAGAGGATGCATATGCGTTCCTCGTGTTGGTGACCTGATTCAGTTGATCTTATTTGAGGCCCACAGCTCTCGCTATTCCATTTATCCGGGAGTGACTAAGATGTACCGTGACTTGAGACAACACTATTGATGGCGCCATATGAAGAGGGATATAGTTGATTTTGTGGCTAAGTGTGAAAATTGTCAACAGGCAAAGTATGAGCACCAGAGACCCGGTAGGGTGTTTCAAATGATGCCCATTCCCGAGTGGAAGTTGGAAAGGATTAACATGGATTTTGTCATGGGTCTTCCGAAGACCATTAGCAAGTTTGATTCTATTTGGGTGATAGTAGATCGATTGACTAAAATCGCTCACTTTGTTCCGGTTCAAGTTTCTTATACCGCGGAGAAGTTGGCCAAGATGTATATTCAGGATATTGTGAGATTACATGGGATCCGTATTTCTGTTGTATCTGATCGGGGTACTATATTCACCTCCCGATTCTGGAGAGTATTTCATGATGAGTTGGGTACCCGATTGGACTTTAGTAAGGCTTTCCGTCCCCAGACCGATGTCCAGTCCGAGCGGACCATTCAGGTGCTCGAGGACATGTTGAGAGTATGTGTTATTGATTTTGGTGGTCATTGGGATCAGTAGTTGCCCTTGGTGGAGTTTGCGTACAACAACAGTTATCATTCGAGTATTGGTATGGAGCCTTTTGAGGCGTTATATGGTAGGAGGTGTAGATCTACGATTGGTTGGTTCGATGGGTTCGAGGCTCAACCTGGTAGCACGGATCTATTGAAAGAGTCCCTTGATAGAGTGAGAGTTATTCAGGCCAGACTCGTTGCGGCTCAGAGCCGGCAGAAGATGTATACGGACCAGAAGGTTCTGTTGAAGGATTCACCCATGAAGGGTGTTAAGAGGTTTGGTAAGAAGGGCAAGTTGAGCCCTAGATACATTGGCTCGTTTGAGATCGTGGATTGTATAGGCGATGTAGCTTACGAGTTAGCATTTCCGCCAGGTTTGGCGGGAGTTCACCCACTATTCCATGTTTCGATGCTGAAGAGATACCATGCCGATGGCACCTACATTGTCCGTTGGGATTCTATATGAAGAGAAGCCTATTGCTTATGAGGAGAAGCCTATTGCGATCCTAGATAGGCAGGTTCGAAAATTGAGGTCCAAGGAGATTGCTTCGGTGAAGGTGCAATGGAAGCACCGCCCTGTGAAAGAGGCTACTTGGGAGACTGAGTCCGATATGCGTAGCCGATATCCCAGTTGTTCACTGATTCAGGTATATCCTTGCCTTCCTTCTTTTCTTTGCTCGAGGACGAGCAACGGTTCAATTGGTATCTACTGTAACGACCCATTTAGTCGTTATAGTCCTTTTAGCACTTTCGCCATTTTCGAATGTTTATTGACTCATTTTGACCCGAGGTTGACTTTTGGGCAAACAGACCTTTTTCGGAGTTTCATCAACTCCGAGAGGTCCGGATGATTGTTTAGAACTTGTATGTATGATTGGTTCGGTTCCCAATGCATTTTGGCGCATTTCGAGACTTTGGATGGGAAATGGGAAGTAAGCATCGACGGTTGACTCGGTCAACGGGACCTCCATTGGAAATTTCAAGATCACGAGTGCGTTCGTAGCGTATTTTTGTATGAGTTTAAGTGTTCGGGGTATGAGCAAATGGCCTCGGGAATAACCTGAAAATTCGATGGAAGACTTAGAAAACATGGGGACTTCTGGTGTCTGGTGCCCGCAACGGCGGCACCAGAGCCGCCCCAGCTGTACCGCTATGGCGGTGGGCGGTCATGAGTAAATTAGCCTTCACTACTACAGCGATGTCCCCGACGCCGCAGCGGCGCCTCTATAGCGGCAATACCCTCGCCGTGGCAGTCATGTGCAATGTTATTTCATTTAATGTATCTTAAATAAGACTTAGACCCTCATTATTTCATATCTCAGTATTGGAGCCTAGAGAAACTGTTCTTGGAGATAATTTGAAGAAACTCTTAGAGGTAAACTTTGCCCAATCCTTTACTCTTCTCGTTTATCATTATCATCTTAGAATCATCCCTTCCCTTTTCAATCCCTTAGAAGTAGAATTTGAAGAAGGGTTTTGGGAGACTTCTCCCTAGGGTTATAATTGATAAAATTAATGATGTTAATACTAAAGTATGACGAATCTAAGCTTAGTGATCATATATCTTCCACTTTTAATGTTGAATTTCAGATTTGGGAAATTAGGGTTAATACCCAATTTGGGGTTTTTACTAGAAATCAGATTTGGGGATAGTTCTTGAGCTAAATCAAGGCGATAGAGTGACTTGTTGGTGTTGCAGTTCGGCAGTCAAGGTAGGTTATGGTTTACCTTTGGTGAGACTTAGTATAGTGAATTACATATTTGGATTATGATATCGGAGACATCATGTGAACCTTCGGGTGTGAAGTTGGGATGGATATTGCCTTAGGTTGGGCCCTAATGTGTGCTGGGACTAGCCACCCCGTTATATGTGTTGATTGTTTAATGGTGTTGGCTTGATGCCACGTGTAGTTGGTAGACAGCGAATGTCGCTTGTTGTCTTGATTAGGGATAGGATTGGCATACCCTTGTTGGTGTTTGTACTATGATATGTTATTGGCGTATCTGCTGTTGGTACTTGATTATATATGTTGGCATACCCACTGTTGGTATTGTGATGTGATACATTATTGGCGTACCCCGTTGAGGCACTTATGATATTGAGCTTGTTTGTTGATGATTGATATATGCATTGCACGCAGTCTCTCATAATTATCATGAATGGACGATATCCGGTGATGATTCGGTATCGTTGATTGAGCGAAAATGATATTTGATAAACTCTTTTACTTGAGTGATTATGAAAAAGGCTGATGTCCGAAGATCCTTTTCGTAATCGTTGTTTATATGAAACTGATACTTGCTAAACTCTTTTTCTTGAGTGATTGTGAAGAGGCCGATGTCCGAGATTCAATTCCGGAATCATTGATTTGTGAAACTGATATTTGACAACTCTTTTGAGTGATTGTGAGGAGGCCGATGTTCGATGGTTATATTCAGGCATCGTTGTGCATGGCCATTTCTGATATTATCCCGAATTCAATTGTAGTGCATGGGCTCCGCGGGTCCCCCAGAGTGGTGCCGATAAGACTCTCCCTGTGAGGAATTAGCCAGGGTCCCATCTGTCTGTTTGGCAAAAATCCGGGACGGGTGGCACTCAGACTTCGCGAGTCACACTGTGTTGTGCTGCGGAGACGTCGATATTTTCGTCCGGATTATATGTGTACATCTCATTTGCATAGCATGGCATGCCATCACATTCATACCATTATTGTATTGCATTGCATTATGACTTGAGTGAGATGTTGTGATGACTGTATTGTGATAGATTGTGTTGTTGATTGATACGCTCAAATTACACCTATTAATGGCATAACGCGGACGTTATCAAATATAGAAACCCAACGAGGTTGGGGTCGAATCGCACAGGGAATATGGTGTGAAAAGGGTACTAAAATCGTAGATGCTAAGTTCTAGGTCTAATGGCTTAATCCGATAAGTTGTGTAAAAGTTGGTTTTTCTATGACTAGTTGCTAAATTATTGCTTTGGTGAATACTTATGGTAAAAGAAACTAAGGTTGTGTCCCCGTTAGATATAGTGTATGATCATGGGTATTGATCTTGATATACTTGTAATGGATCATTATATGAATGCATTTAATCTCTATGTGAATTTCTACTATTTCCCAATAAATAAAGATTATATCTTTCTATGATTTTCCCAAATATAAGAAAGTGATTATGAAGAACGATTAATCATGCCAAGTAAATTCCTCTTATTCCTAAGTGAATTTATTAAAAAAAGTTTAAAGCTTTGAGTTCTTGTTAATTATTCTTACCAACCCTAATTATTTTTCCAAATAAATTTAGGGTTTATAGCTTTAATCAATGTTTGCAACCATTAATTATGAATGAAGAATGAAGAATAACTAAACCTTAATAATCCATTATTTGTATATCAATCACAACCCAATCACAAAACACCCATCATTAGGTTCACAACCCTAGTAAGGGAATTTAGTTACTCATGACGAAGAACAAGGAATAAGAAATTGAAGAATTCATAAGTGCTTACTTTGGAATGAAAAAAGGAATTGAGAATACTTGAATTGATGTTTGAATCTTCAAAAACTAGAGAGAAGTTTTTGTTCTAATTCAAGAGACAAAAATATATTGAATGATGAATATTAAAACCCTACAATGACTATTTATAGGTTTTGAAATTACATAAGTTACAGATTTTGCACTTCAGTCCCGTCATGATGAAATACGGTCCGTAAATCACTTTACGGACCGTAAAGATGGTTTACGCCCTCGTCGTCTTCTCAGATGTGTGGAACTCAACCTTCCAAAATACGGACCGTAAAGTGGTTTACGGTCCGTAAACTTCGTGGTCGTCTTTCACTTCGCTAATCTCAGACTTTCTGCCAGACGCTTGAATGCTAAATACGTGATGGAATACGGACCGCAAACTGGAATACGGTCCATAAACCTAGCTCGTAAACCACCATCTTCTCAGTTTGACTTTCTGGTTCTGTTATCCTTAAACACGACCATGGAATACGGCCCGTATTGTAGAATACGGTCCGTAAACTTCAATTTACGACCATGATCTGCACTTCAACTGTGATCTTGCCAAATCTGTTCCTTCACCTGAAAAACACTAACAAATACGTAAAATCACATTGACTTGCTTAACAACAAGTAAAACTTATAGCCGAAAAGTATCGATTGTGGCGTAAAAATCACGCCACATCAACACCCCCAACTTAAAGTATTTGCTTGTCCTCAAGCAAGCCATACCACGCAATGACTCAATCTAACACCTAGATATCACAGAATAAGAATGTCTACATCGGTTTTGCCTCGGAACTTCTAGCATGCATGTTTTCTTTCAACTGACCACCCCAACTGTCTATTGTACAGCAATATTACACACTTTAAGAATGTTATGACTGACTATGACGCTTCCAAACATGGCATTACATTATCGAACATATTATCATGCATACAAACACTACTTTCTGCAGTCACTTTAGTTTGCTCAATTCTCATCCTTATGCCCTCACATAGACCAAAGAATGTCCCAACACACATATATACGACAAGAATGGGACGAAAATGAACGAGAAGAGAAAGACACTCAACACTCACAAAGAATTCATATTCACACATGCAAATACCATAAGCTTGCCCTTATTTTCAGTGTTCTCATCCTAGGCTCGTTCGGTTGTGATCACATTAGGACTTGTTTCGGCTTGTAATGTAGGCTTAGGGACGGGTAGGATACTTTTTTGGGTATTAGTGGCTCACCCTCCTTGACACTACAACATCTCTTTTACCCTGATTCGCCTCCTTTCTTTCCAGCCCCGTATTTCCTTTAACGTTTTCGACCTCGATGTGGTTTTATTCCTATTCAACTAGCAATTCTTTTTGTGTTTCAATTTCCTGGTTTATTTATTTTTTATATTGTATCAACTACCACATCGACTCTCTACTCACAAAATTTCACCATCTCCCAACCTTTGTTCTCAACCTCTACTTCACATTTAATTTACCCCCCAACTTAGGTTTTTGCCTCGTCTACCTAGTAGCATCAAGGAGGAAACGGGTGCAAAGGTGGATGATTTTCACGACGGGTGATGTTTCATTCGGCTAGCCAAGAAAAAAGTCAAAAAGGCTCAAAAGGGGAAGACTAGTGATATTTTCAGCTTTTGGTGAGGCTTATTTAGGCAAAGTGACTTATTAACACAAAGAAAGCCTAAGATCATTTCACAACCAAACTAACTTTTGGATTTCAAACAAGACTAACCGGGCAAGTTCTAGCTTATACATGTGTAAACAGAACAAAACTAACAACTCACACACACATCGGCATAAGGATAATCATTTTTACACTTGTGGCCTCCTAAGTAGCCATTCGTCACACACAATACCCCAATAATCACAATGTTATATCAAGAATCAATCATGTCAGACAATAAGTGTTCTAAGTATGCATTTTTCAAGAATTCTGAGGGGTCCAAAATTTTCAACAAACCACACACATGCCATCAGTTACAAAGTAACACCGACTAAGTCAAAATTATTCTACTCAACCTAAGTAACATCTTAAACATGCCAGTTTCAACAAAATAAACTCCCCTCAGGAAAAGAAATCTGGCAAAGAAAAGCCGAGGGGGTTCCTAAACACATATTTACACTACCCTACTATCAATAAGTCCCACCCCCAACGAAAAATCAAGCACTGTCTCAGTGCTTCAAATATAAGAACAAGGGAGCGAGAAAGTACCTGAATGCTGTGAACATCTCATGGCTGGCCTGCTGCATCCGGCGGCTGACTTGCGGACTCTCCAGGTTGGCGCTGCGACTCAACCAATGACTGAAAGATCGCCTGCTGCAGATCCTTCTTTTCAGTCGTTTTTAATCTTCTGGCCAACTCCTCCTGGTCCTCAGATGACTCACTGACCCTCTTTCCAGTACCGCCAACAAAAGGTTCCGCATCCTCCGTCTCCTCCTCAGAATCCAGCAAATCCAGCACCTTAAACGTACTAGGCAAAATGGCCCGTGGTGCTGGTGCTGGTGCGGCTACCATCCCGTGCATCTTGAGTGTGTCAAGCTCCTTTTTCAGCTTCTCCAACTCACTCCTCAAAGAACTAGACTCCCCACCGGGTGCGGCCTGCTCTCGAGTCAACAATCTCGCCTCAAAGCTGTCTAGTCGAGCCTGATACACCTCGTGTTTTTTCTCAAACTCCGCACGGATTTCTGTGGTTGCCTCAGTGACCAGTTGCTGCACTATCCTCGCCACCTTCGTCCTGAATTGTTGCAAGATTTTGTCTACTTGCCTTTCGGTCCGCACCGCTTTGATTGCGATTTGGCTGTAGTTAGCAGGGCTGAAGTGTAGCAACCCCACCTCTGGATCAACAGGCTCGGCTGTCGCAGCAGCAGTGGCGGACCCCGAAGGAGGATCCTGTGTGGCCGGAAGTGGTGGTGGAGGCTTTGCCTCCGAAATAGCTAGTGTGGCTGCATCACCCTGTGTACCGACAGTAGATGGAGCACCTGTCGTGGGAGCCTCCGGTCCAGTAGCGGCAGCACCAAACTCGGAACCTCCTGGATCAGTCCCATAAGCACGGCTCGGACTCCACTCTAACTGAGTGTCGTCCTCATCACCGGACTGATCTGCCTCCCGGTCCTTTTTGCTTACCGGCTTGTTTTTTCTCCAATCCCCCACATGTGTGGCTATAATGGTACCGTCCCACTCTGGAAGCGGAATTATTCTTACCCGTCGACACAATGCCGTGATAAGGCACGGAAAGACCATGTTCTGGTTTGGCTTGTGTGCCCGGACATGCAGCTCCTCCGCTATCAATTCCCCAATATCCATCGGGTATCTCGACATGAAGGATGCAATAGTGACTGCCTGATTGGTGGAAAGGGTATTATCTGCCTGTGTTGGAGTGATCCGATACCGCAGCAAAGTCCACCAAAATTTGGCCTCCGTGGACAAACAGCTCTTAGCGATCTTAACCTTCCCATCGTTAGTCCATTTCTGCTCATGTGGCTCGGATGTGATGAGTGCTGCAGTCCATTGCCTGACGGATTTGTTGTCCTTCCTGTCTCGTTTGTCTAAGAACAGGCTCAGATCAGTGGGAGCTACAAAGTCATTGCCAAACAGGACCCTGTTGATGGCTTTGGCGGAGATATTAACCAAGGAATTCCGAACCGTCACATTCTCCAGCATTGGGATCTGATACCAGGCAAGACTTGGCTTTTTCATCGACCTCAAGACGGCCCCATAGGATGCATAGAACTCCTGCACAATATGCAGAGCATATTCTCCCGGTTCATGAGTGAAGGCATCTAATTTGTATCCTTTGATGGTATCATCCAGCTGTGGGTGTGCTGAAATACCATCGAAGATCAGCCGTCGTTCTTCAAATATTTTCCTCGATGGCTGCCCACCATTCTCAGACCCGGCCATCCCTTGGTCATACAACTCCTTTGACCCCTTTACCGAGAATCGCAACTTCTCGTCATCCAAATGTTTGGTCCTGACGACCAGCTTACGACCCTTCGGTGGCGTACCATCAACCGGATCACTGCCCTCACTAGGCCCTGCTGAGTCACTCTCTGGTGGAGTCTGGGTGGCTGCCCCCCTTCTTGATGCTTCCGCGTCAGAATCCCCCTCTTCAGACTGGGAGGCTTCCGACGCAGATTTTGATGGAGTCATGGGTGAGGGCAGGGTTGATGTGGTTGCCATTTTGTCTTGGGTGGGGGCCCCCCGGACTTTAGGTGGCGGTATAACCTCGGTGTACTCGGATCCTGATTGTTCCCCTTCCGAAGTGTAAGGTTCATCTATCAATCTTGAATCCGAGCGCGCTCTCTGTTTCTTGCCCGTGCTGTGGGCCCCCGCTCTCGTTGCTTTTCTTTTCTGATCCATTCCTGCAAAAGACACCACATATCAGTTATTATTGAACAATCAACCAAAGATAAGAATATATGACTGTGCACATAATACATGTTCTGTCTGTGGTCGTAAACACAAAAAAAGGACTGTAAACTGGTTTACGGTCCGTAAACTGCGATCGTAAATTGAGCAATCATCTGCAGAACATTCTGTCCCCTGGTGAAATCCTAAATACGGACCGTAAACTGGTTTACGGTCTGTAAAGTCAGATCGTAAACTAGGATTCCTTTAGGATGTCATTCTGTCCATTTAACATGCTTAAATACGGACCGTAAAGTGCAATACGGTCTGTAATGTTAAATCATAATTCGCACCACAGACACACCTATTTTGATTTCACAATTGCATATCATATCTCGGTTTCACATTGTGTTGGGGTTTAGGCTACTCAGACTTTGCCTATTTTTCTATCAATATTCATAATTCCCGCGAGTGTCAAGCCATTGGTGGGCAGACCAAAAAATTCAAACTTTGAAGTATGGAATGCCCTCCAACCCATTTGGGTGTTATTAACAATTACCCACGAGAATTAAAAAATTGAACACCTCTATCCCCTCACTAGATCATTAACCAAGGGAATTAAGCACTTAATTTCACCAACCCAGTCTAAACAATCACTTACTACCAAGTTCAAGTTCACAGATAACAAAGAAGGATGGGGAGCATGAGTCATACCTTTCAATGCTGAATCAGACCACTAGAAACACAGATTTGTAGAGCACCACTGCAATCACACACGAAATTAAACCTAGGGCAGAGGGAGATTTTGAATTCTTGGTGAGATGGAATTTTTGGTGGGCTGGGTTTTGATTTTTTTTTTTTTTTTGTTTTTGGTGGAGTTTTCGTATTTATGGTGGTTAGGAAGATGGAAGGTGATGGTTTAATGGTGGGTAGACGTGGAGATGGAATAGAAGTTGAATAGGGAAATCGTGAAGATGGAGGGAGACGTGAAGGTGAGGTGAAATAATGGAGGGAAGTTGATTCGGTGAGATGGTGTGTATATACCCTTTGGTTTAATTTGCGTGTTATTTAAACCTGTGTTATTTTTTTTTTTAATTTTATTTCTAAATACGGTCCGTATATCGATTTACGGCCCGTATTTAGAGATGTTATTGTGGGCAGTACACTGTATTGTCTCATGTTAGTTTACGTTCAGGTTTACAGACCGTATTGTGAAATACGGTCCGTCCTACGTGGTCGTAAACCAGCATGTTACATTACGGTGCTCACTGTTTTGCATCATTGTTAAATACGCTCTGTGGTACGAGCCGTATTATGAAATACGGTCCGTATACTTCAGGCGTCTTTTGCAATGTTGCAGAACAGTGTCTGATAACTGAACTTACCTGCATCTCAGCAGAATTTTTCTGTCACCTATTCCTGCACCAAAACAACCATTACCCTATATGTACGAAGAACAACAAAGAAAAATAAACATTACACTTGGGTTGCCTCCCAAGAAGCGCTTGATTTAACATCGCGGCACGACGGTGGTGACCAATCACTCCTTCTCTTGGTACACCAGATCATTGTTCGTGCTGAGGTGTTTCAACCTGTAGCGATCAACAATCCTATCCTCCGAAACCATTCCGTGGTAGTGCTTCAATCTCTGCCCATTCACCTTAAATGTCCGAGTACCATCTCCGGACTTCAATTCAACCGCGCCATGGGGTGAGGCACCTACCACCTCAAACGGACCAGACCACCTGGATTTGAGCTTACCTGGTAGCAACTTCAGCCGAGAGTTAAACAGTAATACAGAGTCGCCCTTGTAGAACTCTCGCTTCAGAATCTTCTTGTCATGGTATTGCTTTATCCTTTCTTTATAAAGGGCTGCACTCTCATATGCCTGGTACCGAAATTCATCCATCTCATTCAATTGAAACAACCGCAGCTTGGTTGCTTCCTCCCAATCCATGTTCAGCTTCTTCAGTGCCCACATAGCTTTGTGTTCAAGTTCAACCGGCAAGTGACAAGCTTTTCCGAATACAAGCCTGAAGGGTGAAGTCCCAATTGGAGTCTTGAAAGCAGTCCGGTATGCCCATAGAGCGTCATCGAGCTTGCGGGCCCAATCAGTTCTATTGGCATTAACTGTCTTTGCTAGAATACTTTTAATCTCCCTATTGGACACTTCAACCTGTCCACTTGCCTGAGGGTGATACGGCGTTGCCACCCTATGCTTTACACCATATTTCTCCATCAGTCCCGCGAACGCTTTATTGCAAAAGTGGGATCCACCATCGCTGATTATCGCCCTCGGAGTCCCAAAACGAGTAAATATGTTCTTCTTAAGGAACCCCATAACACTCTTGGCCTCATTATTGGGTAAAGCCACCGCCTCAACCCATTTTGACACATAATCCACAGCTACCAAGATGTATTTCATTCCACCAGAACTCACAAAAGGTCCCATAAAGTCGATCCCCCAGACATCAAACACTTCCACCTCCATAACAAAATTCATCGGCATCTCTTGCCTTCTGCCGATATTCCCTTGCCTTTGACATTGATCACAGGACCGCACCAAAAGATTAGCATCATGAAAAATAGTCGGCCAGTAATAGCCGCACTCAAGTACCTTGGCTGCAGTCCGGTTTCCGCTATGATGACCCCCAACAGGAGAGTCATGGCATGCCTTTAGAATTGCCATTACTTCACTTTCCGGAACACAACGCCGAATGATGTTATCAGCGCATGTGCGGAACAAATAAGGCTCGTCCCAATAGTACTGCCGAGCATCCCGCAAGAATTTCTTCTTTCGGTAAGTTTTGATATCATCGGGAACTATACCTGTTACCAAATAATTGGCAAAATCAGCATACCATGGTGCTACCTCATTTGACACCGCCAACACCCTCTCGTCTGGAAAAACATCATCTATATCAAGCTCATCAGACGGTCTCCCAGCTTCTTCAAGCCGAGAGAGATGGTCAGCCACCTGGTTTTCAGTGCCCTTTCGGTCTTTTACCTCAAAATCGAACTCTTGCAGCAGTAGCACCCATCTGATCAGTCGCGGCTTTGCTTCCTTCTTTGCCATGAGGTATCTCAAGGCTGCATGATCAGTATAAACCACAACTTTGGACCCCAACAAGTAGGCCCGAAATTTCTCGAAGGCAAACACAATGGCAAACAACTCTTGCTCCGTCACTGTGTAATTCATCTGTGCAGCATTCAGCGTTCTGCTAGCATAATAGATCGGGTGCATAATTTTATTGTGCTTCTGCCCAAGCACAGCACCTATTGCGAAACCACTAGCATCACATATCAGTTCGAATGGTAGGGACCAGTCAGGAGCAACAATAATAGGAGCAGTAGTGAGACACACTTTTAACTCCTCAAACGCCTTGTGGCACTTCTCATCAAACACAAATTTAGCCTCTTTTTCAAGAAGCTTGCACAAAGGATTGGCAACTTTAGAGAAATCTTTGATGAAGCGCCTGTAGAACCCAGCATGCCCCAAGAAACTTCGGACACCTTTGACTGAGATAGGTGGAGGAAGTTTGGAGATCACATCAATTTTTGCTTGATCGACCTTGATTCCATTTTCAGAGATTTTGTGACCGAGGACGATTCCTTCCTTCACTATAAAATGGCATTTCTCCCAGTTCAGCACCAGATTAGTCTCTTCACACCTTTTTAGCACTTGACCCAGATGGCCAAGACAATCATCAAATGAGTCACCCACCACGGAAAAATCATCCATGAACACCTCCAAGAAATCCTCCACCATGTCAGAGAATATTGACATCATGCACCTCTGAAAGGTCGCTGGTGCATTACACAAACCAAAAGGCATCCGGCTGAATGCAAATGTCCCATAAGGACAAGTGAACGTGGTCTTCTCCTGATCTTCCAGAGCAATGTTGATCTGATTGTAACCCGAGTAACCATCTAGGAAACAATAATAAGAACACCCTGCTAGTCTATCCAACATCTGATCAATGAAGGGCATAGGGAAATGGTCCTTGCTCGTGGCTGTGTTGAGCTTGCGATAATCCATACAAACTCTCCAACCAGTGACAGTTCTGGTCGGGATCAACTCATTCTTAGCATTCGGTACCACAGTGATGCCGCCCTTCTTAGGAACACATTGGACCGGGCTCACCCATTTACTATCAGCGATCGGGAAAACCACGCCTGCATCTAGCCATTTGATGATTTCTTTCTTGACGACCTCTTGCATATTCTCATTTAGTCGCCTCTGATGCTCTACACTTGGTTTGCTGCCCTCCTCCAACTGAATTTTGTGCTCACAGATCCCAGATGGGATACCTCGAATATCTGCTATGGTCCAACCAATAGCACGCCTATACTCCCTCAATACCTCCAAAAGCTGCACAATCTGCTCCTCAGTCAATGAAGCTGAAACAATCACCGGTAATATGCCGTCGGGACCAAGGAACTCATATTTCAGGTGTGACGGGAGCTGCTTAAGCTCCAACTTAGGTGGCTCAATGATTGAAGGCTTTGCTGGAGGAGTTGTTCTATTTTCCAGATCAAGACTCAGCTTCTTTGGGTGGTATGTGTATGAGCCCAACCCAACAAGTGAGTTAACTGTCTCCTCATAGCCTTCCATGTCTTCAGCATCGAAATTCATCAGAATGCCAGCCAAAGCCTCACCCAAGCTCTCTTCTTCCATTTTGAACTCCACTGCATCATCAACTACATCAAATGAATAAATTACCGAAATGCTCTCATAAGCACTTGGTAACTTCATCCCTTTGCTAGCCTGAAAAGTCACTTCTTCATTGTTGACTCGAAACTTGATTTCATTTTTCTCAGAATCTATCAGAGCCCTCCCTGTAGCAAGGAAAGGCCTCCCCAGAATGATAGGAATGTCTCGATCAACAGCACAGTCAAGAATCACAAAGTCAGCGGGCAACAACAACTCACCAACCCGCACAATCACATCATCAACCACCTCAACAGGTCTTTTGATAGACCTATCAGCCATCTGCAACCTCATTGTAGTCGGCCTTGGCATTCCCAAACCTGACTGCTTATATATAGCAAGGGGCATCAAATTTATACTCGCCCCATTATCACACAAAGCACGAGCAAAGTCATGGTACCCAATAGAACAAGGAATGGTGAACGCCCCAGGATCTCCCTTTTTCTGAACAGTTGTGGTTGAGATAATAGAACTCACAGTGTGAGTCAAACTCACGGTTTCATGTTGAACCGTCTTATTCTTGGTCAGCAACTCCTTCAGATACTTTGCAAAACCGGGCATCTCCTTGACAGCTTTCAAGAAGGGAAAATTTAGAGATAGCTGTTTCAGCTGATCATAAAACTTCTCAAACTTAGCATCTTCATTCTTCTTTACCAACCTCTGAGGAAAAGGAGGTTTAGATTTGAAGAGCTGTGTCAAAGGGCGAAGAGCCCCTTTTACAGCCTGCTTGCTAGTGTCATCAGCTTCTCTTACTATCTCTGGAATATCAGCAACCTTCTTGTCAGCAAGGAGCTCATCAGCAATAATAGGTGCGTTAGACTGCACCTCATTCTCATCATCTATCGGCTCAAGATCAATCACCTCTTCAGCAGCTCCCTGTATTGTTTTACCACTTCTAGTGGTAATGGCAAACACATTGTTTAAACCGCCTCCCCCATTCTTCGGATTTGGGATGGTGTCACTTGGAAGTCCTCCCTTTTTCGGAGGGTGCTGCTCTCTAGAAATATCCCTCATCTGCGACTCAAGCTTCTGAATAGCCGATGTATGAGAGCCCACTGTTTCTGTCAACCCGGACAAAGTCCTCTCAGACTTTGATTGATTGGCCAGAATCTTCTCAAGCATTACTTCAACTTTCGAACTACCCTGCTCTGATGCTTTCCCTTTTGGTGGTATATAAGGATTGGAACTCTTGTTCCCAAAATTGTTGCTGTTGTTGTAGCTCCCTTGGTTCGCACCACCATAGTTATTGTTGTAGTTCCCAGAGTTGTTGTAAGCACCTTGACCTTGCTGAGGTCTCCATTGATTCTGATTCTGATAGCCACCTTGGTAATTCTGTCGCTGATAACCCCCTTGAGAGTTATTAACATAGTTAGCATCTTCAACCTGCATAGGTGGCCTTTCAAGGAACTGACCATCTGGAGCATGGTACATCCCTTTTGGCAAAACTGCATCTTCCTCACAAACATTTACCTTCTTGATTTGAGACTCATCAAACTTCTTCGTCAGCAAGGAGATATTTGTTGCAAGTTCTGCCAATGTTTGCTGGGTATCCTGATTCTCCTTCACTATATTCTGGAGCATAGCACTACCATATGGTACCACATCACCATTGTTCGAGTGCCAAGCCTGATTTTGAGTTGTCAGCTTGTTGAGTATTATCGTCACTCGTCGGAAGGTCTTGTTCATAAAACACCCATCAGCCGCATTGTTGGCCACTGACTGTGTCACTGGATCTAACCCTCGGTAGAACTTCTCCATCAATATAATTTTCGGAAAACCATGATTTGGGATCTTCTGTAGATATTCTTTGAACCTCTCCCAGGCTTCTTATAGTTGTTCCCCCGGTCGCTGCTTGAATTCATATATCTTGTCTCGAATCTCAGCCTTCTTACTAGGGGATACCACTTTTAAGAAACACAGTAACCATCTCTGCCCATGAAGTAATTGAATTTCGGGGAAGCTTCTCGAACCATGTTCTAGCCTCTCCAGCTAAGGAATACTTGAATAGCCTCAACCGAATAGCATCTTGTGGAACATTGTTCTAGACGTGATTAGCACACACATCCACAAAATTTTGCAAATGACGTTGAGGGTCATTCTCGGTAGAGTTCCGAAAGTACCCCTCAAGTTTCAGCAGCTGATAAAGAGATGAGTCAATTTTCACAGTAGCCGCTCCAACTCGAGGTTGAACAATGGCAGATGCATAGTCATCCTCTTGAACCAGTTCAACAAAAATATTCTCATCATCAGATTCATCCGTTTGATTATTCAACCGATTCACCTGATTACCCGCACGCTGATTCTGCTGATTTTGATTCATGATCACCTGGTTTACACAGAGTAGCAAACAAGGTGTGATGGAATAAGCAAAAGACTTTAATCAAAGCAAACACTATTTAGTAATTTCAAAACCGTATTCCCCGGCAACGGCGCCAAAATTTGATACGCTCAAATTACACCTATTAATGGCATAACGCGGACGTTGTCAAATATAGAAACCCAATGAGGTTGGGGTCGAATCCCACAGGGAATATGGTGTGAAAAGGGTACTAAAATCGTAGATGCTAAGTTCTAGGTCTAATGGCTTAATCCGATAAGTTGTGTAAAAGTTGGTTTTTCTATGACTAGTTGCTAAATTATTGCTTTGGTGAATACTTATGGTAAAAGAAACTAAGGTTGTGTCCCCGTTAGATATAGTGTATGATCATGGGTATTGATCTTGATATACTTGTAATGGATCATTATATGAATGCATTTAATCTCTATGTGAATTTCTACTATTTCCCAATAAATAAAGATTATATCTTTCTATGATTTTCCCAAATATAAGAAAGTGATTATGAAGAACAATTAATCATGCCAAGTAAATTCCTCTTATTCCTAAGTGAATTTATTAAACAAAGTTTAAAGCTTTGAGTTCTTGTTAATTATTCTTACCAACCCTAATTATTTTTCCAAATAAATTTAGGGTTTATGGCTTTAATCAATGTTTGCAACCATTAATTATGAATGAAGAATGAAGAATAACTAAACGCTAATAATCCATTATTTGTATATCAATCACAACCCAATCACAAAACACCCATCATTAGGTTCACAACCCTAGTAAGGGAATTTAGTTACTCATGACGAAGAACAAGGAATAAGAAATTGAAGAATTCATAAGTGCTTACTTTGGAATGAAAAAAGGAATTGAGAATACTTGAATTGATGTTTGAATCTTCAAAAACTAGAGAGAAGTTTTTGTTCTAATTCAAGAGACAAAAATATATTGAATGATGAATATTAAAACCCTACAATGACTATTTATAGGTTTTGAAATTACATAAGTTACAGATTTTGCACTTCAGTCCCGTCATGATGAAATACGGTCCGTAAATCACTTTACGGACCGTAAAGATGGTTCACGCCCTCGTCGTCTTCTCAGCTGTGTGGAACTCAACCTTCCAAAATACGGACCGTAAAGTGGTTTACAGTTCGTAAACTTCGTGGTCGTCTTTCACTTCGCTAATCTCAGGCTTTCTGCCAGATGCTTGAATGCTAAATACGTGATGGAATACGGACCGTAAACTGGAATACGGTCCGTAAACCTAGCTCGTAAACCACCATCTTCTCATTTTGACTTTCTGGTTCTGTTATCCTTAAACACGACCATGGAATACGGCCCGTATTGTAGAATACGGTCCGTAAACTTCAATTTACGACCATGATCTGCACTTCAACTGTGATCTTGCCAAATCTGTTCCTTCACCTGAAAAACACTAACAAACACGTAAAATCACATTGACTTGCTTAACAACAAGTAAAACTTATAGCCGAAAAGTATCGATTGTGGCGTAAAAATCACGCCACATCATTGATCCTATGGTGTTGATTGTCCCAGGAATTGATATACTCAGACTTATTATATTAGGGATAGATGCTTACATAGGTGTTGATGGATACTCGGTTACAATTATGTTGTTTCATGCTTGATTGTTCTACTTGTTTATCTGTGTTATTCTCTGAATTATGTTAACTATGCATAGTCGACCTGTGATGCCTACCAGTACTGTTGTTTGTACTGACCTGCACTTGCTGCACTCTTTTATGAATGCAGAGTATCAGGCCGGATCTACTTCTCTGGCTCGTGGCTGATCAACTCCTCAGCTTTTACTTGAGTTTTCCAGGGTGAGCATGGCGTCCGCTGACCTCGAAGACTCTTCTATTGTTTATGTCTTACTTTATTTTCAAGACATGATTTGAGACACTTTATGTATTATTATTCAGACCAGAGTTATTCTGATTTAGATGCTCTTGGCACACAGTTTATGTCTCTCTTTTTTTCTTATGAACTTCTTGGATTTGTTGACGGCTCCATCCCTCCTTCAAACCCTATTATATGTGATATATCTGGATCACAACGACTTAACCCTCTATTCCGTATTTGTTCTTGGTTATTCACAACATTATCTCGTGAAGTTCTAATTGATGTTCATCTCTTACCCACATCATGAGATACATGACTCTCTCTCTTAATCGTCACTACATGCATGCTAGTCAAGCCAAATCTATAGAACTGAAACGACAACTTACCACTCTACACAAGTCTGATTCGATGAGCATCGATCGGTATCTTTGTGATGCCAAACAAATTGTCGATTCTCTTGCAACAATAAATTGTCCAGTTGCTAATCAATTTTTTATTGATCATGTTCTTCTTGGATTAGGTAGGGAGTATGACACATTAGTTGGTGCAAGATTATGGAAATGTTTTCCTTGCCTATTCACAAAGGGAAGAACCGCATATATACAATGTACATGCCATGATCATCGGCAAATCTCTCGGAAACAATATGCTAATAATTAGGAAAGCTAAATATCACCTTTGACTATACAACAAATATTAGGCAATATTCTAGGAAGATAACGACAGATAATTAGGAAGGCTAATTATCTCCTTTGACCATACAAAAATATATACACTATATTTAACACACCCCTACAGTCGAAGCGGGAGGTTTATGAACGTTAAGACTGTCCCGAAACTCTTCAAATAAAACCCGCGGGAGACCTTTAGTAAAGATATCCGCAATCTGATAACGGGAAGGTACATAAAGAACCCGGACCTACCCACGAGCAACCTTCTCTCTGACAAAATGAATATCCATTTCAATATGTTTTGTACGTTGATGTTGAACTGGGTTTCCAGATAAATAAATAGCATTTACATTGTCACAATAAACAAGATTAGCCTTTTTAATCGGACAATGCAACTCTAAGAGAAGGTTTCAAATCCAACATGATTCGGAGACAACATTCGCCACCCCATGATACTCGGCTTCGGCACTCAACCGAGACAAAGTGGGTTGTCGTTTAGACGACCAAGAAATCAGATTGTCACCCAAAAATACGCAATAACCAGATGTAGACCGTCTAGTGTCAGGGCACCCACCCCAATCTGCATCAGTATACGAGACAAGAGTAGAAAAAGAAGACGGGTATAAATGAAGCCCGTGATCCAAAGTACCCTTAACATACCGAATGACACGTTTAAGAGCAGACATATGATCAACTCTCGAATCATGCATATGTAGGCAAACCTGTTGTACAGCATAAGAGATATCCGGTCGTGTAAAAGTGAGATATTGTAGGGCCCCTGCAAGACTCCAATTCCACAAAATGCTCAACTCCATCAGCCGAAGGTAGTGACCCGTAGCCAAAAGGGGATTTTCAAACCTAACACAAAATATTCCATGCACACTACGGTTGAGAGGTCACCTTTGCCTCGAAATCCGATAGCGGCTCTTCGTGACCCGAATTGGAAAATGGCCATGGATGATGAATATAATGCTCTTATTAAAAATAAGACGTAGGAGTTGGTGCCCCGTCCTCCGGATGTTAATGTGATTCGGTCTATGTGGATTTTTACTCATAAAGTCAAATCTAATGGTGTGTTTGAGAGGCATAAAGCCCGTCTTATAGGTGATGGTAAAACCCAGCAAGTTGGCATTGATTGTGGCGAGACTTTTAGTCCGGTGGTGAAGCCTGCTACAATCTGCACTGTTCTTAGTCTTTCTCTTTCGAAGGCATGGCCGATCCATCAGCTGGATGTTAAAAATGCCTTCCTACATGGTGAGCTTCAAGAAACAGTTTACATGCACCAACCTCTGGGTTACAGGGATCGTGTTCATCCTGATTATGTATGTCTCCTGCGTAAGTCATTGTATGGTGACGAAGCTTGATTGTTGATAGAAGAAATGGGATAAAGGTCGCCTCGACTATCACATCTCATTATTGGCATCCTCGTCCGATAATCCTTCACAGAAAACCCAAAAGGATCAAACTCAACTGACACAGAATTATCAGTGGTAAACTTTCTAACAGAAATGAGATTTTTAATCAATTTAGGTGCATGAAGAACATTTAGAAGGGAAAGGGATTGACTCGGGGAAGATAATTTAGTGTGACCATAGCCAAGAATCGGAATAGTATGACCATTACCAACCACAATATTACTATTAGGATGATTGCCCAAATTAAAATAAGACGAGAGAGTACCTGTAGAGAAGGTCATGTGAGATGTAGCCCCGGTGTCCATGTACCATAACGGATCGGGTTGGTGAAGAGACATAGTATGCATTGCTGTCTCGATATCCGTAGGAGCATACAACATGGGATGCCCAAAATTAGGTGTTGCTTGTTGTTGAACATAGGCTTGCTGAGGTCTTGGGCCCAAGATACTGGGCTGGCGCTGCTGAGGAACAGGAGGTCTGGCTCAACCTTGAGTTGGGAATAGGCAAGGTGGAATGAGCCAACCTTGACCATACCAACCCCAAGGATAAGGTTGATGCTGCTGCTGTTTCAAAAATGATGAGCTCCCACCTTGGACACCAGAGTTCTGTCCCCGGCCACCACCTTTTCCGCTGCCGGAGTCGCGTCCGCCACCACCGGAATTGTTGTTCTTTCGGCCACCGTTGTTGCGGCGACCTCCAGAGTGCTGCACACCTTGCTTCCCCTTAGAACGACCCGATTTTTCAGAAATAATCGGACCGTCATCATTCGAAGTGACCACCATAGCTGATTCGGTGGCTGCTTCCTTAGACATCCCGGCCTCTTCAAGAACAAGCATAGACCGAGCCTTATAGAAAGGAGGAAGAGGATTGCTTTTCCGGATTACCGTACCCACACCACGATACGGTTTTGTAAGACCACCTACCAATTGCAAAACCATACGATTGTCCGACACCGGTGCGCCAACGTTCTTCAATTGATCCGCAAGGGACTTGAGACATTGACAATAAGCAGAGGCATTATGAAAATGCTCCATAGAGACAGTGGTGAAATCTTGTTCAAGGGCAACGACACGGGAATGTTGATTATCTTAGAATATATCACGCAATCTATCCCAAGCTTCCATAGCCATTGAATCGGGCTCGATAATGGTGTGCAATAGGTCGTTAGAAATGGTAGAATAAATCCACGAAAGAACCGTGGCATACAAGGTTTACCATAGTTCCTTTTCGTCATCAGTAGAAGGAATCTTCCTCTGACCGGCTTTCGGAGGAATGATATGATTAAGAACCTTGTGAGATCGTGCGTGAATCTTGAAGAGTTCCGCCCACGTAGAGTATTGAACGTTTTCCATTTCAAGCATAATGGGAACGTGGTTTTTGATATTTGAGACGGCAAGAGTCGGGTGAAAAGAGGACTTGTTGTCCGATATTTAGGATGGCCGGAAAACGAGAGATAGAAGGAAGAAGATGGTGGGCAAGGAAACTCGAGCTAGGGCGAGCGGAAGACAGAAAATCCCTAGGCAACTGATACCATGCAAGATTATGGAAATGTTTTCCTTGCCTATTCACAAAGGGAAGAACCGCATATATACAATGTACATGCCATGATCATCGGCAAATCTCTCGGAAACAATATGCTAATAATTAGGAAAGCTAAATATCACCTTTGACTATACAACAAATATTAGGCAATATTCTAGGAAGATAACGGCAGATAATTAGGAAGGCTAATTATCTCCTTTGACCATACAAAAATATATACACTATATTTAACAGTTGGAATCATCACCTACTTTCCTGGACAATTGACTCTCAAGGAGTAACGTACCTAGCTTTTACTTCATGAACAACGTTTGCAACGCTTCAAGGAGCTGGATTCACCTGTATCACCTCAAGCTTTTGCTACTCATACTATTTCGCATAATATGCCTGGTTCTCAATCTGCTTCACAAGATGGCCGTGGTCGAGGACGATTTTCATTATCAAAAAGTTAGGGCAGGGGTGGAAAAGGACGTGGTTCTTATGGTCAGAGTAGTGAACAACCATTTAATGCATATCGGCAATGGAAAGTCTCTTCTAGGTATTGGTGGTACTTCCCTGTTTTATACACTTCACAATCTGGAAGCGCTACACCATCTACAGGAATCTTAGGTCCACACTTATCCCTACTTTATGTCACATTTGTGGATCCCTTGGTCACTTTGCTTTACAGGTTAACAATCGCTTCAACCATGCTTTTGTTGCTAATGATCTTCCCAAGTCTTTTGCAACAATGTCGGTTGATTAAACAAATGATGCTAATTGGTGTTTTGATTCAGCTGCGTCTGCTCAGATGACCCCATCTGAAGGTAACCTTTTGCATAAATCTCGTTACAATGGTCTTGATCGTGTATTGGTTGGGGACAGTACTTTGCTTGACATTGCTAATATTGGATATTCTAAATTACTATCTTCCTCACATCCCCTTCACTTGAATTTCATTTTTCATCTTCCTCAACTTCGGCATAATTTAATCTCTGTCAAAAGGTTGTGTAAAGATAATAATTGCACTGTAGATTTTGACGATGCTTTTGTTTTTGTTAAGGACAAAGCCTCGGGTCACACTCTCCTTCAAGCTTCTAGTAAGGGCGACGTTTATCACTTATCTCCTCAATCTAAGTCATATTACCATCAAGCATCTGTTGCAGTTCAACAATCGGGAGATGTTTGGGACATAGTGGAGCTCAAGTTCTGTCCAAGCAAAATGTCATTAGTTTCCTTAATTCGTTTTCTAATAATTGTGTCTCTTGGCATCTAGGAAAAATCACAAAATTTACCTTTTAAATTAGTTGAACATTGCAGTACTTCTCGATTGAAAATTATTCATTCTGATGTTTGGCATTCTCCAGTTCCTTTGAATTTGAGTTTTCAATATTATGTATTTTTTGGTGATGAATTTTGTTGGCTTTACCCTATGAAACATAAATCTAAGGTTTATAAGAATTTTCGTGCACTTCAAAAGCTGGTGGAAAACATTTTTACTACCAAAATTAAAGCTTTTCAAAGTGATGGAGGTGTTGAATTTGATAATAAGGACATGCTTTTGCATTTTTCTAATTCTGGAATTCTTTTTCGTAAGTCATGTCTGAATACTCCTCAACAAAATGGGGTGGCTAAACGGAAAAAATGTCATATTTTTTAGATAGTGCGCACTGTACTCGTCGAGTCCTATATACCACCTAACTTTTAGGTTGATGCAGCCTTTTATGCTATTTACACTATCAATAGATTACCTACTCCTGTCTTACAAGGAATTTCTCCCTATGAAAAACTTTTTCACACACCTTCGGACTATTATTTTATCAAAGAATTTGATTGTGAATGTTTTCCACATTTATCCACTAAAGCGCCAAATAAGCTTATGCCTCATTCTATCTGATGTGTTTTCTTAGGCTATGCTTCTAATTACAAGGGTTATCGATACTTAGATCCCGATACAAATCGTGTCTACATCACTCGTCACGTTATTTTCCATGAGTCAGTTTTCCCATATCTCTAGTTATGTCCCGTCCATGCTACCTTTTCTCGATCTCTTTCTACCGATCCTCTTGTTGTCATATCGCCCTTACATTCTTCCTCTCAATCAGTTCAAGATTTGTCTCCAACTACTAACCCCTCCCCTAAATTAATTACTTCCCCCAGTTCCCCTTCTTTAAGTTCTCCAGATTTCTCTAATGGTTCTCGTTCTGGTTCTAATTCTAGCACTTCTGCACCCAATTTCATTGAGGATTCATCATCTCCGTGCACTACTCTGGCATTATCCTCTCCTATCTCATTGCCTACTTCTCATAATTCTATGTCTACATCTACCGCTATCTCTCATCCAATGCAAACTCGTCTGAAGTCTGGTATTTATAAGCCTAAAAAGATTATTTAATTGAGTGCTAATGTACATATAACTAAACCTTCTTGTTTCTCTCAAGATGTGAAACGTCCCAAGTGGCAACAAGCTATGGCCAATTAATTTAATGCACTGCTGGAAAATAAAACTTGGGTGCTAGTCCCATATAATCCAAACATGAACTTGGTAGGTTGTAAATGGATTTATAGCATCAAGTATGCTTCAGATGGGTCTATTGAGCGGTACAAGGCACGTCTTGTAGCACAAGGTTTTCATCAGCAACCCAGTATTGACTATCATGAGACTTTTAGTCCTGTTGTTCGTGCCACTACTGTTCGCGTTGTGCTTTCTCTTGTTGTTTCACATTCATGGTCTATTCGTCAATTAGATGTTAAAAATGAATTTTTACATGTTGTGCTTAATGAGGAGGTTTTAATGAAGCAGCTCTTGGTTTCGTTCATGTATATTATCCTCATCATATTTCCAAATTGCCAAAGTTATTTATGGCTTGAAACAGGATCCACGCACTTGGTTTCATCAGTTTAGTACATTTCTTCTTGCTCATGGTTTTGTTTGCAGTAAATCTGACCCCTCTATGTTCATTCTTCGAATCAACTCGAGTGTTCTTATTCTGCTACTCTATGTTGATGATATTATTCTCACTGGTAGTGATACAAATCTTCTTGATTGCTTTATTAGATGTCTTTCGTGTCAATTTGCAATGAAAGATTTAGGTGAGCTCCATTATTTCTTTGGTGTCCAAGCTGTTCGTACTTCTAATGGTCTTCACTGGTCTCAGCAGAAGTATATTTCTGATTTATTACTCAAGTTCCACATACACACCTGTAAACCTATTTGTACTCATATTGTTTCTCGTACTTTCAGATCCTAGTGAGTTACAGATATGCCTATATTACACCTTTAATAGTAGGAGTAAGCGGTCGTTGTCAAACATAGAACCCAACAAGGTTGGGGTTGAATCTCACAGAGAATACAATGAAGAAATATAATTGTTTAGTATAACGCTTGACTCTTAATCTATATTTCGAGGGAAGAGGAATATAATAATGTTTGATTTTGGTCTTTGACCATTACGTATACGTTTTGTTGATATGAGATTTAACTATTTGGAAGTCCAACTAAGGTTGTGGTTCCAATGGAAAGTAATGCAATTGGGTATCACTTCAACTCATTTCTATACATAAGTGTAGTAGACCAAGGGTCACTTAATTCTTGCCAAACATTTTCCAACCAAATTAGGAACATTCATTCTAAGCTTTTCCAAGCCTTAGAATGTTTTAGACGAGAACACCCATTTAGTCTCAACTACCTTTCCTATTCCTAGCTCAAGCTATTAGATGAGGGTTATGCCCCAAATTGTTGCTATTAACTCTTTTCCTAGTCTCTACTTTCTTTTTCAAGCAAAGTAATGGTAATAAGGCACAAGTAATGTTGTACACCATCACAAGACATTCAAGCATGAAAAGTTAATAGAAAACACATTTGGCATATAAATGAAGTGTGAATATGAAACTCAATCACATAACTAACACATTTGGTCCCACAACCTCAGCTAATGAGTTTAGCCACTAATATTCATTAAAAGCAACGTAAAAGCATAAAGAGTATTCATAAAGCTTACAAAAGTCTTAAGTGGAGAAGATGACAAAAGTGGAGAATCTCTTAAAAAGCTTCAACCACCAATAATAAATGAGCTCCACAAAAAGACAACTTCAAAAAGTGTAGAATAATGAATCCAAAACCTCAGAATTCTATTTATAGAATTGCAAAAACGGGAACAAATTTTGGACAAAAATAATCCTGCGCATCTGATGCTAATCGCATCTGGTGTTGCATGTGCAACTTGCCAGTCGCAGGTTGCATCAAAATCATCGCAGTGCGGCTCGCATGCACCACATGCGACTCGCGTGTGGTGCTTGCATGTGCTGCACCACTATCTTCAATTCTTTAACATCTCTGTCATCAAATGCTGCAATACCTGCTACTCGCAGGTGGTGTTTTGGTTCACTTTGGCTTGTATTTGCTTCATTTTGCCTCATGTTGCTTCCAACACTTGTTATTCTACAAATCAATACAAAAACACGAAAAGTGACATCAAAAGTACTTGAGGATTCACAAAAGATTAAGCAATTGACATTGAATGTATCGTAATTTCATGGCACATCAGTTACTTTTAGATCCCAGTGAGTATCGAAGCATGGTTGGTGCCCTTCAATATTTTACTATGACACGTCCTGATATTGCCTATGCCGTAAATGTTGTCTCTCAGGTTATGCATGCACCCCGTACTGCTCACTTGCATTCTGTAAAGCGTATTTTAAGGTATTTGTAGGGAACTTTCACGCATGGTATTTTCCTCAGTGCTTCCTCCGCTACTTCCACGCTGGTTGCTTATTTTGACGCTAATTGGGTTGGGTGTCCTGATAGTCAGCGCTCTACCACTAGACCTGCTGTGTTTCTAGGCTCAAATCTTATTTCCTTGCTCGCAAAGAAGCAACCGACAGTTTCTGAATCATCTGCCGAGATTGAATATAGGGCCATTGCATACATTGTCGCTGAGTTGTCTTGGATTCATCATATTCTTTGTGAACTTGGAATTTTCCTTGGTGATCCAGTTCGTGTATTGTGCGACAATGTTAGCTCTACTTACATGACTTGCAATCTTGTTTTTCATGACTGCTCCAAACATATTGATGTTGACTTCCACTTTGTTTGTGACAAAGTAATTCATGGAGATCTCGTGGTTCAATATGTTCCCACTCGTTTGTAGCTTGCTGATACCTTTGCAAAAGGTTACCATCTTCTCAATTTGGTTATTTGCGTGACAATCTGTCCGTTGTCTCTGCACGTCCAGATTGAGGGGGTGTATTAGGACTCTAAAGTCTAGATTACTTAGGATTGTATTCTACGTAAAGAATTGTACCCTTTGTAGAGTCCTTGTATAATTAGTCTCTGTAAAGGCACTGCCACAAATCAATCTATACTATATTAAAAGCATGAAGGACCTTAGAAATGTTGATTGAACTTTTTGCCCTTCATTAAATGGCTCTACAATAGACAAAATAGTCATTTACTATTTTTTTAAGAAAAAGTAAAAAAAAAAAAAAACACTATTATTTTTGGCAAAATAATAATTGTCATAGGAATCCTTTTTTACTTTGACAATATTTAATCACTTCCTTTTCTTTTCAGTTCTAGAAGTGCTGCTTATTTAGGTTTACTAGGAGTATTTTATTTATAAAACAATGTTTAACCGTTTAGGATTCCTTGTATAATACAAATACCAGATCTTATTAAAAAGGAACATCACAGAAAATCAAATATAAGATCTTATTGAAAAGGAACATCACAGAACATCAAATATAAGATCTTATTAAAAAGGAACATCACAGAACATAGGTTCTTGGTTAACTGGTTTGTTTTTGCTTCGGTTTAGCCGACTAATCTTGTTTGAATTTGTGTTCTTCTCATGCAGGTTATATTGCTAATTGCTTATCAAAAAGCTACAATGGGCGGTGTGCATAAATTTCTTTATGGTCTTTATTTTATTTCATTCATAATTCTATCTATTATCTGTGGTTCAGATATGTTTATTCCGTGATGTTTATCAACGCACTTCTCGGTTAAAATCATATCAATTCTGATGGCAGATCGAATCGGGTCGGTTCTTTTTTATTGAGTTTTTATTTATTAGATTCTTAAAAAAGATTTTTTGTTTATTAGTTTATTTTTTCTAATTAAGAATTATTTTTTGTGTTAGTATATTCAAAGTATAGTAATTTTTGCATTAGAAAAGATAGTTAAGTAATTTTTATGAAGAAAAAAAGTTACTGAATTTATTGTTATTGTTAATATACCTATTAAATATTATTGTTATTGTTTAATATACATATTAAAGAATGTAAAAATGCCGGTTAATTTGCTGAATTTTTATTGTCTATGAACACTTTCTAACCTTTAGGAATATTTGAAGTTACTTGATAAGAGACATTTTTGAAATTATGTAGTAACTGCAGTTCCTGTGTTTACCTATGAAACTTTAAATTTTAATTTCTTTGGATTAATTCATTCTTCTCTTTCAATCTGGTTAGCCAAAGCACTCTATTTTTCAATAAGCTATCTCTTTTGTTTTTCACTTCAGATTCCTAGGAGTAAGGTATACATACGCTTTCTCCGTTGGTAGATCAATTTTATGTTCTGCTCATTCTTTTTCAAAAATTTCTAACTTATGAAGATGTTAACTTTTTCAATATTCTATCCGTCTTTCTAGATTCATATGTTTCATTTTGATAGCTAGGCTGGCAGAGACTGACGAATTCAGTGATTCTCGAAGATAGTAATATGGTAAATTTTTTATTCTTGACATGTTAAAGTCATTATTTTGATTCTTGATATGTATGTATTTTAGATAAAGTTCAAAACTCGATTATGTTGTAAGGATGACTATGTTATGCAACAAAATTTTCTTCGATCATCTATTGTTGTAGAGACTTATTGGCTAAATCAACATATAATTAGCATTTCAATTCAAAATAGTAATGGTCATATAAAATTTGCTGTATTTAAAATACCTCGTGATATCCATGTTCCAGCAATATGTTTAATTTTGTTGCTGCACCTCCACACATTTATTTTTCAGTAGTAAAAACAACTTGAGACAGTTGATTTGCTAGCGCAATAGTATTTTTCGGTAAGTAAAAATTTAGTTGGCACAATTCTTTATTTTGGCCAATTTACTAAAAATATATTTATGTTGAATATAATAATTAATGGTTGAGACACTCTAATTTGCAGTTTCTTCCTTATGGAATTAGCTCTATAGGATCACTACTCCTCATCTTCAACTATTTATACTTTTTAGTTTAAAACTCAAACACAATTATTGACAAATTATTTAGGTAATATTCAAAATAATTAATTTTCATTGAGACAAGGACACGCACAACGCGTGTACACTGTTGATTGAACTTGTCGACCTTCATTAAAAGACTTTACAATAGACAAAACAGTTATTTAATATTTTTCTTATTAGATATATGTGTAAATATACATAAACATTAATAATATATATTTTCTAGAAAAGTAAAAAAAACCCACCATTATTTTTGGAGTCTATTTTGGCTTTGGCAATTGTTATTAATTTTTTTCATTATTCGAACTATGTAAAAACTCCTAATATTAGGGAAGTTAAAGTTGAGTAAGATTATAAAACTTTGCCAAATTAATTGAGACTTCGTTATGTATAATTGATTCTTTTATTTTTATCTCTGGTGATTGAATTATCAATCAATAATCAACACCATAATTTTCATATTTAGAAGTTAAAGTTTTCAAATTGATTACAAAGTTTCTAAGTATCTGAATATTGGTGTGCTTAAAGTTGTTCTTTGGCTAATTAAGTTGCACCATGCAAAAGGAAATAAATATTGTAACTTGACTAACTAATTTTTTTTGTATTATGCATGATTTCCAGACTGCTATCTTTTTAGACATTAATTGTATATGTATTAACATTTCATATAATTTATTCTCTTTATATATATACAATTTTGTAATGATTTACGCAAGAAACACGTGCAACGCACGTACGCTAAACCTAGTATATAATATAAAGCTAGGCATAAACAAGGTAATGTGGCACCTCTGTATGGCCAAGGATCCTATTTATCTTTTTTTCTCCTTCTTTTTTTTGAAATTTTCCCCTTCTTTTTTCAATTATTTTATTTTAAAAAGTCATCTCCATAACTTAGACCACTTTATCTTCATAAATTCTACTTTTAATTAGTATTGATAATATTCATAACTCCCAAGCCTTTTATCTTCATAACCTCCAATTACTTAATTTGTAAATTTATGACACCTAAAAATCACACCAAGATAGTATTTCCATCCAAATAAATATGCATGTTTTGAGCCATGTACATTATTCAAAGGTATGTCTACGTTCTTTCAGTTTTCTGTTTTTGATATGTCTACGTTTTCCTTCATGTTTATGCTATTGAAAATTTAGGTTTTCTTTTATGTTTGCTTGGTGCTTTACGTATCTTTAAAGTAGAATTCTTTCTAGATTTTGGTCAATTATAGGAAATCAAATGTGCATGTTTAGGAAATGATTTCGATTTTCCTTTTTCTTTCTTTTTCTATTTTCTAAAAAATTTGATTGTCTTATGTTAACAATATAGTTTTTTCCTTTCTCAATTCATAAACATGAAGAAAAACGTTATGTTTTTCACTTTTTAAAGAATTTGATTACCTTATGTCAACATATAGTTTTCCCTCTTTAATTCATGTACCTAAAGCTTTCATTGCTTAGTTAACTCTTTCTTTTGTTTTTTATCTTTGTCGGCTAGGCTAAATAATTTTTTATGTCTTTAGACTAGGGTATTTTGAAAGTGAAAGCACCGGAAAAAAGTCATCACATACGTGTATGCTGCTTAACGAAGTACGTAGATGTCCTTCTGCATGTGGATCAAATTTTAGTTAGCATAATAAAACACAAGAATGTAAATTAGTTTGTAATTCTTAGAATGTAGTTTAGTTCATAAGAAAGTTACTAAATACTAACAGATATGAAAAATTATAGTACTCAAGTGTTTTGTTTTTAATTGTTTATAAAAGTCTTCAATTTTTTTTAGATTTTCATAGAACATTAGTATTGTTTGTTGCGTCTGAATCTTTTGAGCTTACTACTTGAAAAAAATGTATAAGTGCTGACCTAGGATACAAATGATTTAGTAGAGTTGTTTGTCTCCCTTTATTAACTTTAATCCCCAAACGAAGAATATTTGTTCTTCTCTGGACCCTAACATTATTTACTTTTTTCTATCATTTATTGATGAATGATTTTTTTATAGTGTTGGTACTAATTTTTTATTTTGCTCGGCTTAAACATGGAAAGGGATATTAATGTTTGAGCAATGCTAAGAGGAATTAAGCAAGATAGAAAAATAAGTTTTAGTATATTTCATGAGATTAATAAGAAGTAAAAGGAGAATTGATTTGATTACTAGCTACAATTTTTGAGGGGTATGAATATGAGAAAGAAAAATGTCTATTACAATTTACAGCTTATATTAGATTGAATATTTAAAAATCGAAATCATGTCTTAAAGAAGAATTATATATTATATATTCATAATATAAGATAAATGTTAGGTCATAAATTCTTTAAAGCTAGGAAGAGTATGATATTTGGATGAAAAGAGTAATTAAATCTAGAATTGTAATTGGTGCTATTTGAATTGTAACAAATGATTCAGAACTGCTTGTATAAGATGAACAGGAGGATGATAGAATTTTGATATTCTAAGCTTGCTAATTTGATAGGGCTAATTTGTGTAATTATTTTTATTTGCATGGAGGATATAAAACAAAATATATAATAAGCAAGACATAATTGAAAATATCGTATGAAATTATATTTTGAGAAATATTCCGATACGGTTGTTGGTGCACTTTATTAGCATGTGATCAAATAAACTAAAAAAACGTGAGTGATAGAAGAGAAACATAACAATTATAATCAAAATCTATATATAATAATAGGGAAAACTACATGTATATACATGTTAAGGAGAAATATTTACGAAACGTGACGATAGTTTTCCTTATTTACAAAACATAACAATATATTACGAAACATGACAGATTTTCATATATTTTCCGTTTTTTTTTTTGAAAATATATATTTAAAAAAAAAAATTAAAAATTATTTTAATTTTTTTAAAAAATAATTTTTATATTTTAAAAAAAAATTAAATTTTTTTGCTCAAAGGCTTAAAAAATTACCTCAAATTTTTGTGTATGAAAGCTGTATGAAATGTATATGTATGGGCGAAATTTTTAATATAATTTTCATACACAAAATTGTGAGCGAAAACTTTAAGCCTTGAGTATTGTATGAAAGTTGTTACAATATTGTTGTAGTTGTATTAATTTTTCAAAAACCTAATATGAACATTATACACGAAAAATGTGAATGAAATTCTAAGTCTTGAGCGAGATATACACATTTTATACCATTCTCATGCATAAATTGTTTAGTGTAATGTTTAAGCCTTGATCGAGATATACACATTTCATACATTAAATTTGAGCGAAGTTTTTAAGCCTTGAGTAAGATATACACATTTCATACACAAAAATTTGAGTGATTATTTTAAGTCTTGAATGTTGTATCAAAGTTGTATACAATGTTGTTGTAGTTGTATTAATTTTACAGAAATCTAACATGAACTTTATATACAAAAATGTGAGCGAAATTTTACGACTTGAGCGAGATACAAATTTCATACATACACTTTTGAGCGGATTTTTAAAGCCTTGAATGAGATATACACATTTTATCACATTTCATACATTTTTCATACCGTTTTTATACACTAAATTTTGAGCGAACTTTTTAAGCCTTGAGCTAAATATACACATTTCATACAACTTTCATACATAAAATTTTGAGCCAAAAAAATATATAAAAAAAACATTTTTTAAATAAAAAATATTTTAAAAATATTTTTTTAAAAATATATTTTTTTTTTTAAAAGCATGTTTTGTATAGGGTTTGTAATGTTATATTTTGTAAATATAGAACTATCGTCACGTTTCGTAAATATTTCTCCTTAAGATGTATATATACGTAGTTGTCCCATAATATAAAGCTAGGCATAAATAAGGTGATGTGGCGCCTCTCTATGGCCTAGAAAACTATTATCTTTTTTTCTCCTTTCTCCTAATTTTTCTCATTTATATTATATATAAAAAAACTCAAAAATCACTCATTTAACTCTCTGAAATATTTTAAATGTTCTTTACTTTTTTTCTTCCAAAGACAAATGAATGTCGTGCTCCCCTAATTAACTCATCATAAAAGTATCAGTAATGAAGGAACGTTATTGTGAGTAAGAAACATTTCATCCACTTCTATCACAAATTAATTCACCCTAATTATCACCAAAAATATTGTTTATGATAATGGAGAACTTAAAAGACATTTAGGCAGCAATTTAATGTATAAATTTACTTCAAATCCTTGGCAGCCAATTTTTTTTTTCTTGATTGTAGTTATTACTTTTCTTCGGGGTAGAAGGTAACGTTGATATGGAGAGGACACTCTGCTATGAGAGTTCATGACATCTTATGGTCTTTCTTTATATGTACTTGTATTTGTATAAGTTCATATTACTTGGGATCTTATTCGGGCTACAAAGCATTTATATATTCTTGAGTAAGACTCTTTTTCTTACATGAAATTTCACTTGACGAATGTCGGATCTCGCATGAGTTAGTTGATTTAGTTTAATGTGTCTTTTTTTTTTTTTTTTTTGTAATTTCAATTTATACCGTAAAAAAGTTTGAAGTGGATGTTGTAGGAGCACACTTGATAGATGGCAAAGGATTGTCAAAATTTTCAGACTTAAGTTATTAATTCTCTTAAGTCCAACGAGGTTCCAATAAGGTGTTTGACATTTAAAGTACAATCTATTTTATTATCCGAGATGGTTCAACTTGAAGCTATAGGTGTTAGGATATACTATTAACCATGCGGTTTGATTATAGTATTATGTTTTATTCCTTTTGGAACAATTGTCTACTTATTTATTCAATTGGCATCAAGAGCCGTCTTACATCTAACTAGATAATGTAATACTTCATGAAACAGAAACCCTAGAATTGGTGTTGTTTTTTGAATGCATGTTTGTCATGTTAGTTTCTAAAAACAATGTTGTTTTATGATCTAAACAATCTTGTTTTTTTGAACATGAAGAAATAAAGAAGCCATTGCAATTGCCGGCACAAAAATAGATGGAAGGTTCAAATTTGTCATAGAAGGGATACCTCGATTTACTATTTGTATCTGTTATTATGTTATTATATAAATAAAGATATCTTGTAATAATTATAATGAAATTAAGAATTTACAATGTTGTTTTATGAAAACGAGATTGATTATGTTGTTTATGATTTCTGGAATCACGGATATTGTTAGAATCAGTATAAATAATATGTGATATGATTTTATTTGAAACCCTAAAACGACAAAATCGATTTTTACCGAATGGTCATGGTTTTGGAATTCTGAATTTTTGACGAACTCTGATTGACCTGAAATTTGGTAGGTTCATCGGAAACGGCCCACTGAACAATACTCCCCGCTTGGCCGTGACCAAGGGCCTTTTTTGGCCATTTGGGGTCGTTTAGATGGGTTTATGTGCGTTTTTCTGTTTTCGGAAAAAAATTTGTTAACTAAATTTTTATTTTAACAAATAATGGTGTTAGGGTTCATTCTCTATAGTCTCCATTGTATGTAGCAGTGATATAATGAGTTTATGTGTTGACATAGGTCTTCCTCCCCATCGGATAGATTCATTATGGTTAATTACTGTGTTGTAATCCCTAGTTAATTGATAGCTTGTCTTGACTCTCCAACTGAGTTACACGTTGGTTCAATGGAACTATGGATAATTTAATGTGATATCTACCTAATATAAATTATCAGTTTATGCTCCATCTGAGTTGGTTCTATTTTTTATGGGGTAATATATCTGGCATGACTCATATATTTTGCAAGAATAGTTAAGTTTCCCTATCGAATCTAACTGTTCAGTAAGCATGGTTTTATGTGTGATGTGTGGTTTGAATTTTATTATTCTTTCAGCATAACTAATAATCTATTTAATGTTTATATCTCTCAGATTAATCATGTCTTCTTTCAACCCACTTACCGTTATTCTGAACCAAAACAAGTTAGAGGGTCCGAATTATGTTGACTAGAAACGAAACTTAGATATTGTCCTAACTGTTGAAGGTTACAAATTTGTGTTGATTGATGAGTGCCCAGAAAAACCTGGAGAGGATGCTTCGGAAGATGAGATTAAGGCCTATGATAAATGGGTTAAGGCTGATGAGATGGCGCGATGTTACATTCTTCCCTCCATGGCGAATGTTTTGCAACATCAGCATCAGTCAATGGGGTCTGCGTACGACATGCTTGAAAATCTCAAAGAGATGTTCGGAGAGCAAAATCGTGCGGCTAAGCAGACATCCATAAAAGCCCTTTTGAACACTAAAATGGCTGAAGGATCTTCGGTTAGGAAACATGTACTTGACATGATGAGTCTTCTGAACGAACTCGAGGTTCTTGGAGCTGTGATTGATAAGGAATCTCAAGTTGAGATGGTCGTTCAGACTCTGCCTGACAGTTTTCAGCAATTTCGCTTGAACTACAATATGAACAAAATGGATTTGTCACTGGCGAAATTTTTGAATGAGCTGCAGGCGGCAGAGTCCATTATCAAACAACAAGCTCCTGTTGTGGCAATGACTGTTGAGAAAGGTTTGGTTTCTAAGCCGAAAGGCGGTCAAAAAAAGAAAAAGGCTCGCAAGGTAGTGGCACCTGGAGTTGCTGCTGGTGGTGGTATGAGCAAGCTTAAGGGCAAGTGCTATCACTGCAAGCAGCCTGGCCATCACAAGAAACAATATCCTGCCTATCTGGCTAAGATGAATAAGCAAGGTAATTCATATTTAAATGTTGTTGAAACTTGTTTAGCGGTTGTTTCTACCATGCCATGGTGTGTAGATTCGGGAGCCACTAATCACATCTGCACTTTTTTGCAGGGGTTTCAGGAAACGCGGCGGCTAAGTGAGAATGAAGTTTGAGTTTTTCAAGCCAATGGCGAACCAGCACCAGCTTTAGCTTTAGGATATATTAGAGTTGAGTTTAGTAGTGATAGAGTTTTGAATTTAAAAGACGTTTTATATGTACCTTCCATTAGAAGGAATTTGCTTTCGGTTTCGAGATTAATGGATGCTGGTTATAATGTCTTTTTTATTAATAACTCTGCTATTATTAAGTACAATAGACTTTTTATCTACACTGCTGCCAGAGTACATGATCTTTTTATACTTGATATTTCTCCTGATGTGCTACAACTAAAAGAGCTAAATAACATTGATCTGCCACGTAAAAGGAAGCGTATTTCTAAATTGAGTCAAACTTAGGCATTTACGTCTAGGTCATATAAATCTAAATAGGATTTCAAGGTTGGTTTCTGATAGACCCCTGAGTTCATTGAAAGTGGAGGCACTACCAACCTGCGAATCCTGTTTAGAAGGAAAAATGACCAAGAGACCTTTCCCTTCAAAAGGAAATAGAGCCAGTGATAAGTTAGAATTAATCCATTCCGATTTGTGTGGACCTATGAATATATAAGCAAAAGGTGGTTTTGAGTATTTTGTGACTTTCACAGATGACTACTCCAAATACGGATATATTTATTTGTTGCACCGTAAGTCTGAGTGCTTTGAGAAATTCAAAGAATTTAAGACAGAAACGGAGAAACGACATGATAAACATATCAAATCATTGTGATCTGATCGCGGTAATGAATACCTTTCTGCAGAATTCATTAAATACTTATCAGATTGTGAAATAACGTCTCAATTATCCGCTCCAGGAACACCACAACAAAATGGTGTAGCAGAAAGAAGAAATAGAACCCTTATGGAAATGGTCAAATCAATGTTGAGTTATTCAGAGTTGCCCTCATCCTTTTGGGGATATGCTTTAGAAACAGCAAATTACATTCTAAATTTGGTTCCTTCCAAGTCAGTACCTACAACTCCAGCAGAATTGTGGACCGGGCACAAACCCAGTCTACGGCATATTCGAGTTTGGGGTTGTCTAGCACATGTATTGAAAGGGAAAACGGATAAATTGGAATCAAGGACAGAGGTGTGTGTTTTTATTGGATATCCAAAAGGAACAAAGGGAGGTTTATTTTATTGTCCCAAAGAAAAGAAGGTGATTGTTACAACAAATGCCAAATTTCTGGAAGAGGGTTATTTAATAGACCATGTTCCTAGAAGCAAACTTGTTTTACAGGAATTGAGCAAAGAAATAACAAAAGATCTGTTGACACCCAATTTTGTCCCTCATTTATTTAATTTTATTTACTCGGGTTTCTAAATTTATTGACGAGCTAAATACTTTATTTTCACTATTTTTTTATTTTTTTTACTGCTACTACTATTAATATCGCTACTTTTATTTTCAACATTACGAGTATTACTTTATCACAAATTTCAAAAGGGTTCGTCATCACTTTATTTTCATTAAATTAATTATACTTTATCAAGTCCTTTATTTTCTACATATAAATCACTACTTATCATAGTATACATTGTACTTGTTATTTAGTTAAAAGCCCAAGAACAATTAAAATAAAGATGGAAGGATACATATTTTCGGACCAATCTTTAAGCCCAAATCAGTTCATTACCCATTAACTCAGCCAGCCCAACGACCAGACCAGCCCATACCCATTACCCGACCCGGCCCACTACCTAAATTAAAACCCTAAACTCTTTAATCCCTAACCCTTTTCAGCCGCCTCTCTCACTCTCTCTCTCTCTCTTCTCCACCGCCGCACCCCCTACCCTTCCTCTCTCCCACGCTCCTTCCACTTCCCTCTGTCCCCCACACGACTTTGTCTCCTCCACTTCCCTCTGTCCCCCACTCATTCTCTCATACGCTCCTCTCTTTCTTCAATATAAATGAAACCCTATAAATACAAAAAGGGGGAATCGTTTTGAGGGGACGGATCATTGTTTTAAAAGGGATTATTCAGTGTCTGAGGGGGGGACTGAACGTTTTCGTAGAAAAAGGAATCCCTACTCTCTGTTTTTTTTTTATATCTGGTTCAATTCATCGAAAATACGGATTGGTGATACATGAGCAATTTCTATCAAAGTCTTGAGTTTTTCTCTTTTTTTAAAAAAAATCTGATCTTGAACCCTTTAAATCGAAAAATATTGTTGTGGAATTATGAGATTTGTGACGGAAAGTTAAGTTCTTGAAGATTCGATTAACTTTCGTCGTTGTTCAGCAAAGAACTTTAACTGCGACAGAACCATTTTAATTTTCGAGTCAAGTTTCGGGTCTATTCATAGCGAGAGAGTAGATTCGACGACCTCGACACCCCAGTTCATTGCGCACAAAACAGGTAAACCTCGATACATTTATTACTTCTAGTCTTTAGTTTCTGCTTTAGTTAAATTTTAGCTGATTCTGCTATTTTCTAGTTATGTAGTTTCTTTGCCGTCATGTTATTTCTTTGATGTTTGGGAGTTGTTAGGATAGAATATTGATTGCTAAAATGAATTTGAAAGACGTATGCTGTAGTTTGGATGTTTAGATTGAATTTCCAGGACTTAGAACCTATTTAGAGCCGAATATACATAGGATATACAGCGGGCTATTGAGCTAAGAAGAAGGTATACATTCGATATACATCTGATATACACACCGTGGTGTGTATATCTTAGGTATATTGTGTATGTGGTTAAAACAGATCAGCACTGAACCATCTCCATAATTGTCTTTCATCCGTAAGTCTAAGTTTTCTGATTTGATTAATGCTAATATGAAACAGTGGCAGTGAGTATTGGTTGTTTGTTCTTCTGTGATTTGGAGGATTGCTACTGCATATGTTTTGTACCAATCAAGTCCTGAGACTGCATTAAATCACTGAAAGTTTAATTCAGTCCCGTCTGTTATGTTTAAGTGTCTAACAAATATTAGTTTGATATCGTGACCTGAGCATGAGGTTAAGGTGTTAGTTTGTGTGTTGTTTTGGTCTGTCTGTGTCGCGTTGAATCTGTGATTAAGTGTGCATTGTTAATTTCCAACTCTTCATGACATAACACTCTTTAAAAATTTGCTCATGATAGTTCTCTTTTGTGTCTGTTGATGCTTGTCGAAGGAATCTAGCACATATAAAAGGATTAGAAAATAATGTTCAAGTTTGGTGTGTTTATTCTGAGAGCCTAATTTAGACTATGATGGACTGATCTTTTTATGCGCCATATGGCTCTCCCCTGCTGCCTCCTCTCCATGATTCATATTTGTTTTATTTCAAACTGTACCTGAATTCGCAGTACATCATTTTCCTTTTAAAAAAAAAATTAGTCTAAACTTGGCCAAACTTGTATTCCATTTGTCTGCCAGCTCTGTATGTAATGTCCATGCCTGCTATGTCCTTATAACTATGTAATCCATTTGAAGTGGTTTAAGGGAAAATAAGGATGATTGTCTCTACATGTAACTGCTTCTTATTAGTTTCTAGATTCTGAATATCGTGTGTATCATTCGAGCTCTGTCTTGTTTATTAGAAATCTGGAATTAATTAAGCATGGTTGAGCTTTACGAATTTAGATATTTAATTTCGTTTCAACTTTCAACATGTATGCGAAGTACGACTTCCGGTTGCCCTGTTCTGCTTTCATCTCCATATTTTGTTAAATATGTCCATTTACAAATATGAATATCCTTGTTGAATGCGGCTGTTTTTGTATGAATTGATGTTGAGTTAACTGATCCAGTTTGCTTTCCATGTGGACTGAAGTCATTACAAAGCAACTATATTTTAAAAGGATGAAAATGACAAGTATAAGCCATGCAATTATTTGTGTAAAGAATGTCGGTTAAGTTTCCTTTACTACATTACCTATTAAGCATACAGTTTCAAAATGCCCCTTGCCTTATGATTGATTCATTTTGTTTACGTTTTCAATATGACATGAATCATTTTTTTTCTTATCGTTTGAATCCCTCCTTGTCTTTTAATTTTTTTTCTGTGTTTGTTAGTTCGTTTTGTCTTGCTGCCCTACCTTGGGCTGTGAAATTTGCCTTTTAGCCATTCTCCACCTTACTTACGTCATGAACTGCCCTACAATTGATTTTCTATGTTTAGCATAGTCGATCGATTGGAATATTTTCAGTACATTTATAATTGTTTAAACTTTGTTAAGGCAGTGAGGTTGTATATCTATATACTTCAATATACACAAGCATATGTATAGCTTACTAATTTGTTTTGAGTTTATGTTCTACATGTTTAACCTTATTCATTCATTAGATACTAATCCTTTCTTTCGTTTTTATGCATGACCTCCGCATACGAGTCCGAGGTACCCGTCCTCCTCCGTATTCGGTGTTGGGCTAAAAGCCCAACAAAATCCTCCTCTCGAGTCAGCCCCATCCGCAGCCAAGAAATCAAAAAAAGAATTCTGGGCCGAGGCCCATAACAGTGGCAGCAAACAGAAAGTGGGCTGAGCCCATTTAAATCATTTTACTTTTTATTTTATTTTCTTTGTGCAATTAATTTGTAATTACATGACTAACATTTTACTTGTTTTATTTGTTTAGATTAGGCGAACCTTAGCGAATTTAGTCGGGTTGGTTTTTAGTAAATGGGTAGGAAGAACTAATATTTAATTGCATAATGCCATTTTCTCCTTTTATATTAAATTATCTATAGTACTTATAATATTTATCTATATCAAAATAATTGATCTTCAAGAGCGTAAAGCCATGAACACGTATTTTTAATTATATTCCTACTATATTGGGAATCTTAAGGTATTACTGATATACAAATATGAACTCGAATACATTTTATAAACAACTCTTCGGGTTTAAATCAAACACGTACATTTTTAGCTATAGTTAATAAACATGATAAAAAAAAGGGGAGAAGGAAGATTCCATCTCGTCCGTACTCTTAAAACAAAATTAGTTAATACCTCCCAGAGTTATTTTAATTATGTTTTAAAACGCTACATATTCCGTGCTCCTTCAGTTCATAACTAAACTCTTTTTTTTTATACAAATTATTATTTTTATACAAGTTCTATTTTAAATAGCATTCTCACATGGTTATCTACAACTTTAGTCATATTTACAAAGCTATTTCTTTTCCTATAATACTATATTTACACTTAGCCTAACTAATCATAAGTCCGGTCGGTTAACCATTGTTAATGGGTCTTAAAGGGTGCCTAATACCTTCCCTTTAGACTAATTGAACCCTTACCTAGAATCTTAAGTTTCGTAGACTTAAAACGGAGTTAACTTTAAAAATAACTTTAATAAACTTTAGGTGTCCTAATTCACCGTAAATAATTAGGTGGCGACTCCTTAACATAAACAAAAAATAGGAATCACCAATATGTCGTACTTCTACTTTAACCCGGTTAAAATGGGGTATGACAAGATCCATCTCCAAAACATATCCCGATAGCCAGTATTGATCTACCACTGCGTTCTCGTAGTGGAAGGAACGTCAATAGGCAAGAGGACACACAAGAGGCATTGCCCGACATCTCGCTGCCCCAAAGCAGTGGGAGTAATGTTGAGAAACCTGCAATTGTGCAACCTGCACTTGAAGAAGAAGCTCATGAAATCCTGGTACCGCAAGGTGCGGAGGATGACGTTGAGCATCCAGTTCTTCATGATGTTGTCGTGGATGAAAATGCACCTGTAGTGTCTCGTTGTAGTGGGAGAATTATTAGAAAACCTTCTCGGTATGTACTCTTGGTAGAATCTTACGATAGGATCCCTGAAGAGACTAATACAGAACCTCTAAATTACGACGAAGCACTACAGGATATAGATGCTGAAAAGTGGATTACTGCTATGAAATCTAAAATGGAGTCCATGTACTCCAATCAAGTCTGGGATCTTGTGGAACCATCTGCGGGTGTCAAACCTATTGGCTGTAGATGGATCTATAAGAAAAAGAGAGGAGTGGATGGAAAAGTGCAAACGTTTAAAGCAAGGATTGTTTCGAAAGGGTTTACTCAGAAAGAACGAATCGATTATGAGGAAACTTTTTCGCCGGTAGCCATGCTTAAATCAATAAGAATCCTCTTGTCTATTGCTACTCATTATGATTATGAGATCTGGCAAATGGATATCAAGACGGCTTTCCTTAATGGAAGTCTTGATGAGTGCATTTGCATAGCACAACCAGACGGTTTCAAGAAAAGCGGTGATGAGCACATGCTGTGTAAGCTGAACAAATCCATTTATGGATTGAAACAGACATCTAGGGCATGGAACACTTGTTTTGACAAGTCGATTAAGACTTTTAGTTTTGATCAATGTGAAAACGAGTCTTGTGTCTATAAGAAATGGGATGGAGAAAAAGTAGCGTTTTTTGGTATTGTATGTAGATGATATCTTGCTCATAGGAAATAATGTGGGCATGTTGAATTCAGACAAGGAGTGGTTGTCCTCACATTTTGATATGAAGGACTTGGGAGAAGCAGCTCATATCCTTGGGATCAAGCTCAAGCGAGATCGCAAGCAAAGGATACTAGGCCTGTCTTAAGCACTTTATATTGATACTATTCTCGCCAGGTTTAGCATGCAAGATTCCAAGAAAGGATTTCTTCCTTTCAGGCATGGGATCTCTTTTTCCAAAGATCAGTCTCCCGATACGCCTGTTGAGATAGAGAAGATGAAGGCGGTCCATGCTTCTGCTGTAGGGAGTCTTATGTATGCAATGCTATGTACTAGACCTGACATCTGCTTTGCTGTTGGCATAGTTAGCAGATTTCAGTCTAATCCTGGGAAAGAACATTGGACTGTCGTTAAGCATATAATCAAGTACCTGAAAAGGACTAGGGATTATATGTTGATTTTTCACTCAAACGATCTTGTACCCATTGGGTATACAGACTCATATTTCCAGTCAGATAGAGGTTCTAGAAAATCTACCTCGGGACATGTGTTTACCTTAGGAGGAGGAGCCATAAGTTGGAGGAGTATTAAGCAATCCTGTGTTGCTGATTCCACCATGGAAGCCGAATATGTGGCTGCCTCTGAGGCTGCCAAGGAGGCTATTTGGCTTGGGAACTTCTTGAAAGAGCTTGGTGTTGTCCCTTCAGTACAAGCACCAATTACACTTTACTATGATAATAGTGGTACGGTTGCAAACTCGAAGGAATTGCGAAGCCATAAGAGGAGTAAACATATTGAGCGTAAATATCATTTAATTCGTGACATTGTTCAGAGGGGAGGGGTGAAAGTTTTGAAGATTGCATCAACAGACAATTTGGCAAACCTGTTTACCAAAAGCTTGCCGCAGAAGATTTTTGATAGGCATGTAGAAGAAATGGGTATTAGAGTTGTAGATGCATGGTTATGAGTCTAAGTGGGAGATTGTTAAGATATACTATTAACTATGCGGTTTGATTATAGTATTATGTTTTATTCCTTTTGGAACAATTGTCTACTTATTTATTCAATTCAAAAAGTATTATTTTAAATAGATCATTCGTTCATATGTGTGTCCTTTACTTATATAGTAGACGATTTGGTGTATGGAGTTTTAGCTCATGCGCAGAAGATTAAATTGTGGGTTCTTATAAATTATAAAGTTAATGTTCACAATCAAAGATGAAACTGGGCAAAGTATCTTGATGATTGTAGCATAAAATTAAAATATAATCTATCTTGATTATGGGAATGGTTTTTGTTCCAACTTCTTATGCTAGTACATTTTGTATGTATTGAACGGACCAAGTAGAGATAAGTGTTTTTGTACTGAATATATAAAACAACCTCTCTAGCTCATTAAATGTACTTATACTCTTAATCTTGATGTGATTGTTATGATCAATGTGCTTCGTTCATTATTTTGATTTATTAAAAGGTATGACTCAACTACGAGTCAATGTATTCCTGGTAAATTGGATAATGGCAAAGTGCATTTGTGAAATAACAATTAGTTGACAGAATCCATGTCTCGACCTTAAGATTGATGATACCCCTTTATGGATACTTATAAGTTTTCATGTGAAAACCCTGCAGGTGGATTTTGTATCTGTCACATGAAATAAGTTAAGCAGAAGTATAAAGGATTAAATTAGTCGATGAATTAAATTGTCAGTAATTTAATTTATTTGATTGGTATCTGTAATCTTAACATGGGGAGTTAAATAAGTTTTAATGAATGATTTCGAAATTAAACAGAGGAGTGCAATTACAGTTTTCTAGTGGAATAAATTGTAATTTATTGTAGGATTAATTCACTTATATTCCGAATTAATACTGCAATAGGAAGCCTCGTTATTAAAATCTGTGGTCCCTGCTGTGCCTGAATATTCTAGAACAAAGAAAATAAAAAGAAAAATAATATCCTTGGTGGGTAAGGAAAGGGCTACACGTTTTTTGGCTAGGGTTTACCCTAAAAACGTGTGTATATAAAGAAAGCCATTCAACCCTAAGTGATATTCATTCTTTAGCCGCAATACTTGCCACTCAAGTATTTGGTTCAAGAGAAGTTCAGGATACACAGCAGAATATCGTAGACCTGGAGAGTACGGACGCTATTGAAGATTTGTGCAACAGCTTCAAGAGGTTAGTGTTACAATCTCGTATTTGATTATGTTTGTCTAGTTTACATGTAAGAATATGATCTTGGATGTTTGCTTCCGCTGCGTATATATGCCTATTTTCTATCAACAGGTTCGTGTACATATTTAATTTCTCGAATATCGAATCACGTGGAAATTTATAGTATAAATTTTGTGTAATTAGATAAACATCATTTAGGAATTTGAAAAATGTAGAAGAATTACATATAATTTAAGATTTAAAAGTTGCTTCAGCTGAATACTATCTTTTTAATGTATTTTTCCTTATATAATCATTTGTGGATCTTCTTATATTATATACTTACTTTTGTTTTGTATTTGACAGTACAATTTTTTTTATCTCGAATAACTCTTTTTAAAAAAAATATCATTGCCTGACTTTTTTAATTTCTAACCGCGCGAAACGCGGATAAGTTAACTAGTATTAATATAGAGCTCCACAATCGGTGAGCTTTTCATAAATATGTTCAACTTTAAGCCTCAAACTTCGACGAACTCATTTCATGACATATAACCAAAAGGACGAAGAAACAATTAAGGGACAAAGTTTGCAGGGGATTATTAGTTAAAATGGTCACGTCTTAAATTAAATGTCATATTTCTCCTCTCATCTTGACAGATTATATGAGTTAATACTGCAACAACAAATTAAATAATAAAATGTCAACCTCAAATTACATAAATCGGCTAATAATTTGAACTTGACATGTAAGATACTATTATTTACATATGAATTATTAGTCTTGAAAATATTTGGTCCATCGTTTCCATTATATATATAAATTGCCTATTTGGTCCATCGTTTCCATTTTATATATATATATATATATATATATATATATATATATATTGCCTATTTATTTATTATTCCCAGTTTATGCCATTTTCCCCCTAGTTTCAATTTATATTATTTAAAAAAATAAATTAACACACTAATGCATTGAACAGTTTTTATTACTTACTCTTATTGCCTTGAGTCTCTTGGGTTACATTTTTATAGGACCTCCAGTCTCTTTGATCTCTTATCTCTATTATCATTGGTAAGTTAGAGAAGAAAAAAAGGGATATATTTGCCATTCGGTCGCGGAAAATGAATGGCCATGAAGTACAAAAAGGAAAAGAACAGAACAGAAGATGAGGAGAACCTAAAATGTTCCAAAAGAAAGAAAAAAATAAAGCAAAAATTAGAGAGGGGATCCAAATTGATTCCATATTATGTTATTTTTACACTGTTACAAAATTATGAAATCAAAGAAACTTCTCTCTACGTAAAGGAAAAAGTACTACGAAGAGAAAAAAAAAATCTTATATATATATATATATATATATATATATATATATATATATATATATATACTAGATGGCGTATGCCCGTGCTGCGCACGAGCCCAACATTTTAGATTATAGTGTATTTATGTGTGTAGTTATTTTTTGATATTGATTGATTTTTTAATATGGGGTCTATTTTTTTTATTGCTTTTTTTTTTTTAATATGAGGTCCACTTTTTTTTTTTTTTTTTTAACATGAGTTGGAGGTGGACGGCGATACCACCTCCAATGCCTGTGCTGGGCACTGGCCCAACACTTTGGATTATAGTGTATCTATGTATATGTAGTTTTGTTTGAGTAGTGATAATATATATATTTTATATTGCTAATAAACACACACACACACACACACATATATATATATATATATATATAACACGATTAATATAACATTGTAGTTTGTGCTCCGTATCCAAAACCATATTATATTAGTGTTTGCAATGAATACAAAGTTTGCAAAAATTTATTAATACTTTTTAAAAGAGAAGACTTGTTTAAAACGAAACTATTTTCGTCCATTTCAAAAAAAAAAAAAAAAATAGCAATATTTAAGCATCAGTTGATACTTTAAATTTTAATTCGATTAATTTAAAGGTGTAAAATATTCTATTGTTAATGTATATAAATTGGACCTAAACAATACTTATTATCAAATTTTGATTTGGATAATTCTAATTCAAATTATTAAATTAATTTTACATGTTAAAACGAAACAAAGTAGAAATTGATTTTCTATTTAAACGAAGAAATGTTATTTTTTAATTTTTGGTAAATATTCTCGGTTTAGCTCATTTTACTTGTCATGTTGTCTTTTGCACTTTTTTTTAAGGAAACGTCAATTAGAATTATAATTTGACTAATTTACCTTATTTATTATTTGATCTCCATTTAATATTATTTTTTCTTTTACGACATTAATCTAAATTTTAATTCGATTAATTTAAAGGTGTAAAATATTCTATTGTTAATGTATGTAGATTGGACCTAAACAATACTTATTATTTTTTATCAAATTTTGATTTGGATAATTGTAATTCAAATTATTAAATTAATTTTACATGTGTAAAACGAAACAAAATAGAAATTTTATTTTCTATTTAAACGAAGAATTACTATTTTTTATTTTTGGTAAATATTCTTGGTTTAGCTCATTTTACTTGTCATGTTGTCTTTTGTACCTTTTTAAGGAAACGTCAATTAAAATTATAATTTGATTAATTTACCTTATTTATTATTTAATCTCCATTTAATATTATTTTTTCTTTTACGACATTAATCTCTTTTCACATTTATTAGAGTAAGAATAAAAATTAAAATATAAATATTTTAAGTATATTTATTTTAGTAAACATAACAAATAAATGACATGGCGGAATAGCAAATACAACAGTTAAATATCTAGATTAGATCTCAGGCTAATATAAGAAAAGAAAGGAAATTGTATGGTTTGACTGCTTAACCTTTTGAAGAAAAACAATAATATGGGGTTCACGTTTTTTGCTGTACAATAATTTCATTTGCTCCCGCTAATAGGTTGCCACCATTATTGACTTAATGGGAATACTTTGGGAATTACATGAATATTGTTTGATTTTTTAATATGGGGTGCACGATTTTTTTTTTATATTGCCTTTTTTTTAATATGGGGTCCACTTTTTTTTTTTTTTTTACATGAGTTTGGAGGAATTTTTTAATTTTTTTAAACATGAGGTCCGCTCTTTTTTTTTTTTTTTTTTTTTTTGAAGCATGAGTTGGGGACGGACGTTGATCCATCCCCCAACCCATGCTTATATATAGTAGTAAATGGCCTATGCCCGTGATGCGCACGGGCCCAACACTTTAGATATAGTGTATCTATGTATATGTACTTGTGTTTAGATAGTGATAATATATATATATATATATATATATATATATATATATATATATATATATATATATATACTATGTTCAAAACACGATTAATATAACATTGTAGTTTGTGCTCCGTATCTAAAACTTTATTATATTCGTGTTTGCTACGAAAATTTATTAATACTTTTTAAAAGAAAAAACTTGTTTAAAAGAAAACTATTTTCCTCTCTTTGAGATAAAACAATAGCAATATTTAAGCATCAGTTGATACTTTCCATTTTAATTCGATTAATTTAAAGGTGTAAAATACTTATTATTTTTTAATCAAATTTTGATTTGGATAATTCAAATTCAAATTATTAAATTAATTTTACATGTTTAAAACGAAACAAAGTAGAAATTGATTTTCTATTTAAACGAAGAAATGTTATTTTTTAATTTTTGGTAAATATTCTCGGTTTAGCTCATTTTACTTGTCATGTTGTCTTTTGCATGTTTTTTTTAAGGAAATGTGAATTAGAATTATAATTTGACTAATTTACCTTATTTATTATTTGATCTTCATTTGATATTAATCTCTTTTCACATTTATTATAGTAAGAATAAAAATGAAAAAGTAATTAAATTCTATCTTATTTTAAAATATAAATATTTTAAGTATATTTATTTTAGTAAACATAACAAATAAATGACATAGCGGAATAGCAAATACAACAATTAAATATCTAGATTAGATCTCATGCTAATATAAGAAAAAAAAGGAAATTGTATGTATTTTGCCTACTTAACCTTTTGATGAAAAGTAATAATATGGGGTCCATGTTTTTTGTTGTGCAATAATTTCATTGACTCCCATTAATGGGTTAATACGCATGTGACAATGAATCCACTATTATTGACTTGATGGGGATACTTTGGGAATTACATGAATATTGTTTGATTTTTTAATATATAGGGTGCACCTTTTTTTTTTTTTTAACATTTTTTTTTTTTTAATATGGGGTCCACTTTTTTTTTTTTTTTAAGAGTGACTAACGACGAAGCATGGGTAAACCGATGCTTCTATATAGTAGAAAAGTAGAAATATAATAAAGTATTTCTATCTACTTTTCAAAAGAGTTGGTAATATAAAGTATAAAATGTCAAACTGAATACGGACGACGATCTTGGCTCTATAAACCGGTTCTTCTATATAGTAGTAATTTTTGTCCTTAAATAAAAAAGTAGGTGGGGCCACAAAGGATTTTTTGCCCTTAAATAAAAAGTGGGACCGAACACGGACGACGATCTTGACTCTATAAACCGGTTCTTCTATATAGTAGTAATTTTTGTCCTTAAATAAAAAAGTGGGTGGGGCCACAAAGGATTTTTTGCCCTTAAATAAAAAGTGGGACCGAACACGGACGACGATCTCGCCTCTATAAACCGGCTCTTCTATATAGTAGTAAAGTAATACATATATTATGTTCAAAATACGATTAATATAACATTGTAGTTTGTGCTCCGTATCCAAAACTTTATTATATTAGTGTTTGCTACGAATACAAAGTTGGCAAAAATTTATTAATACTTTTTAAAAGAGAAGACTTATTTAAAAGGAAACCATTTTTCTCTCTTTGAGATAAAACAATAGCAATGTTTAAGCATCAGTTGATACTTTGAATTTTGATTCGATTAATTTAAAGGTGTAAAATATTCTATTGTTAATGTATGTAGATTGGGCCTAAACAATACCTATTATTTTACATCAAATTTTGATTTGGATAATTCTAATTCAAATTATTATATTAATTTTACATGTTTAAAATGAAACAAAGTAGAAATTTGATTTTCTATTTAAATGAAGAACTTCTATTTTTTAATTTTTGGTAAATATTTTTGGTTTAACTCATTTCACTTGTCATGTTGTCTTTTGCACGGTTTTTTAAGGAAACGTCAATTAGAATTATAATTTCACTAATTTACCTTATTAATTATTTAATCTCCATTTAATATTATTTTTTCTTTTATGACATTAATCTCTTTTCACATTTATTAGAGTGAGGAAAAAAAATGAAAAAGTAATTAAATTCTATCTTATTTTAATATATAAGTATTTTAAGTATGTTGCTGTACAATAATTTCATTTGCTCCCACTAATGGATTGATACGCATGTGTCAATGAATCTATCATTATTGATTTAATGAGATACTTTGGAAATTACATCTCATATTAAAAATATGGGATGCACTTTTTTTATTTTTGAGATTGTTTGTTTTTTTAATACGGGATTCACTTTTTTTTTTTAATATTGCTTGATTTTGTTAATATGAGGTCCACTTTTTTTTCCCTGTGAGTTTGGAAATGGTGAGTTTCACTTTTTTTTTTTTTAATATTGGTTGGTGTTTACTATGGGGCTCACACTTTTTTTTTATATTGGTTGGTGTTTACTATGAGGCTCACACTTTTTTTTAATGGAACGGACGACAAAAAAGTGAGCCAAACCGGCTCTTCTATATAGTTAAAAAATAAAATAAAATATACACACACAAAAATGGAAAAACTATTTATTTATACAAATACACACTTCCAACTTTTCTTAATGAAATTCTTTCTTTTCTTTACAAACAGCTAAACAAAGTAATTCTAACGGTACAAAAAAGCATCTTTAAAAGATCATAAACTCTTAGGCGATTCAAAATTACAAAAAAAAATTAAAAATTGTAAGAACTAAATATCAATAATAAAATGAATTAAATTCCAAATCTCATATATTTTGAATTTAAACACTAAACAGAATCTTTAAAATAATTTTAGCATTCAAATATTTAAAATTTTATTTTGTAAACTAAAATAATGTAATTTATAATGCCTGAAGCGTAAATGTTTTTACTAATAACTAGAATAAATATGATAAGACTCCATAGCTTCCCATTTTTTCAATGGCTTCACAAACAGTAACAACAACCATCACCACCTATGGCAGTTTCAGCACTCAAATATCCGTAGACTTCAACTGACCCCATAATTTGACGTGCCACATCTCCACAAGCTCACGGAAACGACATGGATGAGTCATTTTGGTAACGGTAATGGCATAAATGAGTCAAATTATTTATGAGTGACATAAATGAGTCATTTCCAATAGTTCGATGGCGTAAATGAGCCAGACTATTGAAGAGTGACATAAATGAGTCATTTTCAATAGTTCGATGGTATATTTGAGCCTTTTCCGAAATTATTATTGAAGCTACCGCAGAAGATGTACTTAGTCACATAACGTAGACGAAAGTATTTCAATAGAGAAACAAGAATATGATGCTAAAAGTTTTTTAGGGAATGTTTAGGTCGTGAGCCCAATAACGACTCATCGATACAACATAATATCAAGAAACTATTGAACTCCTTGGTGGGCACGTATAAGGACATTTGTTGGAATTGCATATAGGGGAATATAGGGGCACTTCTCTCCTCCTAGCTTTTATGACAGAGTTTTACACTACACAATAATTTAATTAAACCCACGAATTAAACTTCTTATCTTTATTTTTAACAAAATTTAAATTAGTATAATTACTGTATAATCAGTGATAATGATAATACATTATATACACTAATTATTGTACATTTCTTATATAGTAAATATATATCGATCAACTACGATTAAAGTAGTTCCGATAAGACGGGTGTAATTTTCTTTAGTCGTCTGGCTTAAAATATTAATAGCCCTTTATAATTTCTTAGTAATTTCGTAGTTTCAAATACCAAATACATTCTAAATTAGCCAAATGGTTGCTCCAAACTGAACAGTTGCCTTTGGCACGAACTATACATGTGTAGTTAAATATTCCAACAATATAAACTTAATTTCTATAAAGGCATAATTGTGCTACTTCGTACCTATTCGTTTAAAAATTATGGATCCGATTCTTGTCCCATATTACTAAGGACATGGAATAGCAACTTCATGGAAGAAAACTGAAGCTTCACTATATATTTTATCTTTTTCGTCTTTATGTGATATTTTGACACAGTTTATAAATGATTTTTTTTTTTAAAAATCACATGAATTCAATTCTTTTATGAGTAAAAAAAGAGGGGGAAGGTCGGTAAGTCGGTAGGCTCGAATGGTTTGACCATTTTATCACACGAGAAAGTCAATGCGGTTTGAGGTGTCTCATAACTTGCTATTCCCTCCGTCCCAAAAAGATTATCCTCTTTTGACTTGGTACAAAGTTTAAGAAATAAAAGAAGACTTTTGAAATGTGTGGTTCAAAACATGCCTTAGATATTTGTGTGGTTGTAAATCATCTCATAAAGTTAAATCGTTTTTAAATATAGAAAGGGAAACAATTTTTTGAGACAGACTAAAAAGGAAATGATGACAATCTTTTTGGGACTGAGGAAGTATTTTTTTTGTGGGTGATACTGTCCCAAGTTCAGACAAGTACCTGATGTGGACAAACAATTTTTTTTTAATCCATCGTACTAGAAATTCATTAATTTACTAACCAATTAGTTTATATTTACATTTTATAAGGCTCATTAGGAGAAAACATTCTTTATAAAAAAATTCAATTTCTAAAATTCGAACTTGAAATGTTTAGTTAAAACTAAAAGAATCTCATTCAGTGGAGTCCGGCGCCAAAATGACACATTTTTGTAGCCTAAAGACCAAAATGAGATGTCAATATTTTTTTATACCCAAATGTTTTTTCGTTGCACAACCAACGAAATGTTAAAAAATTCAATTTCTCCGTCATTTTTTTAAAAATAAAATAAAATAAAAATACATTTCCTTAGACCTATAGCGAACTGTATTTAATATTTTTTTTATTCTTTCCAATTTCACTAGGCAACCAGCGAAATGTACTTTTTTTTTTAAATTTTTTAAACATTGAATGTATCAAACCCTAACTCCACCGACACAAGTGCCTTCTTTTCTCTTTCTCTTTCTCCTTCACCTTCTGCCTTTCTTTTCTTCTTCCTTTCTCCATTCTTCCTCTTCCTCTATGAATCCAACACCAGTATTCCTCAACTCTTTCTTCATAATTTCTTCAAATAATTTTGAGGTAATTTATCAATTTTATAATTTTTTACATATATTATTTAATTTAGTCATTATAGATTAGTCCATATTTAATTTTTTGATTTATTTATATCTTGTACTTTGTTTGTCAAAAACCAACATTTGTTCAGTTGAAAACAAAAATCAGGTGTTTGATTTTATATATTGCACGTGTTTAACTCAGTATTTCTTCTCTTGATATGATTTATTTTTTTGACAATCTCTTGATATGATAAAGATAAGAAAATGATGAGATTATAATGTACTAGTAGATTAGAATAAAGAAAAATTATTTGCTCATTTGATTAGAAATCAAAAGTGCAGTAGATTATAATAAAGAAAACAAAATTGCTAAATTTAATTAATCAATAGTTGCAAATTTTAATTGTTGATTCAATTAAAAAAACATTAGTTACAGTTCGTTGGTCAACGAACTGCAATTAGAACACTAAAAAAGATTAATTACAGTTAGTTGACCACAAATCGAACCACAATTATTATTTTTTTTTTTTGAAAAAACAAATAAAAGTTATCTTGTATAATAATTTGTTCACCTTTTTTAATTTATTTATTGGTTAATGATGAGATAGTCAATGAAATCGAACCACATTAGTCATATACCCCATTTGAGCATTAATGTCCCTTGCCTGAAATTTTGACTGAGCGAGTCTGTATTTAAGTTTTTCTTTTTGCCTATTTGGACTATATTTATTTTCCTTAGTTAAACTTGTATTCTAATTTATTTATTTTTCTTTTCTCTCGAAGTATTTAACTGAGTGAGCCTGCAATATAACTGAACTCGAGAGATAATTATTGCAATAATGAATTCTTCCCCTATATAACCATTTGTTCACCGTATTTTTTTTATTTAGTGAAGGGAACTGTCCTTTTTGATTAATTATTATTAGAATCAACTAACTAAAAAAAATTAACTAAGTGCACAATGTTATAGGTATGGATCGCCCCACAGTGACTGTACATTTCAGTCCAAAAGAGTATGATTTGTTAATACTCCAGGAGCAGGATCGATCCCAGGCTATGTGGGATGGGAAGTTGACTCGACAGGACGCGTGTTTAACTATACATCGTGCGAATTTTGAATTCTGGAATCACGTGAGGCAGCACCCTTTGCACCACCGCATCTTTAATTACTTTGAGAGATGTGGATCTAGGGGAGTTTTAGAGGTAGGCGATGTGCGTTATGATGAAGGAATCATCACTGCACTTATTGAGAGATGGCGTCCAGAGATGCATACTTTTCATATGCGCACTGGAGAATGTACCATCACATTGCAGGATGTCGAGGTCTTACATGGCATTCCCGTAGATGGTGATCCATTTGTGCAAGCTGGTGTTAGACAAATAAGCAAATCAAGGTGGTGGGAGTTGATGTTCGAGCTTACTAGTTGGTTGCTCGAAGGAGGATCAATTAAAGGTAACATCTTGTTGAGGATAAAATCATTATCTAAGCATGTGAAAATCTTGCATGATATTGATGACGACACAGACGAGATTGTAGTGCAATAGAGGGTTAGGTTGTTCCTGCTTTGGCAGTTTGGTGGTACTATATTCCCTGATAATACTGGTGCATGACTTAGTTTAGACTTTTTGCTTGACATAAAGGACCTTGATGTAATGGGCAGGAAATCTTGGGGAGTAGCGGCATTATCATACTTGTACAATTATCCATGTCGTGCTTCGATGTGGAATAGCCGTGATGTTGGTGGATTTATTATTTTTGTTGCAGGTACGTGAATTTCAATATTATGTTGTTCTATTTTCATTATCCGTCTTATTTAATTGAAAAAATATTTCTATATTTTAATTTACTTATACAGGTTTGAGTTTGGGAGCGACTTATCCCGATGCAGCCATCACTACGTCCTCTAAGAGTAAATGAGCGAGATACGATATTTGCCCAGAAATGGACTCGTCATGAAGATCGCGAAAGCGAGGCACGAATTGTGCCAATACTTAGTAGGGATGTGTTAGACAACCTAACTGATGATCAAGTATTTTCATTTTAAAAATTTTTGAAGCTGTAATTTGATAAGAAATGTGCAAAATATAATAACAATAGAAATTTGCAAGAAAATATTAGCAATCGGTTTAAAAAATAAATGTATATTTGCGACCCTTATGTTTTAATTAAATTGATTTAAAACTCATAATAATAGCGGAAAATGTAAATCATGAATTTGCTATATTGTAAATCATAGCGGAAAATGAATTTGCCCAAGTATTTTTTTATTGCATATATAATATATTTGCTATATTGTACATGCATGCTGTCTTATCACTTATCACCATATAAATATATTCATAAATATACATGTTAATAACATCATTAGTTTTGTGAAAATGCATAATGAATGTTTGTTGTAATGTGAAAATGCATACTTTGTATTTTAAATTCACTATTAATTTACTGTATAATATTTTTCCTATCATACTTTGTGTGGGAGCCTTATAGAGAGGCCATCCATAATGGACTTCTCGAGTGGTGCCGATGTGGTCAAGACATTTGGAGGGCGTAGGTGCCACTCATTTGTGGGATCTACCGAGAGTGGCACATGGCGGGTCGGGTCCTCAAACAATTTGATATGGAGCAGCCTTTCCGGGACTACTCTCCGTGATAACGTCCAAATCCACTCCCCAAAGAGAAAGTGTACACGGTCGTATGCAATATAATTTACCCAACTATGAGTCGGGGTCGATCCCACAGAGAACAATATACTAGGCGATCAAGAAAGTAAGGAACTTTCACCAACTAAGCTAAAGCCAAACGATAGATAGTATTTTGGTTTTTGAGAAAATTATAACTAATGCGGAAATGTAAACTAACCTAGAAAGCAAGTAAAATGATCAATGGCCACAAGCATGGATAATAGGAGATTACACTCAAGTAATGATCCAACGTATTTTACGATTTTACAACTAAGAGCGGGTTTATGTTAATAGATAACGGTTTCTACAATCTCATTGAAAGTCTTCCAACCAAATCAATGAATTTCACTCTAAGATTTTCCAAGCCTTAGAGTGTGATATCAAGCACAACCAATTAAATCTCAAGTAACTTTCCTATTCCTAGCTCAAGTTATTAGATGGGTTTAATGACCCAAATTCTTGTTAATTAATCTTTCCCAACCTAGATTTCCTCTTCCGAGCTCAATCAAAGTAAATGGGCTAGTCTTAGGGTTAGCTAATCCCTTAAGAAACATTAAAGAACAAGATTAATTAAATCAACAAAGACCCACTTCAATAGCAATAAAAATCATTCAATACATAAGCAAAACAAGAGTTTCATCCAACACTTTAATCATAGAATATTTCCATAAACAAGATTCAAGTGAAGAAACTAAATACTACATACTTAGATGTACAATACAGAGCAAAGAATTGAAGAAATGAATGAAAGGTTTAAGAAATGCTCAACCAAATCTTCAAATCTTCAACCCCAAAGTGTGGTGTAGGAACCTAGTCTCCAAAACTTGTATGAAATGGCCAAAGATATGTTTTACAAACCCTAAAAGAGTATTTATATCATTCCAAAAACGGGAACAAAATCTGGACAATAATACCCTCGTGCACAACATGTTACTCGCATCTTGTGTCGCAGGTGCAACATGCGAGTCGCATGTTGTGCCAAAACCGTAGCATGTTGTGCCAATTTCTCTGTCAGCATATGCTGCACAACATGCTACTCGCATCTTGTGTCGCAGGTGCAACATGCGAGTCGCATGTTGTGCCAAAACCGTAGCATGTTGTGCCAATTTCTCTGTCAGCATCTGCTGCACAACATGCTGCAGCATCTAGCAGATGCTGCTAGAAAGTGTTGATTGTTCTATTTTTGCTCTATTTTTCTCCGTTTTGCTCCGTTATGCTCTCCGAGCATCTTATCCTACAAAACGACGTAAATACACAAAAATTAACAACAAAAGTGCTTGAAGAGTCACAAAAGCTTAAGGAATTAGCATCGAATATCCCGTAATTTCACGGCACATCACTCCGCATATAAACCATTTCATTTTGAACTGGACAAGCAGTTTAAGATAACACCGTAGATGTTGGAGAATTTTCAAAGCGCCGAATATTTTTGGGCAGATCGTCAGCAAAGAATATTTGAAGCTAATCATACTGTTGTAGCATCCGAACCGAATTCCGGATATTTTAAATGGTACCGGAGACACTCCTGCACTTTCATAGGAAATCCAGTTGGTATTGTGGATGGGGGATACCAACACCTCGTAAGGAGGCACGAAGGTACATAACTTATATAACTGTGGATGTATACATATAATTATACATGTCTTACATCACTAAGATATAGAATTTTTTGTCGGCTCGTGGAATGCATGAGCTGAGATATCTGGTGTAGCGGTTCTATTTTTTCCAATTCGAATTTGCACTTACCTCATTTTAAAAAAAAAGCGTCCCGGAAAAGTACGGGTTTAAGGAAAGTGTCCCGGAAAAATACGGGTTTAATCGTACCGGGAAAAAGAAAAAAAATATACTTCTACGTGGATGGTGCTCTAAATGGATATTGTTTTATAATCGCCACCTAACTTATAGGTAAGTGAGGAAACCAGTTCGAAAGGGTTCATTTAAAACGGTTAAATTTTAAAAGAAACCAATCTAAACTAAAGTATGGGTAAGGATTCTGTTAATCCCCTGGGGAAGGTGTTAGGCACCCCGGTATTAAGGATTCGTAAAATACGGTTGACCTACGGGTTCTAATAGTATGCCTTGTGAATATTAATTGTTTTTGAAAAAAAAAACTGCTTTTCTTTTAGATTCCCGCAATAAAAGGTTAGTCATTTATGCAAAAATATAACACTTTCAAGAAATAAAAGTCGTAAAGTTTTGCCCAAAATTGGTCCTTTTTGCGTTTCGGACTAGAACACCTAGGTTAAAACTTGAAGGCGTTTAACCTAAGTAGAACACTACTAAGCCCACCCGAGGTTACAAAAAGAGTTTTAGTTAAGTTAAGCTTTTTGAGGAAAAATCATTTTTTGGCATACTATTATTATCCATATTTTATATTTTAGATCTTTTAGTTATTTTTACTCTAAGATTGTCAAAAATAGTCCAAGTCTGAATCTTGTCCAAACGGTCCAATAGTCCACGGGTCCATGGTCATTTTTTTTTTTTAAATGGTTAAGTTCCTCAAATTTTGTCTCAAAAAATCATTATTTCAAATTTAAAGATGCCTCAATATTATACAAGCATAATTAGTCCAAAAAGCCGTTTTTCCACAAGAATTTTCCAAAGTTGGTTTTTGAGTTCTCAAAATGGTTTTTGCGACTTTAAATATGTGATAATCTTAAAGGTTCCAATAAATCATACACATACTGAATTGAAATACATAAATAAATAGGATATGGAGTTGGGCCGACCAAGCCCAATAGAAAAATGCATGAATTAATATTTTCCACTCCAATATGCGTTCCAACACTTATGTCATCCATGATAGGGGTACACTCGATCTAGAATTATTAGTGGGCCTCAATGGACCCACCAACGTATAGGGGTAATCACAACAAATAAGTATACATAACATTAGTAAAATAGCCGAGGATGAGAATTAAATTTACAAAGCCAAAAATGAATTACAATGCTTTAGGGCCAAGCTCATAATTATTATACTCGTAAAATAGCGGACAATTTATGTAAAACCAATCAATTGCTAAATATAACACTTATCAGATCATCAAGACTAGAGATAGGCCCAGAATTGTGGCCCAAAACTATCTTCTTCTAAAATTTTCTAAGTGTCAGACAGTAATATACATAATACACCACTGATATACCCACTAAAATAGAGAGCAAAACCCATGAAGGGCGTACCCTCTATATGCTTCAATATACACTATATACTCAACTGATGTCAACTCTCAAATACCACACTTAGATCACACAGAAAACCTCAAGTCTACACACTAAATGCCACAATTCCAAACTTAAGTATTTAGCTACTAAATAAGACTAAACAAACAATCAAAAGTTCTCCATAGTACACAGTTTTAAGGCCAGTTATCAGCAAATTCAAAAATAAGAGTGTCCCAGAGTAATTCTACTAGCACAGGAGGGAAAACCAAGCAATTTCAAGCAAACAAGTTATACATGAGCCAAGTTCAAAAACTTTTGGAAGAGGTGTTAATGCAAGAAAGTGGCATAGAGATAAATTATCACCTAAAACTAAAACCAGCATATTGCAGATTCAAGCAAATGTGAAACAGTACCAATTTAATCTCAATAGGCTTTTCAGTTTCCAGATTTTCCAAATCACACTCAACAACTTTTGAAAATTCGTTTAGATAGTCAACAGGTCCCAAACCAAGTCTCAAAATAAAGGTTCCAACTTGCATTTTTTTCCAGAAATACAGAGAGGTTGACAGGTTTAAAATGATGCACAAATAAGGTCTCCAAACATAAGTTAAGACAAGTCACAAGCAACCCAACAATGCCAAATTCTGTGAGATGTTCAAAGACCTTTAAATGATGCTTCAAATCTCAACTTGTTCTCAAATTGTCTTATTAAACTAATGGGAGCAAATGACAGCTACACACATAGTACTAGAGATCAATTTTCAGTCAAAGCCATTTATACAAATTTCAAATAGTTTCAAATATGAATTAGGTAAATATGGGCAGTGGTTTCAAATGTAAATCTAGACCTAAATGATCATGGAGGGGTTGCACTCATGGACACATCAATACCCATCAAGAAAAGAAAAAAGCAAAATTATAACATTTTCCTGTTCATTTCCCTAACCAGTTTAGTGTGCTAATTCAGACAAAGTTCAAAGGAAGGATTTTCAGCAATATTATTGAAGTTCAATGTAGGATCATACACTAGGCAAGAAAAGAGAAAACAACCAAGTTAAAAAACAAAACAATGCAGTTTGGCTTTTCAAAAATATTTATAGCTTTCTTTTAAACTTCTATAATCAACACAACACATTTCATAAAAAACAAGTTCACAGTCTTTGTACTTAATACCTATCCAATCATATTTCAAGCAAGTTTAAAATTCCAACTGTCATAAAGGCAGTCAAAAAGGAAGAAACAAGATGGGCAAGCAAACAAGCAGTCCAATTCAGCTTTGGAATTTTTTATAAAGAATAGTTCACATGAAGCACTAATATAAGATTTCTTCCTTCTTATAAAATCAACTTTTGGCCTCAAAGTCAAATTGTAATGCACACTTAAACTAACAGAAATGCCTTATGGCTTCAAGTAAAGGGAATTCAAGTAAATAAAAGGAGATGAGCCTTTTCAAAATCCTATTTTTTATCCTAGACTTCCTTCAACACCAAATATTATGTCAAACGCTTTACTTGTCAAGACCAGTTTTATAGACTAAGTTTTGCACTATTAGAGGGGTTTATTTAGGTGCAGAGTCAAAATAATCATTCAAATGAATCATGGAACACATAGTCTATATATAATAGGTTCATATCTTCCAGTTTTATAGCTTTTAGCCTAATAGTCAATAGAAAATTTGTGATCAATGGTAGGTAGAAGTGAGACCCACAAGTTTGGAGTACAAATAGCTAGTACTAGGTTCAATGTGTGCCTTAAGCACTTAGCAGGAATCACAAAAGCAGTTTTACACAGGAAACAGTTTTACTCAACTTTACCTTTTCAGATTTTGAAAAAATGAACATGACGCAAACTTATAGCACAATTGTCAATCATGGTCTACTAGTTTTAAGCCAAAACAAGTTTTCACCTTTTTAAAAAAAGAAAAACTTCAGTCCTAAAGATTCCAGTTATTTAAAAAGGTTCAATTTTCTTCCAAAATGGTAAGATTACTCTAAACAGTGTACAAGTTACAAATATTATCTTACAAAGAGGTATTCCAAGCTAGGCTGATTACAAGAGGGCTAACAATGTCTTAATAAGGCTAATAAGGGACATGGTCTAGCCTAGGAAAGGTTTTAAGTTAAATTTCTCACATTGCAGGTCACACAGCAAAGGCAGTTACAAACAGGAAATTCAATAGTTCAAAGAATCTAGAAGGAACTCATAGAGGGTACATGGTACCTATCCTAGGATCATCAAAGCAGATAGAGATTAACACAGTTAAGAAAACATAAAACAAGATGGACAATGCACACTTTGAGACACTTTGAGACTTATTTTGAAACAAAGGAAGACAAACTGAACTAGTAGGAGTGTCACATGGTTTTAAATCATTTTCTACTTAATTCTCAAGCCTTTAATTGTTAAAATTCCTAAAGCTGAGTGCTTTAAAACCTGTGATCAAGCCAAGTTGGTTTTGAGAACTCAAGCCATAAAACAAACAGTTTTGCACAAATTATGACATTCAAAAAAAGGAAAAACAACTTCTATAGATTCAGGAATCACACTTAACTTTAACACTGGTTTAGGCCTCTTGCACTTATTTCTTGAAATAAAAAAAACACAATTCAAATTTTCAACTTATTTATAACATAAATGACCTCAAACAGGACAAGTATTAAAACAAAGGGTATTTCTGGCCTGCTTTATTTTTTAAACTTCCAAAGTTTCCAAACAAGAACAAATATAAAACTACACAGGCTTATAAGACTATAGTTTAGCAAATATAGGTTCCAAAATTTTAAGCTTAGCATAACTTAGTTAAGTCCTGAATCTCAACAACTCCAGAATCCACACACAAGACTAACTTACAACCTTTTTAAAATTTATTTTGACAAAGTTAAAACCTAATAAGGTATCCCAATTTCATTTTAAACTATAATTCATACTTAGACAGTTTTAAACTTCAAATCCCTAAACTATATCCCAGAAATAACCTTTACTTCTTTAAAATAAAAAATAAGAGGCTAACAGACTACAAATCAAATTATAAGATCTTCAACTTTACTAGATTATCAAGTTTAGCAGTTTTAAAGTCAAGAGTGACTTGCAATTCCTGTTTTTCACACTCAAACTCACGCAGGGCATTCAAGTCTTCACAAATTGCAGTTAAACTTTAAAACAAGACTCCAGGATCTAATTTTAGAAAGAACTTACTTATTTAAAACAATTTTAACCTCTTAGAAGCAGTCATATTGTTCTAAAATGAATCAAGCTATTGAACAAGTAAACATTCACTCCATAATGAAAGAAAGAAGTCATTTTTAATACTTGAGACTAAAACAGGTTCAAAGAGGCACATTTCTAGACTTAGAGGTGTTTTCAACTTAATCATATCTACCTTTTAAGCTATTCAAGCAGGTTCTCCAATCTAACTTATGATTTTAAAATATCAAACAAAGTTAAGAAGGTATAAGGTTATAAACTAGGACAGGTTTCCAACTAACTAATGTTTCTTATCAAGAACTATCAAAAATGGCTAACTTAGATCAAAACTATCAACTTTACTAACTTAGTGTCAAGAATCCAAACTTAAATGATCTTTTTCTTCATTTATATCAACTTAAACAATTCAAAATTACTTAAGAGTGGCTAATTTTAAACTTCCTAACTCATTTTTCAATTTTAAATAACAACAAAGGAAAGAGAACACTTACTTAATCAATAAAACAGAATCAAACTAATATATAATCATTTTTCTAAATAACAAGTATCACAAATAATGGATAATCATAGTTTGAAATGAAAACAAGTATTGAAATGAGAATTTACCTTTTGTTGGGGCAACCTATAGATCAAAAGGGGATTGGTTCAACACTCCAAGCAACAAAAACCCTTCACATATCCTCAAATCAAAGTAACAAAAACCCTTCACAGATCTTCAAATCACCTTTTCTATATATATATATATATATATATATATATATATATATATACATATTTTATCTTCTCCTATATATTATATTTTTTTTTATATCCTTTAATATCAACTGTATAGCTAGTATATATGAAACCTTAGTTTTTTAGGGGATAAAAATGTGGACCTTTTGCTCGTTTTTCAACTTAATATTTATAGCCTCCATTGTATAGGAATCCTTAGGACGAAAATAAAGGACACCTATCCTTCCATTTCCCCCCCAAAAATTCCCCAAATTGTACCTTATAATAATTTCAAAAATAAAATGGAGAGGACAAACAAAAATCTAACTAACTTGTGCCCTAAAATCCACAAAAATCAGATAAATATGAGGATAGTATGCTTGCCAGCACAAATCATCATCTGGTACAATTCCAACGGTGCAATTGTACCAAAATTGTACCAATGGGATAAAATCCCCAAAATTCGTACCCAACTGATGAACCTTCAAGGAAATTACCCTAGGTTCCCACATAAGTGCATGTGGTGCACAAGATGGCTAAGGACTCGAGGTCCTGCCCATGGCAACCATCACTTGTGGGAACCGGAGCAATATCCATGAGAAACATGGTTCAAATGATGAAATAAACTAAGATTAAGCAAAATTAAACCTGGTAATCGTAAGAGCATGTGAAAGGGCATAAAAGCCCTCTCAATTTTAGTCAAAACGACCTGAAATTCGTCGTGAAACACCACCAGAGGCGGCAAAACCCTAAGTCGCCATATCGTCTCATCTGAGAGGTGAAGGATGGTCATGAAAATGAAAGGGGGGAGTGAAAGTTTGTTTCACTCCCCCCCTTTTTTCCCCCCTCCTATTTTATTAAAATATCAAAAAGAACCCCTCCCTATTTAATTAAAATATTGACCATATATTATAAATGCATATATTGCTAAATATAATAATTATTTAGGCTAAATAAAAATAAAAACTCGTAAAGTTAAAATGCGAGCTTTTAAACGAGCCCAATATTGACATAACTCTGAGCAACATTTTAGATACGAAAAAATGCGGTAAAAATGAGCTGTAATTCATACGTCATTTTAATTAATAAATTTCCAGAATTAAACAGAGCGGGATGAAAGTAAATAACTCGTATTTCTCGTAATTGTCAGTTTTTATTCAGGAAAAAATAATTAAGCGTCGTTTTACCATTTTCTCGGGATTTTTAAATTTTAACCTTTTCAAGGGTGTATCCTTACTCCGTCTTTGACTCGGGAAACTTGAAAACTAAAATACGCATCTTATGAGGTGAAAATTAGGTGTCAACATCTGGCTTACAGTATTCTGGAAGATCTGTCACAGTGGCCTTCAACGCTTTAGGGTATGGCGACATTGATGCAGAGGTATATTAACATTCCAACCGAGTCTTTGAATGCTGCCGCAACAGGGATGAGGTTGGAATTTTCTCCTTATTATAGACCATTAGCAGATTATGTGGCACCACCTAATTTTCCAATTCGATGTTGGCAACGTGAAAATGTACGTGGTACTGGTAACCTATGGGGTCGAGGTCATGTGGCACACCAGAATCTCAAAGACCCCATTCGCAGCGTTATAGTTCATCACATCAGTGTGCATGTTGGCACTTTCCAAATATTCATGGAACTTCTTATCAACCATGGGCGGCCAAGTCTTCTTATTTACAATTAGCAAAGTAGCAAGGGCGCTTCTTTCAACAAATCGATCAACAAGATTTTTAAAGGTCATGCGAACCATGGCAGTAACAGGGAATCTACAGGATTTCTTCAATAAACTATTGTAAAACTCAGAGACATTTGTCATCATATCCCCCCACCTATAACCATTGTCCTTATACAATGTATATTTTTCCTTCGGAAGTTTTCTTAACCACATATGAGCCAGTGGTGAAGTTCGCTTAACCACATATGCGCCGGTGGTGACAAAGTTTTGATTTATTGCATCCTTATTTGGTATTTCTTTTTCTGGGGCTCTGTAGCCGCCAACCATATTAGGTTCTCAAGATCAAAGTTAAGAAACTTTTTGTTAAGTTGCTTTGCAAATGTCGAACACAAAATCTATGGTGTGTGGTGGGTGGCTGTAACCATTCATGTGTTTGGATACATTGCAAGATGCCTTGATGATAGTCAGAAATTAGTCGAATTGCTTTTCTACGACAAACAACATGTCTCCACAGTAAACTGAGAAAGCAAGTCCATGACTCAAAGCTCTCACGTGCAACTATAGCATATGCAAGTGGAAAAATATTGTCGTTTGCATAAATTCCCGTAGAAATCAACAATTTTATCTCATACATACCATAGCCATGGGTGCCATCTATTGAGATGACCGGCCTGCAACTTTTGAATTCGTCGATGCTTGGTTTAAAGGCCTAGAAAAGATACTTGGAGATGTATTCGCCTTGCATTGTAGTTGACTTGTCTCTCCACTCAACAACAGTGCCCAATTTGAAATGTTGTAGGGCAGCCATGTATCGAGGCAACACCCTAAAAGAACCTTCGAAATCACCATCACCATCTCAAAAGCTTTCTTACGCCCTTTTTGTGCTTTTTTATAATTAGGAGTATACCTGTGGATCCCTTTTGTAACTTCCTAAACGAATTTAACACTAACTTGTGCATTGATCATAATAGATGGTATCACCGAAGTAGCAATCATGTTGCTATTCAAATTGAAATGATCCTGTGTATAATCATTCGTCTCACATGTGTGTGGCTCAACCACTTTGCCTGCTTTCCACATACTACTTCCGATCAGCGTAAAACGGATCATCCAACTACAACCTAACTCATGCCACTTGCAAATAACCTTCCATAATGTACCTTTGGCTTGATCCATTTTAAATTCTTTTTTGTGGGCTATATTGCTGAGTCTCACTGCACCTTTCATTTGCTTCTTATTGTGAAATAACATACCTAGTTGCATGTGAAAGGAAAAATATCAACTTTTTTTTAAAAAATAAATAATTAAAGCCACCTTCAGGGTGGGGGGTTAGGCCGGATCCCTACATTGTATGAAAAATATCAACTTCTAATGACGCCAATTAAAATCACAAAATTCAAAAAATAATATATTATTAAAAAAATTATTCGCACCAAACTAGCATGATTTGATAACTTTAGGATTTTTGGAATTCCAGAGTGCAGCCCAAACAAACCCATTATTTCTCATGTATGCAAAATCTTCCGATCCTTCTTCTTTTGTATTATCCAAATATGAGATCACATTTGAATGATAATTAACAATAAGATCACCGGGGGAGGCAATGTCTTCATCAGAATCATCATCAGTAGCAGATGATTGATCATCATCCGTCCTTTTATGATGAAAGATCAAGAAGATCAAGAAATCCAAGAAAATCAAGAAACACAAGATTGAAATTCAAGAAAAAGAAAAGTCCAAGAAGCTCAAGTTTGAAGATTATTTCCCATTCTTGTTTCTTGAATCCTTTTCTAAATAGGTTTCTTGTTTCTTGATTTATATTATAGTAGGATTTAATTTCCTATCATTAGTAGGATCTTTATCCTAGTTCTAGTAGGATTCTAGTTTTTTTTATTCTTTTCCTTGTAGAATAGGGATTTTATTTTCCTTGTTTTTAGTTATTTCCTTTCTAGAGTAGAATATGGATTTGTAGTCATAAAAGAAGAGAACCTAGGCCTATATAAAGGGTTCTCATGACTTGTAAATATACTATTCACGTTTTTGAGCTTAAACCCTAGTTTGCAATAGAGTTATTTTCTCTATTTGGTGTTCTTTATCCTTGTTTTTGGTTCCAAGCAAGGTGGTGATAGTCTTTATCTTGTTTTCAATAGCGTGTGGTGTTTCTTTATCACGTTAATTGATTTCAAGTGGTGACTTAGGAACTTTATTTGTTTTGATCATTCAAGAACGCGGTTCTTGATTAAAATTCGTTCTAGTTCATACCCAAAACCTTAATTTTCTTTCCATCGTGCCGGCCTCAATACTTACTTGATTTAAACGATTCAATAGTTATTTTTATAGTTCAGATTGTCATCTTTCACATAGTTTTTGAATCACTTTAATCCAACGCCTATAACTTGAGATACGTCTGTTACTTAAATCTGCCCATCAATCGCTTCAAGAACAAGATCCTGGTCGATTGGTTCTTTGTTAACTCGAAGAATCACATCAATTTGGTATCAGAGCATAGTTGAAGAGTAGGATGAGTATGCAACCAAGAGGAGGACGTTTGGTTCAAGAAGATGAAAAACTATGGAAAAAGGAATCTCTTTTCCGCACTAGATGTACCTCCCATGATAAGGTATGTTCGGTAATCATTGATAAAGGAAGTCATGTTAATGTTGTTTCTGAAGAGATGGTTTCTAAACTTGGCTTGTTAACAAAACTTCATCCATATCCTTATAGCATCAAATTTGAGAATGATGATGGTGGTTTAGAGGTAACTCATCAATGCCTAGTTTCTTTTTCTATTGGCAAAATATATAATGATCTTGTTTGGTGTGATGTAACAAAGATGGATGCTTGCCACTTATTACTTGGAAGACCATGGGTGTATGAAAGGTGTGCTAACTATGATGAATATCGTAATACCTATTCTTTTACAAAGGATGGACGGAAAATTAAGTTGGTTCCCTTGACTCCAGAAGATGTTGCTAAAAACTCCAAGTATGTTGATGATTCTTTTGTGACTAAATTACAAATCATTGGTCCCATAAATATGGAACAGAAAACGGAGGAGAAGAATGAATTGGATCCACAAGTTGAGGATTTACCTCCAAAGTTTGATGAGGATCCATTGGAGCATCCAGCTATTTGTGAGATTGAGTTTCCACAAAGGGATTTCAAAAAGAATACAGATTTTGTTTCTTACTCCACACCAACCAAAGTAACGGATTGCATAGGACCAATAGTCTATGAAGATTTGGAAGAGAAAGAGAATAAGTTGCTGAAAAGGGAGTTTATGAATGAGAGTTTAATTTATTATCTAATTCGAGCAAGATTTACTCCTCAAAAGGTTGAATCTTTGCAAGAAAGTGTAGATTTAATATCTCTTAATTTCATTGAGGTTAGTGGCTATAATCATGTCAAATATGAGAGCATCAAAATCATCAAGGAGCTCATAAGAAGACATGATTTATTCTCTAACCTTGATCCAAAGGTACATGAATTTGATTTACTTAAAGGTTTTTGTGGCACTAACTCATATTTTGCATACAAATACCACATCGACACGGGAGTATTCAAGATTCATGAAGATCGGTTTAAGATGATAGGTTTGAGAAATTATGGAAAAAAGTTAATACTAAGAAAGTGGGATTTAGTTCGGCCATATGTAAAGCTTTCTTTCAACATGATGAAGCTCTATGACAAGCTAGAAAAATGCAACTTAGAGCCTGGTGAGTATGGGTTGTACCCAATTTTTTATTTTGTTGCTAATTTTTCATCGTTTATGGAGCCTTTAGACTCGAGGACGAGTCTTTCTCAACAAGGGGAGAATGATGAAAGATCAAGAAGATCAAGAAATCCAAGAAAATCAAGAAACACAAGATTGAAATTCAAGAAAAAGAAAATCACCACCTTGCTTGGAACCAAAAACAAGAATAAAGAACACCAAATAGAGAAAATAACTCTATTGCAAACTAGGGTTTAAGCTCAAAAACGTGAATAGTATATTTACAAGTCATGAGAACCCTCTATATAGGCCTAGGTTCTCTTCTTTTATGACTACAAATCCATATTCTACTCTAGAAAGGAAATAACTAAAAACAAGGAAAATAAAATCTCTATTCTACAAGGAAAAGAATAAAAAAAACTAGAATCCTACTAGAACTAGGATAAAGATCCTACTAATGATAGGAAATTAAATCCTACTATAATATAAATCAAGAAACAAGAAACCTATTTAGAAAAGGATTCAAGAAACAAGAATGGGAAATAATCTTCAAACTTGAGCTTCTTGGACTTTTCTTTTTCTTGAATTTCAATCTTGTGTTTCTTGATTTTCTTGGATTTCTTGATCTTCTTGATCTTTCATCATTTCATGATCTAATGGACTATCGATATTCGACTAATTTATTATATCATTAGCTAAATCGTTGTTGCTTACTATTTGTGTGAGCTATGGTAATGTGGGGTTATCTTCAAAATCGTTATGCCTATAAATAAGGAAAATTCATAGAATTTACAAGTCAAACCCAATTATAAGATCCATAAATAAAGTGAACAAAATATGATTACATTTACCTATCACTGTCCAATTCACTGGGACCTGGATGTGAAGGGTGTCGGACATTACAATCCAAATTCGGTAACTGCATAGTAGCATTACTCGGTCCCCCCCGTCTCACAGTTTTGCCCACTCCAATCAAAGTTATGATAGTGCGTTGAAGCTACATCATCATACTGTGTACCCCAATTAGTCGTATTGTTTAACTTACTACCAAATCCTACCATTGTTTGTTGTTGAACTACACCCCTTGAAAACCAATATTCAAACTTGGGAAGTAGTTAGTACCTCCGAAATCGAACTCATTGTGGGTAGGTACTTCAACCTGGGTAGAGAGTTTAGCAGTAGCATATATGTCAAGAACCGCTATGCTTATGTGATTTTAAAAATCTCAGGACTATGAAGAAATAACGATAAAGATTCATGGTCCTGATTGGCATCTCACCATAAATTGTTAAACCATCGGCTGTAAATGACCTTGGACATAGTTCGGTGATAATCACCAAAAGTTAAGGATCATTTACGAAAATTTTACTCCTTAAGACGCATTGCAGACGATCGTATTTTAGGAAAATTGAAAACCTTTGCCCTATTTAGGACTGTTGACACCTAATTTTGGCTCGATGTGCTTTAAATTAACGTTTCGGGGGGCCTTGATTCGTTAAAGAGCACGAAATAACATTTTTACATAGTTTTGCATTTTTCGATAATTTATCGGTAATTATCCTTATTTTAGTAATTTTATCTATTTATTTTTATTTTTAAGAATCATTATTTTTGCACATGTACAGTGTAATACTATCATTTTGTGCAATTAATAATTGTTTCTTTACTTTATAGCAGTATATTTTTGTATCTTATACACGAATAGTTATATTTTATACTTATATTATTATCCATACATGTATTAGTTAACTATATTTTAGTATAATCCGTCAATGAGAGAAAATCAGAGTAATTAATTCTTAAACGCGGAGCAAGAATCCGATCAAGTCAAGGTCTTGTCACTTTTTAAAAAGATGACATTTGAAGTGATGGATTGGGTTTTTCATCAATTGGTTAATAGATTTTTATACATTGGTTAAAAGGGTGAAATCCCTATTGGACAATAATCTAAAGACCAAATGTGGCATTAAGGGGATAATGTGGTGTAGTCCTTTATTTTTTGGACAAAACAAGGGTCATTTTGTATTATAAATAGAGGAAATGGGTATTCATATTTTTTCACCACTTCACACTACCTCACATATATTTTTTTCTTCTCTCTACACTCTTCATATTTTCTCTTCATAGGAAGACTAGCAAGGCTAGCATCTTCTTTCTCTCTTTATTTTTTTTTTCTCTTCTTTTTTCATATATTGTCTTTATATTTTTTAATATACATAACATACATTGTATTTATATTTATTCATGCATTTGTGTTTACATTTATTCACGCATTTGTCTTTACACTTATTCATACATTTATCTTTACATTTATTCTTGCATTTGTCTTTATATTTAGTCATGCATTTGTCTCTACACTTATTCATGTATTGTCTTTACATTTATTCATGCATTTTGTTTATATTTATTCATGCATTATCTCTCATTTTCTTCATATATTTTCTCTATATTTTTCATACATCGTTTTTCCACTTTAACCCACATTTTTCCTTTACATCATTTTACATCTCTATATTCTTTTATATATTTTTATACCATACATCATATACATATGCATGTACATACTTACTTTACCTAACTGCTAAGTGAAGAAGAGAGAAACTTTTCATTAAAGAGAATGCACTTTATTGTCTCTACATTATCTTTATATTTTTGACACATTATCTTTATATTTTTGTTATGTTGCTTGTACAATTTTTATTTTTATTTTTTATACATGTATACATTTTCAAGCATTTTCTTTTATATTTTTTGTATCACACTACATGCCTATTTTATTTTTTCTCTACACATTTTGCTCTTTACATTTTCTCTACATCATATTACATTCATATATTTTCATTTTTATATTCATATATTTCCTTTATATACATCATTTCCATATACACTTTTACACTACATCCTAAGGCCAAATCAAGTTTCACCCTCACTTTTTTCAAATATCCTTTTTAAATACATTATGTCAAATCACCTTTTAAGACATTTATGTCACATCCTTTACTTCTTTATTTTTTAAAATATTTTAACCAATACATTTTTCTTTCATCTTGCAATTTATTAAATATTTTAACCAATACATTTTTATTTCATCTTGCAATTTATTACAAATACTACACTTTTGGCCGATGAAGAAATTTTCGTCGATTTCCAAGGCCTCCCATGTACAAAAGAGGGTTTTTATTTTAAGTTTATTCATTATTTCTTTAATTCATTCGATAGCTATTTATTCTCTTACTAACACTTTTACTAAGTGTTTATATAGGTACCCGGAGACACATCCCGAAGACGATACTCGAAAGGAACCCGAAGACTTCATCGAATCCTTGTTTGTATTTACTTTAGCGCGTTATTTAAAATTGTACAAAACATAAACTTGGAGTAGTGAAAACTTCACATTAATGTTAGGCGGGGATATTTAATTACTTGTCGCTTATATGTTTAATTTAAAATTTTCCATTCACTTTAGGCAGGATTTAGGCCGTCAATACTTTCATAAATAGATTAAATTGACTTGGTATAAATACTTTGTTAATTAAATTAACACTTTCGGCGTTTAGACAAAAATACTAGTCCATCCTTTATTTTATAATCTTTACACACTTTTAATACAACGTACATTTTATATTATTTCGTATACACTATACATATCTTAGTTAAGTTAAATCCACATTTTTGACCCTAGGTAAATATTAGGCCTTCCATTTACAAATCTTTTATTCTTTAAAGGTATTATATCTTTTCACTCATTTTTTTATACATAATTCCTTATACTTATTTTTACCAAAACTTTTTACTATCCTTTGTTCCTTATTCTTTTGATAGGATATTCATTAAATGAACAACCTTTTTAACTAAACGGTATAAACAAGTCAAATCAACTTCACTTTTCTTAATAATTTTGTTATATAAACTCTTTACACCAGTGAATATTCGTAGATTATTTTTACATTCTTTATGTACTAATATACCTAGTTATACAATTCTTTAGACATTTTATGTTTGGATATACACTCTTTTATACTTGAAATATGTTCTTTATATGTTTAATATACATTCATTCTTTTAATATACATAGACACACATTCTTTATATACTTTATATACCTATTTTACATACTCTTATATTTTTTATACATCTTCTATATTGTTGTATACATTATTTACACCAACTGATATACCTTTTGTGCCAATAGAGATATACTCATTTTACTAACAAATACACTACTATCGAACGAGGTATATTTTTTTTACACTCCTTTGTACATTTCTATCGATATATATTCTTTATAAAATACTTTATACTTGATATACATACATTTTTATACACTGCATATACTTAGTATATTATCACCTAGTGTAGCTTTTCATGAAATCACACGATTTTGAAAACAAGTAATAATAATGATAAACAGATAGATAATCCCCCTCTAGTGTTCAGTTAAACTAAGTTTAAGGATTGTCTTCGGGCAGGCTCTGAGGGATGCTTAATACCTTCCCCTTGGGGTAAATAAAACCCTTATCTAGAATCTCATATGTTTCGTGGACTAAAAATGGAGTAGATACAGAAATACATATAGGTTTCCTATTTTTTCCTTAAAAATAAGGTGGCGACTCTAACCCTTTTAAACTAGTTAGAAGAACCGGGAAGTTGCAAAGTATCTTGGACCAGTTCAAAATAGGGCGTAACAAGGACCTTAGTTAACCGAACATGCTTCATACACAACTTCACCACCCCAAAATAAATACACTTCTACATGAGTTTCTGTCACCTTTTATGAAATGGATGAGAGAAAAAATGAAAGCTGAAGGATATGAAACAGATAAGAGAAAATTGATATATGAAAGATATGAAATGGATAAAAGCAATTGAAAGATGGATGATATAACATGGGTAAAGATAAGTAGTATTTATTGACGGAAAAAAAAAGTAAAATAGTCCGCAAATTGAGTCACGAACTACCAAAAAAATAAATTATTTTGATGTGACCAATCAATGCTCATCTTAAATTTGAATCTTCAACTTTATTTTCTTTTAAGTCACGAGAGTCACAATATAAACGAAATGTTAAAAAAAAAAAAAAGCACAAACATGTCCAGTGAAGTGCAAAAAATAAAAGCACATTTCGCTAGTTGCCTAGCGAAATGCAAAAAAATATATTTTTTTTAAATATAGTTCGTTACTGGTCTGGCGAAATGTATTTTTTTTTTTTAAATGACGAGACATTAATTTTTTTTAACATTTTGTTGGTTGTGCAACAAAAAACTCATTTGGGTATAGAAAAATATTGACATGTCATTTTGATCTTTAGGCTACAAAAACGTGCCATTTTAGCACCGACTCTTTTTCACTGCAACACACTCAATAAATAATTCTATAACACAAGTTATTCGACAACACGTATACCGAAAAAGCTTGTGATAGAACAGACTTTTGGTGAAAGAATTTTAGAATGGAAACACACTGAGTTCAGAGTTTGGCTTGGATGACAACAAATTGAAGAGACCATAAAGCTTAATCCGCCATGTGTCAGCCAAGTTAAGAATGGATATAATGTTCTCCTTTCACATGTATCGCTAAACCTATGGTACAAGATTCTCCAACATTGTAAATGATTTTCTCTTAAATTTATATTTCATTCTCGAGTTCTTAGGTTAGATTTTATTTTCATTCTTAAAGAATTTTTTATTTATTTCTAATGATAATATTTAAGTGAAAACGAAATTTATGAAGTTAATTTATTTAGCCACATACTTCATTTGTTCACTTTTACATGTCCACATTAGATTTTGTACTTCCTTTAAAAAATAACAAATGAAGTAAATATATATTTTACCATGATATTTGAATAAGAATATTTTATTGACAGACTCTACGAATTTCTACGATATCTCTTATTCTGTTTTGTTCTTTCTTGTTATGAAAATAGCTAGTAGCACCCCCATTTATAATAGTGAGAAACCTACTTTAACTCAAAACAGTAAAATCTTTTCCTATATTCATTTGACTATAAATCCTAAATAGACATGAATTAAAATACCAAATCCTAATCAAATTTTATTTTCTAGAATTGTGAATTGTTATTTCCAACATTCTCCCATAATTCAAAGTTATATATCCGATTCTTTGATGCAATTGTCACCATCTTCCAATTTTGTTGAAGCACAAAAGCAGCAACCTCGTTGATGCACTTGTCACTAAACATCAAGCAATTGTTGAAGCACTTTCTCTTCAACCATCACAATCATTGGAGCACTTTCTCTCCAACATTTCAATTTGTTGATGCACTTTCTCATCAACCTTCAAATATTGAGGCACTCGCTCTTCAACCTTCAATTGTTGGAGCACTTCCCTCCAACTATGTAACATCTGTAAATTCGAGTTAGGTGTGAATGCGAAATAATTGGGGTTTAGATGTCATCTTAGCTATATGAATCCCTTCGGGATAGGTACAGGTGTTAAATGATCTTTTCGGGGTCAAACGAGATAAGGAGGTTCGTTAGAAATCCTGAAATTCGTCTAAGTTTGAGACAGTTTTCAGTTATGTTCAGTTTTCCAGTATTTGCGTCAGAAATTTGGGAAAACTCAAACCATGAAAGTTGTGGGTCTTTGAAACACCTTTCCAACGATATATATGGAGACCGAACGGAGCTCTGTATAAGAAGTTATGTCCATTTTACCGAACACTACGCATAAACAGACATGGGCCACGCGATGGCCAAGCGTCGCGCGCGTGAGGGCGCGTGAAATGGCTATGTGTCGCGTAGGGGTGGGCGTTCGGTTTTTCGGTTTGGTTATTGCGGGTTCGGTTTTTTGAACGTGGACACCAAACACCGAACCAAACTAGTTCGGTTCGGTTCTTTCGGTTTTGGTTTTTTAAAGTTCGGTTCGGTTCGATTTCGGTTTTTTTAATATAATATTATAAGCGATTCCATTGACACTAATTCATATTTTCAAAAGCAATAAAACATAAAACTAATAAATTAAAATCAAAATCATACAAACAGGATATACAAGAACAGAAAACTATAATCATGACATAGGATTACTAGGTGTTATATACATACCGTAATAATAATTAAGAAAACACATAAAGGACATACATTAATCCTAAAGAGACATCCTACTTACCTTTCTTTGTTAAGGATATTTGATTTTTTCAATTGAAGTGGAAAATTAGGGATATAAATGCAAAAGAGGACTTATTACAATTGGTTTTTTTTTTTTGCTTTAAACTTAATGGGCCTGGACTATTTTAATTGTTTTGAGTAATATATTAAATTTCGGTGCGCGTTCGGTTTGTCGGTTCGGTTTTATCAAACTTCGGTTCGGCTATTTCGGTTTCAGTTTTTTGACGATGGACACCAAACACTGAACCAAACTAGTTTGGTTCGGTTCGGTTTGTTGAAGTTTCGGTTCGCTTTGCAGGTTTGCAGGGGGTCCCTCGATGGCCACACATCACGGACCCATCCCGAAAACGTCGGGTTTTGGGTCAAAAGTCGAGTTTACGCGTTGCTTTCTTATATTTAAGTTTGGGGTTAGTTCCTAAACATCACTAATCACGATAAATCAACCCTAAGTCTTCCCCAAACCTCTAAGGTGATTTCCTACTCCATCTACATCGATTCTACACTAAATTCACCTCTTCTTGACACTAGTTCATCTCTCCAAACCCTAGCTTCTTGAAAACTCAAGAAGAAGGAGATAAGGGCATATGGAGTTCGTCTAAGAGGTAAGATTTCTAATTTTCTGAGCTTAATAGTAATATTTGGATTGGTATAGAGCATACTACATGATTAGAATTAACTAATGATTCGCATAGGGATTCAAGAACAAGTATTAAGGCTAGAAAAAAACCCCTGGTTTTTTGAATAAGGGTAGAAATCCCTAGAATTGGTTAAAGTTATAAAATTTGTTATTAATAACCATTGTAGTGTGATTGTTGAACTTGGAAGGAATCCGGTTTCTATCTTATAGCGAGATTAGAGGTGCGTTTCTTTTTTAACATACTCTTTCGATCGGTTTTTATGAACTCTTTGGTTGTGATTTGTGTGCATGAGGGACAAGCCTACATTAAAACTTGTTTGTACTATATTATATACACGTATTCATGATTGTTTTCCCCCCTAAAGGATGATTCAAAAATTGAGATATAAATTTTTGCTTTGTATAATAACCTGAATTACCTATAAGGGATGTTTAAACTTGATAATTGAAAAGCTTGCCTATCTTATGTGAATGCTCTATAATGGTTTGTGTTGGACTTGAAATTTGTTTAAAGAAGTGAACCCGGTTTCTGAAACTGAAATGGCTTGATGTACCCCTATAATGGGATGCTGAACATAATCTTTAATGAATAATGTGACTATCATGATATGACTTGTGATTCGTCTTCCATGCCATGATTTGAGTGATTTGGCTTCTATGCTAGGATGGTGATTCGACTCTGTTGCCATGATTTATATTGTTTCTGTTTGGCCTAGCTATTCGGAAGGAAAGGTAGTCACTATGGATCCTAATGGGGTTAGCCTAGCCATTCGGGAGGAAGAGTGGCCATCGAGGATTTGTAATCCCGGTGTGGTCTCTGCATAGCTATTCGAGAGTAAGGGTAGCCATTGGGGTTGATAACCCCGATGTGGTGCTTCTATGAGGTTTAGGGAACCTTAAATGGTCGTCCCTTCTTTATGCTAATTTGAGCCTGTATCGGCATGTATTATACTTTGATTGCCTGTGAGTGGCTTTTTGATGATCTTGAATTCATGATCGAAAGACTTAAATATGATAAACGACATAACGAGTTGAAATTGGTTTATTTCTTCTTTAACGGTTTTCATTAATGGTGTTACTATGTTGGCAATTTATTTTATCTCTGAAATTAAACAACTTTTATTGACACCGTTTTACTGATCCTTATTATATTATTTTGTTATATTAACTATTGTCCCGGAGACACTCACTGAGTACCCAGTACTCAGGCATACCATTGTTGTTTTTTATGGTGTGTTAGGTGTGTTGAGGAGCAAAGTCCGTGATACGCGCGCGGATTAAGAGAGCTTGCTACTTTCTAGACTATTTGGTGAGCCCGCATGCTTGTTCGTGGGGCCCCATCCTATCTTAGTTATTGTTTTAGTTTCCGGGCTACGTCCCAAAGTTCGACTATGTTTTATTTATCATCTTAGAGGCTCCATAGACAGACGTTATTTTTTTGGGTAGTTGTTGAAGTCATTGCTTGACTCTTTGGGTGTTGCTACGTTTTATAACGATACATTTATGTCAGACTTCTGCTGATTTTATTATTTGATGGTGATCATGAGTTAGTTAGATATTCATAACGTATTGATATAGCTGTTGAAAGATCATCAAAAAAGATTTGATGTTTATTGATTTTATAAGGTGCTTCCGGTGTTGTTCATAGCATCCGATGCCTGTTACGCTTAGGATGGGTTTTTTAGCGTGACAAACTCCCATTTTTTTTTCTTGGTTGTGTTGGAGCACTTCTATCCAACACCCATTATTTTTTTCTTGGTGGTTGTTGTTGGAACACTTCTCTCCAACTTCCAATAGTTGATGCACTTCTCATCAACATTCGATTTTGTTGATTTCTTCCTCTTCCTCTTGTATTATATTTGTTTGCACCTATTTAAACATGCAATATTTTTCGTAATCATTTTCAACGCGATTATTTTTTCATGTAGATATCATTGGCCCCACGTTTGCCAACATGGTTTTTGACTAGATGGGTGGCATATATGGGTTATAGCCGTCAGCCAGTAGCAGAAACTCTTTAATTCTCTACTAGGATCGTAGAAGCTCTGATACCAATTTGAAGAAAGATATCTTATTGATAGACTCTACGAATTTCTACAATATCTCTTACTCTCTCTTGTTATGAAAATAGCTAATAGCACCCCCATTTATAATAATAAGAAACCTACTTTAACTCAAAACAGGAAAACTTTTTCTTATATTAATTTGACTATATATCCTAACTAGACATGAATTAAAATAACAAATCCTAAATAAATTTTATTTTCTAGAACTTTAAATTTTTATTTTCAATAATATTCATATTAATTGGTGTATAATTTTAAATTGTGAAAAATAATTTGAAAAATAAGTAATTAATGTTAAGAATAAAGCATGAATTTTTCTTACTAAATTGAACAAGTAAAAATAAAAAAATTATGTTTAATTAGTAGGCAAGTAAAAATGAATAGAAGAGTATCAAATTATCACAAAACTTAAATTTTTTAAATGAATCTGACTCCTCTCGACTTCTCCCTTACGCTCTCTTTTACTTATATGATATTTTGGAGCAAAATATAAATTAAACAACCAAGGGAATCAGATTTTTTTTTTTTGCAAAAAGCAGGTGAAGACTATGGAAAGTGATGCCACCTATGAGGTTAGAAATGAACAATATTGTTGATGTAATGATTGTGGTTTTATTGACTCAATTGTTTACATTCTTAGTTAGCCAAGTGGTTATTGAATAGTAGGTGATACGTGTTTCTTCCCAGTTTCATGTGCTTGCATGTCGAATAAGTTTTTGTTGTAAATCAATAAGATAATGTTTATATATGTTCCCCTATTTTCTCTTACTTGTCGGGCCTTGGAGTGATGAAAATAAACGTGTTGCGTGGCTTCCACGTAGAGTTACCAAATTGAAGAAACTTTCTTGAAGATATTTTTTAATATTTTGAAATAAGTTGGCGGAGCTAGAATTTAATGCTCATAGGTTTGAAATTTTAATTAAATAGTTTATTGGTTTTAAATTAGTAATTTATAGAAATTCAATAATTGTTAAGATAAATATATAATTTGGGCTAATAGCATATTTGACAAAGCTTATTTTTCCTAAAAGTGCTTATTTTAAAAAGTGAGGTATTTGGCTAAGCTTTTGAGAGAAAATAAGTGCTTTTAGGGAGTAGCAGAAACTGTTTTTCAGAAGCTAAAAAAAAATAGTCTTTGCCCAAAAGCACTTTTTTTAAATGCACTTTTGAGAAAAATACACTTAGAAGCACTTTTTAGAAACTTGATCAAACACTAATTGCTACTCAAAGTACTTCTTAAATTAATTGGGCAAATACAAACTACTTTTCGCCAAAAGTACTTTTGACCAAAACACTTTAAAAATAAGCTGATTTTAAAAGCTTGACCAAATAGGTAATAATGTTGGGCTAAGCGGTCCAAAGATACTCTTTATATGGTGTGATATTATCTGCTTTGGGCTAACCCCACACGGCTTTCCCAAAAAGTCTCACATCATTAAGAGTATCCAACATCTTATAAGTAGCTCTTTGTTCTTTTCAGCTACCAATGTGGTACTTTGTTCGTACACCCAACAATCTCCCCCTCGAACTAAGTTCCATATGGCTCATTACATAATTCACGGGTTAGAGATTTAACATGTCTGTAAGTCACCCACATCGTCAGAGTATTTACGATCACCGAAACCTAAAGACTGTGTATGTGTCTTTAAAGCGAGGGGTAAAGGTTATAACGCGACCCATAAAAAGGCAAAGACACTAAGTCGGGTCCCACACCATAGTCCGCCATCTTCATACTCGTCCCACCAAATCATTAGCTATGATACTAGTTGTTGGGCTAAACGGTTCAAAGGTATTCTTAACATGGTGTGATATTATCCGCTTTGGGCGAAGTCTGCAGGGTTTTCCCCAAAGACCTCACACCATTAAGAGTATCCAACACCTTATAAGTAGTTCTTTGCTCTTTTCAGCTATCAATGTGGTACTTTATTCACACACTCAATAAATAAAGCTACTCAATTTTAAATCCGTAAGCTATAATCTAGCTCCGGCCCTATTTTTAACAACCGCCTTTATTTCCTTAATTTTGCGGTCCAATTCTTAGATTAACTTGTTTTAAACTTTTCTCTTTATAATAAATGAGGCTTTCAACATGTGTGCTTAAGTTGATTAAATTGCTAACTGAGGGCATTATTGTCATTTCAGTTTGCTAAGTGAGGGCATTATAGCCATTTCAGTGTATAAATTGTTGATATGTATTGGTTTAACTGTGTCTCTTAAGTCCTGCAGCAGAAAAGACATGTAGCCCCAGACACAACTAAGGAAAAATTGTTACAGGGTATTGAGTATTAAAATGAAATTGGTTGAAATCGAGTGGAATTGATATGGGGGGTTAACATAATCCGCAGTTAGTTGGGGATTGGGACAATTGATTGATTGATCGATCGTAGTAGACAACACTATATTTATAAACAATTCTTTTGTGTTTTGAGATGTCAGGAAACAAGAAAAACAATATATTCAGATATTATATTAGTTTGTAGTTGTTCCTATAAGGAGCTGCCAAAGAACCCATTGAGCATAAACCATGTAGGACTTTGCGGTACTGGTATGTTAATCGCTTGAAGCAAAACCAAATAGCACCTGCTTTATAAAGCTTGTAATGTAGTACAAACCACCAAAACATGCTATAACTTCTCCAATTACAGAAGTGAAAGATATAGCAAGCCCTTTTATCCATTGATTGATCAAAAAGGAATGAGTTTTTTCACAATTATTGTCTTACAAAAACAAAGCACCTTAATTTTTGCTGCTTCTAAAACAACCCCATCAAAAATATGTTTAGCAAAAACTCTTAAAACTTGATTGATAAAGCATGAATGGTATTAGAGGGCGTTTATGTCGACTTATAAGGGGAGTACTTTGAAATACACACGTAGAATTTTAGGTTAGTAATTGCAAGCCGCGTGTGATGTGAAGTGCAATGATCAAACAGCTCTTAAATGTTTTTGAAAATGGCACGAAACTGATATATTGAAGCGACCTTTTATGTTACTGTTTGTTAATGATTGTAAAATTGCTGAATTTCTGACATGTTGAAACCAGCTTTTATAGTACTAGTTAGCGATAACATCCTACGCCTTCTTAAAGTTCTAGGTACTATATGGGAGATACATAAATCTGTTTGATGTAAAAATAAGTATGTCATCAGTACAATATTTATACTGGTGCTTAGTTTTGTGATCTAAAGTAAGTTTCATCTAATAGATCTATTGATCCATGGTGGACCAATAAATCTGTTGTATGCTTTCTGTTTAATGTTTTTAACTGCATATGATATGCATGTGTCGTTTTGTGTTATCCCGTTCTACTACAACTACTAATGATAGTTTTTTCATTTCTATTGTTTTCCCTTCTCTATGCTTGCAGTTTTTTTTTTTTCATTCAGTTGTGGTAGCTCTCTGTTCGTGTAGTTGTGTGCTATGCCAGTTAGCAGGTAATATTTTTTTTATCAAAATTAATTTTGTGCAAATGCTGTACTATTATACTACGTGGATCAATTTTACTAAAATGTTACATGTGTTTTATATATATATATATATATATATATATATATATATATATATATATATATATTAATTAATGATCAGTGGTAGAAAACCTTTGATTTTACCCATTTCTTTGCAGTGAGACTTCGACAGATAGGTGTTGCTATTCACAATTCCGCCCTTTGTGTTTTTTGCCTCTATTGAACTTGTGATGATTATTTCTTCTTGGTTGTTCTGAACGAAGATTAATTTTTTTTCCTCCAAACAAGAATCTAATAAAGCACAAATAGTCTGTGGATTGCTTGCTTTTCTTCTTAATTTCTTAGTCGGCCCGTTATTGAATTACTTGTTTCTGTAGCTTTGCGCCTTTCTCCAACTTTTAGGGTTGCACTTGTCAACTGGAAATAATATATATGGCAACGATGTTTGAAAAAGTATGTCATAAGATTATTATACTGTAACTCCAATTCTTCTTCTTCTCTGGTTGTCTTCTTTGACACAGCGGTGCGTGGATTTTTTTTTTTTTTAATCTTTAATCTCTTGTAACTGTAATTTTGACTATAAAGACAGGTTTTAATGTTCTTTTTTTGCAAATGAAGAACAGAGCAATATTGTACCTAAACTGTGTAGGAACTCTTTTCACTATGGTTATTTATTTTGATTTAAATATGTGGCGCTGCATTTGCTATTACTACTGTACTTTAATGGATGGGTAGAAATCCTATTGATTTTTTACCTTTCTGAACTGCCATCTGCTATTTAATTTTTCTTACAAAATTTGACATTTGATTTGTTTAATATTGGTCACTGCTTTAGCATCTCTTACTATGTGTAACGCAACACTACTGTCTTCAGTTTCTGCTCAACAATTATGCTTTAGGCCGTTGATTATATTCTATTCCATTTGCCTCATATTGCTACTAAGGACAAAATATTTATATTGCTTCTAAAGGTTTGATTATTGAGAAAAGATGCAGCACACTCAATATATAGTGGAGTCAGACCTCTCTATAACGGCATCCGCGTATAGCAACACCTCTTTATAACAGCTAAGATTTTTCGAAACTGATTTTTTATGTTATATTTTACTTCTCTATAACAACATTTTACCTATAACCGCAACAACCAACTTTATAACAGTACGCTCTTTGTAAAATCACCCTCCAAATAACAACTATCTACTTTTTTTGGTAATGTAATTGTTAACTATCTTTATAAAAAATAGAATATCTATAATTACCAATAATAAGTAGTATAGATTTTGATCAAATATTTAATTTGATACCTTAATATGCTATATTTATGACAGAATATTACTTATGAATACATATGTGGAGTTTGATTCAACACTTCCTATCATTAAAGCTTTCACTGATGAAGAGATTATTGCCCATGCCATTGGAGTGGAAGAACAAGAGAATATCAAAGCCGAAGGCGACAATAAAAGTGCTGACGAAGAACCTCAACTTATTGTTAGTTGGACTGGTTAGAAGATTCAACAGTTCAACTCTTAGATTCCCCTCAAGGGAAAGCAATTAGATACCCGTTTGCTGAAAGTTTAGACGTAAATTTTCATAAATTCAAGCATTATATCATCACTAAGAGAGTGGATTCTACGAAACAAGCTACCATAAAATTTCTACCATCAATCTTGAAAGAATTTAATTTTTAAGCACTGTAGATTTAAAATGTGCACCTTAGAACTTAAAACTTTATACATTCAGTTATGAATTTTTTTAAATTGCATTAACTTTCTTTAATGTTCAGTTAGTGAAGCATTCATATCTTTGAGATTTAAAAATTAAATAATTAGTTACTCCCTCCGTTTCAATTTATATGAACTCATTTGACTGGGCATGACATTTAAGAAAGAGGGAAGACTTTTGAAACTTGTGGTTCAAAATAAGCCTTGAAAATTTGTGTGGCTGTAAATCATTTATAAAGTGAATTTGTTTCTAAATTAGGAAAGAAGTCATTCATTTTGACACGGACTAAAAAGGAAATAGGTTCAAACAAATTGAAATAAAGGGAGTATTTTTTTACAATATTTTAAAAAATAGATTTTATGCATTTTTTTTGCCTATAACAGTCAACTATTATTTTATAATAAGTGTATAACAACAATTCTCTATAACAGTTCAAAAATTTTGGATCCAATATGCTATTATAGAGAGGTTTGACTATATCATATATTGCAAAGAGAGATGCAGGACAGAACTTCGTTTATATAGTGGTGTCGTACATCTCGAAGAGACATGCAGGACTAAAAACTTTTTGTATTTACGGGGTGTCGTATATTTCGAAGAGATATGCAGGCCTTTATTTATTTGGAGAACATAGTTAGTTATTCATCAAACTAGGGGCCCAAATACAAACATTTTGTGGAGAGAAATTTCTACTTAAGTAGAATTCTCTGTCTTAATTTGCCATGATCTTTTCCTGCAAGCATAGTTTTTGGACAAAATCTTTCACATTATTCTAGTCGTATATGCAGATTATAACTTGCTTAGAGAAGCCAATGCCCTGCCTTGTCTTTGAAAGAAACCGGAATAGGCATTTTGCTGCTACTTCGAGATGTACTAAATTTGTAGTCTATGAAAAGTTACTGATGGGTAATTACTGATTTCACCGGCACTGGAGTGTTATTCTTGAGGAAATGGTTGCGGGAAGACAGGCTCATAGCTTATGGAGAGTACTTTACATTATCAGACAAATATAGTTATCCTAGACAAGATTCGTTTACTATCAATCTATCGTGATGCATGATTGTACATAATTACATAAACAGTGTAGGGATTTATTAAGGCCAAAAACACAGTCCGGTGCAATATTAATGATATCTTGAAGTCATATTGTTAGCTGATATTTTGGATAGTTTAATGGTTTCTTCAGTTGTAACAATGATATAATGTTACACAGGCCACTCCTACCTAGTTGAATGAGAAAAAGGATTGCGATAGATTGACACATCAATTAACTTAATATGATAAATTTTAACAAAAGTTTAATACTAAATTGAGACGAATTTAATTTGTCGACATTGAAAATAATAATTCATATAAAATATTGTTGTTCCTGTGCAGTAGATTTTGTAATGAGGCTTGGACTATACTAATATGGTATGTAATGGACATGCAAGTCACCTTCTTATTGATAGGGACAACTAAGTATATTCCTCTAATTTCTTTCACTTGTTGGGGACTGGTTTGTTTTTTAGGGGGCAGGTATCGGGTATTCATTTTGGAGTCGATTAATTTGGATTGCATTATGTAAGGCTCATTGAATAATTCGGAAAACGCTTTCTATCAGGATCTTTTCATTCCGAGAACTCGAACTAATCTTTAGAAGTAGAGGAATCCTATTTATCGTGCCACGACCTTTTGTGGCTGAAGTTCATTTTATATAGTAAGTCAATTACAGGGATAGGTAGGTAATAGGTTGAATTGTTTGACCATTTCTCAAAATTGAGAACTGCTTACCCCTCAAAAAGGTAACAATTAAATTTGTATGTGGTTTAAAAGATATGCGATTTGATTCGTTTATAGAACAAAAGAATAACAATAACCAAATAAAGATTGAGAATAAGAAGGTAAGAGATAGCCTTAGTGACGGTTGTAACGGATGGCCCGGACTGAGGCCTGAACACTTTGAATCAATTTCTGGGAATTTTATCAACTTTGATGCTTACAGAACTTTGAGAATTAGGGTTTCAATACAATTGTACAGAAGACAGTAAAACAAGATGATCCTTCTATGAGGATTTACCCCCTATTTATAGTACAAATATTCATATTTAACAAGGTAACTAAATCAATCATGGATAGTGATCCTCCAAATCTCAGGCTTGACAGCTGCATAACGCGTCGTGCGGAGTGAAATCCGCAACAGACCAGATTTTTCGCACTATCACCAACTAGAAACGCAACTCTTCAGGAATTACTAGGTCTGAGTGACTGAGTCCGAAATGTTCCTATCCGATTAGAAGAGATCAATTGATCCACTGCCCCTCGTTCTTAGTTCAGGCCGTCAATAGTTGGGTCGGGATCGTAGACCCCGATTTTTACCCTATACAAATAGTCCCTCCATTTTTCAAGGGAAAGCATTAAATCCGGGAAATAGATCTGAATGAAGTTGAGTAGCCCGTACCTAGCCGCCTTTGAAAAGACATTCCATCAGTCCTGCACTCTGCTCAATACTGATACTTCATTATTACCGCCACCTAATCAGTCTCGAGAATCCACCCCTTGTCAGAACTCAAAACTTTTCAACTCCCCACCTTTTACTATATAAGGCCCATACTTCATACTTTGCGATGCACCTTAAAGAAGAACCCTAAGTTCTAAACTTCAAAAACCCTTAATGCAACTGCTCGCCTCTATAGATTCTTTTCAACAATGACGTCCATACCGTTGCTGACACAAAGTGTAGATCATCCCTTGTCGCCGCCACGTTCTCCACCATTATCTGCGAAGGGAGCTTCCAACCCCGAGGAGGAACTAGAGTTCCTTACTACTGACATTCTCCCTTTGGTTTCAGATGTGCGAACGACTGCAAAGCTTCTCATCACCTCGAATCCGTGGAGAAATTCGAGTCCCATATTGATGCCGCCACTATTCCCACGGTTCGAAACGATTGTAATTTGGGTGCGGATATCGATATCCTCCCAATTGATCAGGGGGTAAGAATCAACCACCATATTACTGGTTATTCATTGGCTTATGCTTACCCTTTTGCTATTGGGTTTTCTCTTCCTATCCCCCAAGTGATAGAGGATTTTTGCCGCCAATCCCGTGTCTGTATCGGCTAAATTGCTCCGCAGATTTAGAGGCTCATATACTGCATTGAGATTTTAGCCAACATAGCTGATGTTTCTTTTACCCTCGACCACTTGATCCATATCTACGTCCCCCGTGTAATCCGAGGTGGATAGTTCATTTGTATCCTCGCAGGGCTCGATGCCTTATAGATCCTTAGGATGATTTGGACAGGGGATGGTTGCATCGTTTTGTCATGATTCGTACTGACCAACTCCATCGCTCCCTATCCGTAAGTTTCCCCAAAGTATGGAATCCTACTCCGACTTCGGTTGAGCCCGAACTCATAGTCACTAATTTTGAGTGGGTGGTTGCACTGCTAAGTGCTTCTTGTGACGTGGGCCGCTCTTGGAGGAACATGGCGCCCGAAGGATGGAAAGGCAAAAACCATGGTAATTTTTAATCTGTTCGTGAAATTTCTTGTTCGTTTTTCCAACATTATAATCTAAGCTTGAACCCTTGGTTTTCAGGGCTTCCTACGAAGAGATCCTCTTTAAAGGGAAAAAACATTAGTGAGGAGGATACCGGAGATACCGTAGAAGGCAAGAAGGCAATAGCTGCTTCGGCGAAGGCAACAAGACGGAGAGTCCCTGCGAGCACCTCAACTACCCCTTTAAGGATAGGTTCTCGGGTCAGATCACGTCGTATTTTGCGGACTCGGGGATAGATTTCCCGTGGTGGACCACCTCAGTGATCATTCTAGATGAAGATGATCCATTGGAGCGAAACAGCCCTGGTGACAGTTCAGCTGTACTAAAATATGGTTCTGAAGCCTCTTAGCCGATGTATGAGTACATCGAAGCATCCGAGGGTATGAACCGAAGTTCTTAACCTTCGATTCACCATACCACACCGGCTATTTTCCGTTTCTAGTTTAGGACCATATGTTAGGCCATTTTATTTTGTGCGGTTAATGTAATCGAGATAGTCGGGTGTCCGTCACAAATGTAGTAGAAACTTGCTTGAATTAAATCCAACCTTTCGGATTATGAATGTTTTAGTTCGTTTTTAATTTCATCTGAACCGAGTTGGATTTTTCTTTATGCATGGATTTTTCTCTTCGTTTGAGTCTCTGTTATGTCGATCTTATTGATATATTCTCCTGCAAGTTTTAAAAATAAGCGGGAAACCCAAACGTCTTGTCAGCCGTCACATCCATCTGACTTCTACCACGTGTGACTTTCCTATTGGTTGTCCTTTGGTTACATGATCAACGCACTTCCGTCATAATGACCCTTTGCTTATAAATAGTTCGTCCCTCTTCATTTTTACTATTTATAGCCTTCAAAAAAGTTACTCCTCGATGTTAACTCTTGCTTTCTTCATCTGAGAAGCCAAACCTTCGTCGAAATCTTTAAGTTTCTCGCCGGAATCTTCAAACTACTCATCAGAATCTTCATCATATTCTTCAGATTTTCCCAGATCTTCAAATCTTTATAAAATTTTCTTTCATCTTTTCTTCCTTCACCAAATCTTTATCAAAAATGGTTCTGAGCCCAAGGTCTTCCTCTCATGAGGACTCTCTGGTGGGATCTCCCCGGTCGACCGAGACCGAGGTTAAAGCCCGATACGAACCCCAGGGTAAAGATGTCATCCCCTCAATATACCACTTTGACTCCGAATTTACGGTTGAAAAGCCCCCGAGGGGTAACAAAGCCAAGCAGGGTTATGACTGTAGCGGTTCTATTTTTTCCGGTTCGTATTTGCACTTGCCTCATTTAAAAAGGAAAGTGTCCCGGGGAAGTATGGTTGTCAATCGTACCAGGAAAAAGGAAAATATACTTCTACGTGGATGGTGCTCTAAATGGACTATATTTTAGAGTCGCCACCTAATTTTTAGGAAATTAGGAAAATCAATTTGAAAAGGGTTCATTCAAAACGGTTAAATTTTAAAAGAATCCTAATGTAACCAAAGTATGGGTTAGGGTTCTGGTGATCCCCAAGGGAAAGTGTTAGGCATCCCGGTATTAAGGGTCCGTAAAATATGGTTGACCCACGGGTTCTACTAATATGCCTTTGTAGATATAATTTGTTTATGGTGAAAAATTGTTTGCTTATATTTCTGCAACAAAAGATTTTAGTCATTCATGAAATATACCATGTTTCAAGAAACAAAAATGGCAAAATTTTGCCCAAAATTGGGTTTTTTAGAGTGTCGGACTAGAACACTTAGGCTAATACCCAAAGACTCTTAGCCTAAGTAGGACTCTACGTAAGTCCACCCAAAAAAATAGTTTTGAAAAATACTTTTTATAGTATAAAAAATAGTTTTTAAGAAAATAATTTAGGCATACTATTATGGTCCATATATATATATATTCCAATTTATTCTGTCTTTTGCTAAGTTTTAGTCAAATTTTATTTTTAGTCTAAGTCTAAATAATCGTAATTAGTCCCACAAGTTTTGAATATTGGTCCAAATTAGTCCATATGCCATAAGTCCACAGGTTTCATAAATGTTCAAATCAGTCCCAAATTTCATAAAAATCGGCAGTTTTGGTTCTTTTAATTGAATCAGTCCCAATTTGCGTTAATGCCTCAAAATTAGTCTTGACTTTTGTAGTAAACTCATTTTGGCGATTTTAAAATACGACAATCTCATAAGGGTTCCAATTGACATAATAATTGCACAAATAATAATTTAAAGTACATAATTAAAGGAGATAGAGAATTTAGGCCGACCAAGCCCAAAAAGAAAAATGTTTATGCAATCGGGTTCATCTTAATTCCAATGTATGCTCCATTTCGCTCCAAGTTAGGTTGACTCTTAGATACGTTAGTGGGCCCCATTGGGCCTCACCGATGGGGTTTGGATGGACAGAGAGGTAAAGGACATACATGACATTAGTATACGTTTATAAACTAAACTAAGTACAAAATTAAAAAGCTATAATAATTATTACAATGCCAAAAATGAATTACATCAGATTTGGGCCAAACCCACTTAATACTTTTGTGACGGCAAAATAACAAAAGTAGCCCAAATATGAAATAAGCCCAAAATTAATAGTAACAATAAACCACACACAGGTAACAGGTCCAAATAAAAAACCCAGGCTGAAAATTTCCTAAGTATTAAAAAGTAATACATGATATACCACAGATATACTACTCCGTTTTTCTCAAATTTTTACTAAGTGTCAAAGCTGTAATATACATGATATACCATTGATATACCTACTAGGATAAAGAGCAAAACCTTATTACGGGCATACCCTGTATCCACCTAATGGAAAGGTAAGTTGACATTTATATACACACAAATATACCCAACATACATACTTATTCTCAATTAATATTCACTTCAAGAAGAATCAATAATGCAATAGAAATCCCTTAACATCTCATTTTTTGCTAGTCTTGAGTTTCTAGTTGGTTCCAACAGACTTAAAGACCTCAATATACCAACAAAACAACTCAATGATCCAACAACACTTAGAAGGAGTCAAAGGTCTCACTACTAGTCACAGAAAACAATCAAGGTCCAAAGGGATCCAAATAATGCAAGGCACAAAAGTGTCAAAATGATTCCTAAACAGCAACATCATAATCAAGGGGAATATGGCAAACTCCAAAATGGCCAAGCAAGTAACAACAATGATGGAAGGGTAAGAAACAAAAAGGGTACAGGACTAAACAGTGAGGGAGAGAAGAAACAAGGCTAAAGCCACAATCAACACACTCGTGGTCTTAGTTTCCAGATTTTAGAGAGGAAGGAAGAGACAAGCATTAACTAAAATGAATGGGCAGTGATCAAGTGACCCAACAACATAAAGGGGAGGGATAAACAACACAAACACCAAACACACCAACATGTTCCCATTTTTAGTTTTAAAGAGTCAGCAACCAGAGAAGGGGTAGAGCTAAGGGCTAAATAACTTAGAAACCACACCTACCCAATAATGAACCAATTCCAATATCAAACCCATTTTTTAAAGTTTGCTTGTTATCAAAAAAATTCACAGGAGCAAAATTACAAATCGATGGACATTTTAACTCAGTTTTAGCCCCAGCAGGTTCAATGATAGCAGGACAGGCAAATCATAAGTTCATTAAAGCATTAATAGGGCAAAGTAGTTCATACTTAGTCCATTTTGCAGAATTTACACAGAAAAATACACAAGTATCAACTAGGGGCTTCAAGCAGCATAGATAGGGGAGGTAAAGGATAGAACCAGATTCAGGTTTCACAGATGGATTCCAAAAGGAAGAAGGTAGACATCATATTTACCTTTTCAAGCTTATCCTAAGCCCCTTTCTGGGTATTTTACTTTCTAAGTGGATAAAATGCACAAATGAGTCTTTAACAATAGGTATCAAAGCACAAATGGCACATAAGACAATGTTCAAATCGATCAGGTAAACAAATAAAGGAAGTGACAGATCTCAGATCAAGGATCACAACCAGTTCTTTCAAGGGGACAGTTTGACCTTATTTTTAATCTTTTATACTAGTTTTAATGATTTGTGGGAAGCAGGGGACTTCAACTACACTATAGGCTCATACTAGTAGAAAAGCATAAGTTATAAATAGCAATTTTCGTAGACAAAATAATGAATGAAACACAGAGAAATTTCAGAAAATCAGTGGTGAAATACAGGCAAAACACTTATAGACTTATTTCCAGCATTGCTGTTTCAAATTTAATTCAAAAGACCAAGTTTCTTATGAACTTCTCACCCTTATTCTCTTTGGCAGTTTTCAGAAATGAAAGCAACAAACACACACAACATCCAAGACACTTAAACTCTTATAGGATCAGAATTTAACTACAAAGCTTACGACTTTCACATTTCTACTAACTTTCCATCTAGGCAGTCTCAAATATGTCGAACAGGTTATAAGAAAGATCCCTTTTATCTTCATATACCTAGCGAAGTTCAGAAGTAGCAAGGCAAGATAAACAGGCAAGCAAACAAGTGATTAGTTCTGGCCTCAATCAAAACAAGCAATGTCACATGATTTCTAGAAATTTCATCTTTTAATCACTTCTTAAACTAACTAAACGATAATGAGTCACCTAGTTTTATTTATATCATAACAAAGTATCAGAGAATCAAGTATCAAGTTTGAGGTTATGTCTACTAAACCAATTCCAGGTTAAGCAAACTTAGGGCCATTTCACAGGTTTGCTGCCATTTTTAGGCCTCTAAGCTTCCGATCTTAGCCTATTTTAAGTCATAGGGGTCTTAAATATTCAGTAAAGTCATTTTGGATCAAAATCAGCTTCATGAAACATCAACAGGACTCCCAAATGATGATCTACACTTGGTTTTATTTAAAGCTTACATACTAAAATCCAAAATAAAGTATAGAAGACAACAAAGGTCTCACTCAATTATAAAGGGAGATTAAAACAAGATTAAACAAGTTCACAAGAATCAGGGGAACATGAATCTTCCATAAGTGTAAATAAAGGTCAGGTAAGGTCATAATAAATCACAGACAGAGGAGAATTCACATGGAAACACTTATAAAAATAGACCATGGTTATAGAGGATCATGATTCTATTCCTAGGTCACCAAACATCATACTTAGACTGAATAGTACAAGGGAGAATAGAAAAAACATTTGAACATATATGTCTGAGATTACAAAACAACTAGTAAGCACCTTGTTTGTTTTTTAAAAGCAAGTTTTCTCCTCCATTTTAGCATGATAGTGAACTCAACAGAGTTTAATCTTTTAATCAACTCATGACACTGTTTTAGAAGAGAAATTTCAATCAAAGATCAAGCCTCCAAGAAATCAAGCATATAGAGGGAAAGAACAAGATACTGAGTTACTACTAAGTTCCATTTTTACTTCCTAGGTTTAGTTTAGCCCCCCTTTTATACTCCTACTTATTCAACAACAAGAGTATGTAAAGTCTGCCCATTTAGCACTTCAAAATCCAAACTAAAAACATAACAACTTCCATGATAGTCTAGGTAACTGGCTAACAAAAGAAAATGAGGCTTATTATCACAAAACCAAATCCAAATACAATAGTTTAAGCAAAACACCTCCTTCTTTCATTTTTTAAAGAGATTCTAGGCAAACATTAGTAATACACACTAGTTCAGAAATAACGTTTTAGACTTTAAAGGATTCAACTAACAATGAGGCTTCAGAACCTTAAGTTACCCCTTTGAAAAGATGTTAGACTATTAAGAGTGATTCAAGACCAACAAATGATGGAAAAGGATCAATTTTAACTTCTAAAACTTAGACTTATCTGATTTCTAGAGAAAAGATTCAAACTTTTTATAGTAAAGCCAATTTGAAACCATGTCCAGGACCAAAACCATATCAAACAAGTAAACTAGTAGATAAAATTGCTTCATGATGGACAGACGGGACCATCTTCACAACATGATGAACAGAAATCACAAGAACAGGGCTCAACACTTAAATCTCTAATTAAACAGTACCATATGACAAAAATTGGAACCTTAAACAACTTGATACAATGATACTGAACTCTAAACACCACCCTCTATATCCCCTTTTTAGTTACAAATTCCCGAAGGAGAGACAACAAAACAAACCTCAAACATGATTCAAAAGCAGACTCAGTCACATTATAGCAATTTAAACAACATCAACTCTTTACCATCAACTAAACTAAGGCAGTAATGCATTTGGATTAATGAAATAAAGCTCAAAACACATATTTAAACAACAATGTGATTATTTAAATTCATATAAAGACTGAAACTGAAATAAAGAGTAGTGTAGAGATATTACCTCTTACAAAGACAACCCAAAGATTAAATGGGGAGATTGAATCAAGCCTTCAACAACAAACACTCAAAAAACCTTTTCCAGCCTTTTCTTCTTGATTTTCAAGATATAATTTACTATTTTTGAGTAATATCCTCTGAATTATGGTAGTATATTGTATATTGTAATATATATATATATATATATATTGGTAATATAGGTATATATATAGTGTATTTTTTGGGATAAATTATCAAGAGACTCAAACCCTTGCAGTCGAGTCTTAGCCGCTTTTTTTTTCCCAAAAACAAATCCCTTATTCTCTACTCATACTTTCTATTTATAGCATGCAAATCATATTAAGGGTAAGAAAATGGAAGATTCTAAGTTTTTCAACCATATTTCTCTCCTAAATCCCCAACTCGTACACAAATTCAATTTCAAACGAATAATGACAAAAATAATACAACACATTATACTAAATCGTACTAAAATCCCTAATATTTCGCAGATTGTACAAGGAATAGCGAAACGAAATCATATTGTACATACCAGATGGCAAATAGTACGCCAACACACACAAAACAACAAAATCAGACCAACAAACAAACAAATAGGACCGTTAAGACCTTATCCAGGCATAAGCATAACCAAATAACACCACAACCATCGTGCAAATCACCACACCCCCCCCCCCCCCTTTTGGGGTGGTGTGGTAGAACAAGATGGTTAAAGCCTTTAAGGCTTGCCCATGGCATCCCACACCACAAAGAAGGGTAGGGAAATACGCGTGGTAGGAAAAATATGGGTAGAAACACGGTGGAGGGGCGATGGCTAGTGGTGTAACCCCAGTGCCGCCACTGAACTCTCTCAAGAAGAGAGATAGAAAATATTTAGGGTAAAACAAAGTGACGGTTTCACGAGAAAAATAAGTAGGGGTGTGGGGGTAAGTGTATTATCTACCTCCCCTCCCCCCCCCCCTTTTAAAATATAATACATATTTTTTTAAAACATAATATATACTTAAAATTAATTAGCACAAAGTTCCCTCATTAAAATAATATTTTGACAAGATAAAAATCGTAATACGTTGTTTTAAAATACGGGCTTCGAAACGAGCCCAATATTGATATACTTCCGAGTTATATTTAAAAATGCAAAAAATACAGTCAAAATGAGCCGTAATTCATACGTCGTCTTTAACTAACAATTTTCCCGATTCGGATGAAGCGGGATATGTATCTCCTTTTCAAATCACGTTTGTGAAAGTAAATAACTCGTAATTTCTTGTAATTGTTAATTTTTATGAAAAACAATAATTAAACGTCAATTTTTGCAATTTTCTCGGGATTTTAAAAATTTTTAATTTTGAAGGTGCAACCTCGCTTCGTCTTTGACTCGGGAATTTTGAGAATTAAAATACGCGTCTTATACGGTGAAAAGTACGTGTCAACAATTGCCCCTTTAGAGTTTGAGGATGGCGAGGCCATCCTTGAGCTACGAATTTGACAATCCTAATTTTTATCGAATAATAAAAATTACAGATCTTTTGCACAAAATTTTGAAAGTATGGCCGGACCCTGGCTTCTGGGCTTCCTATATATCTAAGGCTAAATGAGAATTTAGGCCGTTTGTAGTTCTGACTCTATGAGGACTATAAAAAATAAGAGTTTTCTTTAAACCACTTCAAGGTGTCTCGAGATAATTATAGGAATATGGCTGAGCTTCAAATTTTGAGTAGCCTACATATCCCTGGCTTTGGGAATCAGGCCAATTGTAGTTCGACTCGATAACCTGAAAAGTAATATCCCTTTATGTGGGAATCCCTTTGACTGTTTCCGGTGAAGAACCCTACCGAAAGCGGTTTTCAAAAGATTTATGAGTGCAGTTTCTTGAAGTGATATTTCAATATCAGTGTAGAAAGCTTGACTCTCATACACGATTTTTGACCGGTTGCCCAAGAAATGTTCCACGTTTGCTCCGCATGTCTTGAGTCTGGCTCTCTTGCTCCTATCTCGGTAGCTTTCAGCCATCTCCAAATACTGAGTTCTGCGTGTTAGTGTTTTTTTTTTAAAATTTTGATTTTAATGTTGTCATACCTGAATGGCGTGTCGTCATTTTGTTGACATTGAAATCGTCTTCCAATATTATGTCCGCCTTTTCGTAAATGCTCGCCCGTCTTCTTTCTTTTATCCTGTAAGTGTGTGTTTTCGTGTATTTTTTGAAAAGACGATCTACTCTAGATAATAATCACGATACTTTGACCGGCTCTTTTTCCGTCATTTTCAGATGTTTTCATTGTTCAATGATAACTTCTGTTGAGATCTAGGTCGGGCTATACCGCATTTTTGCGAACCTACACACCCCAGTCCGATTGTCATTTTCGTAAGCGAGATGCTACTAATGAAAATCATGTTTTCAAGTGCGGGATCATTTTTGTTCCTTATGACATCCGCCAACCCTGAAAATTTGGACTCATAGCATTTTAATATATTGTGGTGACTGTCGCAAATCTGGTATCGACTGCATCGTTATCCTCATACGAAGCTTGCGGTATACTAGTTCGGGACCATCACTTATAGACAAAAATACCCAAATGTAGACTGCACATCAGAGTACAGTATCATATTCCTTTCATGATGACTACTAACCTCTGTGTCCATAATTATAACATTTTGTCAGAATATTCAAGTTAACTACTGCATATTCAAGTGCGAAGCTTTTTCCCATGACTACCACTATCCCTGAACCATGATTACGTTAACTTGAAATAGACAGCGACCGCAAATCTTGATATAGGAATCATATTCGTATTTCAACGATTGTGGACATCAACCTCGGAATTATGCTACCTATTTTGGCTATATATATGGATGACGACTCAGCCCTTTTGACACGTAGTCGTTTAATCCATATCATTAGTTTGAGGAATGAAGCTTACCTCGGTGGCAAGACTGACGCCTTCCTTTTTTGGCTCCGGGGAAGAATACCCGCCCGACCACAGGGTTCACATCTTCCAAAAGGACTAGAATCGATTGTGAAGATGACATTTCGATACTGATTTCAACGCGTCGTTTTAGGTTTTTTGATTTTTATGACGTCTTTCAGTCAATGTATCAAGGCAAGCCATGCGACGTGTAGGCTGGGTTTTCAATAACTTGACGCAGTACTATTTAGTGGAGACCAAGCTTTTGGTACCATGATTATATCTTTCAGTAGTCGTTAAAACTTCTCTTTTGCAAAAAATCTTCGTGCTCTGCAAAACGAACAAACTTATCAGCTTAAAGCAAACTTTACTTAGGGAGGGCTTCATTACCCTTTCGTATACTCTTTTGCGCCGCTATTCCTTGAAGCTTATTCTTCACTTGGCTTGTTGTTGTTACCCTATTTTAAGTATTCTAGCAAATGAGTCAGTGTAAAACATCCACGCTTGTTTGTTCTTGCATCCACAGAAATTTTGTCAGTTTCCTATATGGTTAACCGCTCTCCCTGTGCATGGACCTCTTCTGTTCATGTTTGGGCAGGAAAGGATGGTCGTTTTCCTTTAAATCTTTTATTCTCTAGCAATTGTTTTTTAAAAGCGATGATTTTTGAAAATATATGCATATATATTTCTTTGGTACATTATATACATTTTGAAAATAGTATTCTATATACACCCTTTTAATGTCATGACATTAGTTACTCAAGCAAGGTCTCCCTCTCTTCTTCTTCTTCTTCTTCTTCTTCTTCTTCTTCTTCTTCTTCTTCTTCTTCTTCTTCTTCTTCCTGATCTCAACTTGTGAAATTTTCGAATCCCCTTCCAAAATTTTGCCCCAGTTTTTATGCATCTTTATACCAACTCAAATTTCGCTATGTCGAAGGAATTTTTGAGACCCTCTCAAAAATTCTACCCTAGTGTAAGTGTGTACTTGTCAATTCTTGACTTTACCGTGCTTGAGGAATTTTTGAGATCCTTCTCCGAAATTCTGCCTCAGTGTAGAAGTTTTAATCAGTTCATTCCTTTGCACTAATATATTTAAAGAATTTTTGAGGTCCTCTAAAAAATTCTGCCCCAGTTTCCTTGTGAGGGTGCCTTTATCTTTCCCTTGCTAGATCAATTCTGAGGTTTCCTAAGGTTTATTAGGAATTTTCTTTGGGATGATCGAGCTCGGGAGAGCGCCTATGTATCTCGTTTCGAGAATCATGTCAAAACATAGTTCAGGGTAAAGTGTATTGCTGAGAAGGAACTTGAAAGAGCGCCTATGTATTCCAAATGGGAATCAGGTCATAACGTAGTTCAAAGCACATAATTTTGGATTTTTTGGTTAAAGCGACCGAGCTTGGAAAAAGAGCCTATGTATCCCCTTACAAGTATAAGGAATCAGGTCCTCGCGTAGTTCGTACATGTTTTTGGATTTGGTTTTTCTAAAAAAAAAGCAAATTTACAAGAAAAGGAAATGCAACTAAAGCAACATAAACTCTAAAAACTCTAAATCTTCATAGTCGTCTTCTTTTTCACACATAGTATCTCTTGATGGCATCCGAATTTGTTGCTCTTGGCCACTCTTGACGATCCATCTCAACAAGTACCACAGCTCTTCCTGATAGTACTTTTCGCACCATATAGGGCCCTTGACAGTTTGGGGCAAATTTTCCTTTGTATTCTTCTTGGTTTGAGAATATTTGTTTGAGCACCAATTTCCCAATTTAAAAAACCCTAGTTCTCACATGCTTGTTGAAAGCCCATGCCAATATTTGTTGGTACAATTGACCATGACAGACAACAATCATACGCTTTTCATCTATTAAAGCCAGTTTCTCATACCTTTGCGGATCAATTCTGCATCGTCCAATTCGGCTTCTTGTATTATTCAAAGTGAAGGGATTTCTACTTTGGCTGGTATTACTGCTTCTGTGCCATACACCAACAGGTATGGAGTGGCCCCGGTTGAAGTTCTTGCAGTAGTGCGATATCCCAACAATGCATAAGGTAGTTGTTCATGTCAGTCTTTGTAGTTATCAATCATCTTTCTGAGGATCGTCTTGATGTTTTTGTTGGAAGCTTCCACAGCTCCGTTCATTTGTGGCCGGTATGCGGTTGAATTTCGGTGAGTGATTTGAAACTGCGCACACATTTCTTTCATCAAGTGGTTGTTCAGGTTAGCCCCATTGTCTGTTATGATTGATTCTGGGATACCAAATCGGCATATAATGTTGTTGCGCACAAAATCTATGACTACTTTCTTCATTATTGATGAATAAGATGCTGCTTCCACCCACTTGGTGAAGTAGTTTATGGCGACCAAAATGAATTGGTGTTTGTTTGCTCCAACTGGCTCAATTGGTCCTATGACATCCATGCCCCAAGCGGCGAATGGCCATGGCGACATCATAACATTCAGTTCTGTCAGAGGAACCTTTATCAAGTCTCCATGAATCTGACACTTGTGGCATTTATGGACGAACTTGCTACAATCGTTCTCCATGGTCATCCAGTAGTAACCTGTTCTTAAGATTTTCTTTGCTAGTACGAACCCATTCATGTGAGGTCTGCAGGTTTCAGCATGTACTTCTTTAATCAATCTTGTAGCTTAGATAGAGTCAACATATCTAAGCAATCCCAAATCTGGAGTTCTTTTGTACAGGACATTCTTGTTGAGGAAGAAACCATTCGCCAATTTCCTGATAGTCTTCTTCTGATTGACGGAGATTCCTTCAGGATATTCTACCTTCTCCAAGAATATTTTAATGTCAATATACCAAGGTTTTCCATTAGTCCCTGCCTCTACAAAAGCACAGTGAGCCGGTCTATCTCTGATTTTGACTTTGACAGGATCAATGTATCTGCTGTTAGGATGCTGAATCATGGATGCGATTGTTGCCAAAGCATCAACAAACTCGTTCTATGTTCTTGGTATGTGTTTGAACTTGACTTCTTGGAAACGATCTGCTAGTCTTTGCACAAATCCCACATACGGTAAGATCTTTTCGTTTTTGATGGCCCATTCTCCTCAAACATTATGAATTAACAGATCCGAGTCACCAATTACCTGAAGATCTCTTACATCCATGTCGAGAGCTAAACGTATACCCAAGAAACATGATTTGTATTCAACAATGTTGTTGGTGCAACTGAAGCTCAGCTTGGCGGCCACTAGATAATATTGGCCGAGTCTGAAACCAAGACAACTCCGATTCCTGATCCTTTAAAGTTGACTGCTCCATCAAAGTATACTTTCCAATCCAATTCATCTTTATTTTCTTCACCCTCATTGTCATTATTTCTTCATTTGGAAAGTAAATCCACAAAGGTACGGAATTGTCATCTAGTGGACTTCCAGTTAGTAAATTTGCTAATGCTTCCCCTTTAACTGCTTTCTGTGCGACGTATTGAATGTCAAACTCACTTAATAGCATTTTCCATTTGGGAAACTTCCTTATGGGCATAGGCTAGCGAAAGATGTACCTTAAGGGATCCATTCTTGAGTTCAAATGAGTCGTGTCTACAGCCATATAATGTCTCAACTTCTGAGACACCCAGGTCAGAGCGTAACACGTCTTTTCCACCAAAGAATATCTAAATTCACAGAGTGTGAACTTCTTACTGATGTAATAGATGGCCCTCTCTTTCTTGCATGTTTCATCATTTTGTGCCAACATGCACCCAAAAGCATTTTCTGATATTGACATATATAGCAGCAAAGGACCTCCCGGCCTTAGCGGGACCAAGACAGGTGGATTTAATCGGTATCTTTTGATGGTGTCAAAGGCTTTCTGGCAGTCCTCCGTCCATTTAGTTGGAGCATCTTTCATGAGAAGTTTGAGGATTGGTTCTATGATTACTGCGAATTGGGCGATGAAGCGTTCAATGTAATTTAACCTTCCTAAGAAACTCATGACCTCTTTCTTCGTTCTTGGCGTTGGGAGTTCTTGGATTGCTTTGATCTTGGTGGGATCCAATTCGATACCACGACAACTGACTATGAATCCTATAATTTTCCAGCAGGCACTCCAAATTTTCATTTTGCAGGATTCAACTTCAAATCATGCTTGCAGAGTCTATCAAATAATCTTCTTAAATGCTCAAGGTGGTCCTCACCTACTCAGGATTTGATGACGACATCATCCACTTACACCTCAATTTCTCTACGCATCATATTATGAAAGATTGGGGTCATCGCCCTCATGTAAGTAGCGCCGACATTCTTGAGCCCAAAAGGCATTACCCGATAATGATTCACTGCCTATGGTATGATGAATGCCGTCTTTTGAGCATCTTCTTCATCCATCAATATCTGATGATAGCCCGCGTAACAATCCACAAAAGATTGCACCTCATGCTTGGCGCACTTATTAATGAGTATGCGAATGTTTGGGAGTGGGAAATTATCCTTTGGGCTAGCAGTTAAGGTCACGGTAGTCCACATAAATCCTTATTTTCCCATCTTTCTTTGGTACCGGGACTATGTTAGCTAATATGTCGGGTACGGTGTCACCTCAACAACTCCTGGCTGAATCTGTTTTTCTACTTCTTCTTTAATTCGGATGCTGACATCAGGCTTAGGCTGTCTGATTTTCCATTTTACCCGGGCAAATCCTTCTAGGATCAGCAAACTATGGGCAACAATGTTAGTACTCAAACCCGGCATATCGGTGTACGACCAAGCGAAAATATCTTCATACTCTTTCAATAAACTCCGATACCTTATTTCTCAGCTTCTGTCAAATGTACACTGATTCTAGTTTCCCGAACTAACTCATCACTTCCTAGATTAACTGCCTATGTTTCCTTCAGGTTTGGCATTGGTCTATTCTCGTATTCTTCTTCGACATCTATCAACCCTTCTGGTTCAGTTATCTCTTCTTCCTGATCGTCATTTTGTTCGTCGTCGTTTTTACTTATTTCGTAACATGTCCTGACATTATTTGTGGCCTCTGTATTATTACTGTAATTCAAAATAACACTGTTATTAATCATGCAAAAGCAATTTTAATGATATATTTGAGGCATTTTCATGGATTTTTTTTTAAAAAAGAGCGGTACAAACTGTGGTCCTGACTCGGAATGGAATATCAAGCCATTTTAGGTATTAAACAACACGTAATAAGAAAACATGAAAAAGGCGACAAGCTGGGCCTTAAGCCATCTTTCACCATTTTTTTTTCCTGAAAATGAGCATTCTTTCTACCGCAGAGTGAACAACGGGGTAGAAGTACATCCGTTTGTTGTTTTCCCTAGTTTAGCATGATGAATCTCTAATGCTTCAAAGCATTCTTTAGTGACAGCTTCACATTCTTCTTCCCAAAACAACGTCCTTAAACCCTCTTCTGGATATTCGCTGTTGTGACTCAACAGGCATGCTGTGAAGGACTGGTATAGATGAGGGAACGGATTTCTCATTTCAACGGGACCTCTCGGCCCATATTCTGCTGCTTCTTCTTCTTCTTCTTCTTCTTCTTCTTCTTCTTCTTCTTCTTCTTCTTCTTCTTCTTCTTCTTCTTCTTCTTCTTCTTCTTCTTCTTCTTCTTCTTCTTCTTCTGCCTTACATAGCTCGTATCCAACCCCAAATTGATATTTTCTATTTTTAATACTCACTGGTTCCTTGATTCCTGTAAGTTCTTTCCTAGACCTTTCCCGGGCTTAAACCCACTCCTCATCATAGTTGTAGCAACCATTTTGTAGAGTAGTGACATAGGGATATCTTCATCATCTCCCGTATTATGGCTAGTTCAATAGTGTGAAAATCGGCACCAACTGGTGACTTCTCTATGACAGGTACGGAGTTGTCCGGATAGTTGTGAACACTTCCTTTACAGTTAATTACGTCTTCTTGATCACCCCATATGAATTTGAGAGACTAATGCAACGAAGATGCTACAACTCCGGCGGCGTGCAACAATGGTCGTTCCAACAATAGGTTGTAGCTTGTTTTGATGTCCATGATGACGAACTCTACTATGAACTCTGCGGGACCTATTTGTATGTGTAGATCTATTTCTCCAATTAGGTTGCTGGTTGCGCCATCATAAGCTTTTATATTTGTTCGACTCTGGCGGATTTTGCCAACATTATACCCGAGTTGTTTCAAAGTCGCCACAGGGCATACATTCAACCCCTCCCCTCTGTCAATCTGCACTTCAGGGATAATCTTATCACGGCACTTGACTGTTATGTATAAAGCCTTATTGTGGGTATTACCCTCTCTTGGTAATTCATCGTCGGAAAACGATAGCCTATGTGCTCATACAACATATCCTACAATCTCAGCCAATGTTTCACTTGTAGTGCCGGCGGGCACTTGGACTTTATCCAAAGATTTCATCAAAGCCAAGCGATGTTAAGACGAACTGAGTAATAATGACATTACTGATATCCTGGCAGGAGTCTTATGAAGGTGCTCAACAATCGAATAATCCTTGACTGGCATTTGCCTCCAAAAGTTTTCAGCTTTGCCTTCAGTGATTGGTCTTTTCTGAGGATTTTCTTGATATGGTGCTTTGATCATAGGCTCTTCAGGAGCATAACACCTTCCAGACCTGGTCATATGCTGAACCGCAGCGGCTATTTCTTTTTCTTTATTGACCACCATTTGGTGCGGCGATTTGATCACAAAGGGTGCATTCTCAACTGGTCCTGATGTTTTGAGTATGAATGGCTCGTTATGAATTCGAGCGACTGTTGAGGGATATTTGAGCACGAAAGGCTCTCTTTTGGCCACAACAGATGTCTCAGATTTCTTTGTCAAAGGGCTTAACACTTCTTTTCGCTCTTGTAAAGACAACGAGGCGACGATGCTTTCTAACCCTTCAATATCTGAATGAATTATCGCAGGGCTTTCTTCCCATTCATCATTTGTTTCTATCATGTGAATTTGATTCCCCCTATGTTTCGTGAGTGGATTTGTGTCCATATTCGGAGGTGTTGGTTCCAAGATAAGCTCATGATTGTCAGTCATATCTTATAGTTTGTGCCTTAGGTTTATGAAATATTCGGTGGCATGGCCAACTTGGTTAGAATGATTGGCCCAAGTGCAATCCGGCCTGTACCATCGATCCGTGGGATTAGCAAGTTTTGGTGGAACAACGTTCATTCGCCTGGCATCTCTTAGCTTGGCAAATAAACTAGTCCTTGATTCTGGCAAAAGAGTGAAGGCTCAAATAGGTTTTTTTTGGGGTGCCTCATAGTTTGCGGGCGGTGGTTGGTTTTGGAAAGTCTGGTTTTGTGGAGCTTGGTTATTGGGTGCTGGCATTAGATAATTTGGTCGTGGAGCTCCATTGCCAGGTACTGGTATTTGATAATTTGGTTGTAGAGCTTGGTATCCAGGTTATGCTTAGCACACAGACATTGGGCTACATTGGGGTGAAGTGGTTATATAGTTGGTTTGTGGAGGTGATTGATAGTTATCTTGATTTTTGTGGGTTATCTCCTTTCCTCGGCTTTTTGGTCTAGTAGTTCTAGAAACATAGGCTATATCTTCTCTTTTATTTTTTCCACCTGTGGTGCCAGACGCACTTGATCTGTTCATTACACTAACAATCCTGCTGGTCTTGAGGCCATCTTCGATATCTTCCCCAATGGCGACTAAATCTGCAAAGGAACTCCCTTCCATAGTTATCATTTTATCAAAGAAATCAGCTTCTTGGTACCATATGAATGTGGCTACCAGCCCAGCTTCAGTCATAGGTGGTTGCACGCGCGCCACTTCCTCTCTCCAGTGACTAGCATATTCTCGGTCGGTTTTAGTCTATTTCTAAAGAATTTTCTCCAATAAGAAGCGATCAGGCACATTTTCCACATTGAAGCGGAATCTTTCCATGAATGAACTTTCCATTTCTTCCCATGTTTTCCATCGGCTAATGTCTTAAGAGATAAATCATTCCATAGCTTTTCATGACAGACTTTGACTAAACAACCTCATGAGCAAAGCTTCGTTTTTGCCATTTCCAATCAATTGGTTGCAGTAAGCCCTCAAGTGGGCTCTGGGATTTCCCGACCCATTAAATTGATCAAATTTGGGAATTTTGAAGCCTTCTGGTAGACCCAGGTTTAGATGTATGCACAAATCAGAGTATCTTAGCCCCTATTTCCTTTTAGAGCTATGTTCTAGTTCAACAATTTTCTTCGCCATTTACTTCTCGATCTTGTCTATTCTGGCTTCAAAGAACATTTCCATGTTCTCCAGTTCTGGCGAGGAGTCAATATGGGTGACATGATCTTTAAAAGTGACATTTGTTTATACGGGATGGATCATAGGAACTCCTGTTGCCAGGGGGCTTGATAAGCATTTTTGTTTGTAGTGTGAGCTAGTATTTGTAAAACCGGTGTTTGGTGGGAGGAATTCCCTACATGGGTGATGTTTCGGTGCAGTAGGGCTTGAAAAGTAGCCTCAGTCTGGGTTTATGGGAAATGGTCAGGAATTGGTAAGTCTAGATTTGGGAAAATGGGTGGAGGTCTCCTAGCCTCATTATTAGTAGCATTTTCCTTTTCGGTCCTCAGGCGGTCTGCTTCTTCTCTAGCTTTAGCCAATTGTCTCATCAGTAGGCTAATTGCCTCTTGCAAAGGCATTCCAGCTATGTCAGCTGTTGGGGTACCCTCGACTAAAACAGTTCTGTTCGGTGGTAGAGTTTCAGGCATGTTTTCTTCTTGAGGGTTTAAGGACGCTGCGGCAGCTTTTGATTGAGTAACCAATGCCAGCGAATCGACCCCTGTCTATAAGAGAAAATAACTCAAAAGCTCCTAATTTAGCGTTAGATTTAACCACAAAACACAAGATATCACCTTATTTGCAATTTATAGCACATAGATTCATATATTTTATTTCAACTCTTGACTGATTCACATTCCAAGGGTATCTTGTTCTTTTTGTATTTTTTGGAATATTGATTTTTCGAAAAGTGATTTTTATGGTTGATTTGCTTCTACCCATCCTGTACTAAGGGGTATTTATATTTTTATTATAAAAGGACCGAGTCTTGTTGACACCCAATTTTGTCCCTCTTTTTATTTAATTTTATTTACTCGGGCTTCTAAATTTACTGACGAGCTAAACACTTTATTTTCACTATTTTTTACTTTATTACTGCTACTATTAATATCGTTACTTTTATTTTTAACATTACGAGCATTACTTTATCACAAATCATTTTCGGGTTTGGACTCGTTAAATTAATTACAAGACAACACTTTGCAAAATCTTTATTTTTCTACATATTAATTATTAATTGTCTTTACATAGTATATATTGTAGTAGCTATTAAATTAGAAGCCCAAAAATAATTTAAATAAAGGAAGAAGGATCCATATTTTCATCCAATTGCTGGCCCAAACAACAAAGCACAATATGCCAAATAAATGGCCCAACCCATGTTTTTAATTTCATCAGACCAGCCCATTTCATCACTTAACCGACCAGCCCAAATCACCATTTAACAACTTACCCAACAAATCAGCCCACTACCTAATATTACCCGGTCCAGCCCACACATTCCATACCCGACCCGATCCGTCCCACAACATGAAATGAAACCAGTAGGGTTTCATTTCATTTTCTTCTTCACCTCACCCACCGCCTCCCTTCTCTCTCTCTCTACTCTCCCTCCCTCCCTTCTCAGCCTCCCTTCTCTCTCCCGCGTTCCCTACGCTCCCTCCACTCACCCTTGTCCCCCACGCCTATCTCCTCACGTTCTCCTATCCCCCACGCCTGTTCCCCGCTCCTTCGTCTCTCTCATACGCTCCTCTCTTTCTTCAATACAAATGAAACCCTATAAATGCAAGCCGAGTTGAATCGTTTTAGGGGGATCATTCAGTTTGGGAGGGGACTGAACATCGTTTTAGAACGGAGAGGATTTGATGAGTAAGAAACCCGAATCAACAAGGATCTGGAACCCGAAATATTCAGTACTTAGGGGATTTTCAGATTTTTGGGGGATGATTCAGGTTTGAGGGACACAACTATCTTCCACACTTAATTTTTTCTTTTCCGGTGAACTTTAGCCACGACCAACAATTACTCTACTTTCATTTTTTTTCGTTTTGAAACTTTAGCTACTTTAATCGGATTTGGGTTCGTTCGATTTCGAGCATAAATCTGAGGCCTCGACGCCCCATTTCACTGTACCAACAAAAGGTCAGTACGTTTCTCTTTTATTTCGAATTTGAAGTTTCTGATGTGTGCATGTTCTATTATGTGTTTGGGGCTGTTGGGTTTTCTTCGAATCCTTATGTGTTAAGTATCATGAAATTCTGAATGTCCGTTTCGGATTATCGATGGTGTTTGAATATAAGTTATAAACTTGTACGTAATAGCTTGATTTATGCAATCTATGTTATTTAGATTATGATACCAATCTAGTGTCTTTGACTAAAATATGATTAGGCTAAATGTTAAAAGGAAAGGCATTGTTTAACCCACTTTTTAATTATATGATCAAACGATACTTTGTTTGTTAGTGTAAGTGGTGTTGGAACAGACTCGTATTGTCAAAACTGTTAAGATAAAGAATGTGTGTTCCGTGAATTGCTGTTACCACCAGAAATGTGTGACTTCTGTGTTTAGGTAATTTTGGATCCTGTCCCTTTATTCGAACATAAGTGATCTTACGCCTAATTTGAAAATGAAGGACTGTTTGATCCGATCTGTTTAGCATACCTCTGTTTGGAACTATGAATTCCCACTAAATTGAACATGAATGATGTTTCACTCTTTTAAGTTGAAGCCATAAGTTTGTGTTTGTTGAATGGGAAATTTGTTTCAAAATTCATTGTTCTGTTGGGCTGGAATAAATAAAGAAATGGCTTTAACTCATTGTGTCTTTCCTTGCTTTCATCATCTGTCTACAAACTCTGGTTTCTCTGTGGATTAGTTAGGCCAAAATTTAGCTTGTGAAGGTCCTGTACGATTTAAATATATTTAGATATATGCCTGCGATCGTCTAAGTGTGATTCTGATGTCTGCAGTGTCTAACCATGTTATTCAAGGCTTATGACTAACTTGCTTGCATTATATGCCTACTAGCATTACTGGTGTATCGAATTTGGAGGACTTAAACCAATCATTGCATATGATCTTTGTCTCATCTTCATCAGTGTTAAATATGCATGCATCTTGTTCCGTTAACCAGTTTCTTGGCTTCTTAACTTATAAATCATCTTGCGGAAAATGCTATGCAAACATGCTACATGTGTCTTGCCTAGAATGAAATCAAGAATCCTAGCATACCATGTTTGATCCCTTTCCCTTTCCCCTGTACCTGTATATGTTCCTTCTTCAGAAAATCCTTGTTTGCTGTCTAAACATTATATAGAACCGCTATGTCCCTCTACAATTGGTATTTGCTTTCTTGCATCCTGTAAGTGCTTCCACAAATGTCTACAATTACCCTAAGTGTTTGATTTTTCTTGTTATATGCTTAATCAGCCTCATAATACTCTACTTGATCCATGTTGCTGTTCGTTGACTATGTCCGCTGAACATTAAGTGCTTTCCTTAAAATTGGTCAAGGCAGTTTGGGCATATGACTGAATGTGTATTCATGTGCTTTCCTTAATCTTTTCTTTATGAATGTGTATACATGAGATATACTCGAATATACACAGTGTATACATAATCTATTGATTTGTTTTGAGTTATATTTTACATGTTTAACCTTGTTTATTGATTGTATACTAATCGTTTTCTTTCGTGTTTATGCATGACTATCGCATATGAGTCCCTCGGACTCGTCTTCCTCCGTGTTTGGCGTTGGGCTAAAAGCCCAACATGACCTCTTCGTGTCCAGCCCGTCTGCAGCTAAAATAGAAAACAAATTTCTGGGCCAAAGCCCAATAGGCAGGAACTGCGTTCAGCAACAATATATAAAAGATTCTGGGTATAAGCCCAACAGCAACAGTAGCGGACAGCAGCACTCCTAAATGGGTTGAGCCCATTTAAATCATCTTACTCCTCCATTTTATTTCTTTTGTACATTTAACTTGTACTGTGTGACTGACTCTGTGTTTGTTAATTTAGATGCCTTAGTGAAATTAGTGGGGTTTAGTTTTAGTAATGGGTAGTTAATACAAAGAGAAACTAACAATTAGCTCCATGGGTTTCATTTCCCTTTTATGTTAAAATTATTTATAGTATCTATAATATTTATTTTTTAGAATAATTGATTTTCAAAATAGCATGACTACATATTTTGGCTAAAGGAATCATACTTTATGCTTACTATCTTAGAAGTTTAAAACGTCACCAATTTTACACTAACGTTAGCTTATTCTAAGAAATAAAAGGCAAACCAGTTTCAACGGATAACTTTTCCACTTTAGTTCCTTTCCAACACTTGAAATACGTATTTGTTTAAAAAACAACCTTCGCGCAATATACATTAAACTAATAGTCTTTCTATGAAACTTTTTTAATATTAACCTTATAATAACTCTTTTTTAATTTGTGAGTCGGCATAACTCACCTTTCTCCAAATACATATAAACGTTACATGTCCCGCCTTTTTTAGTTTATTTTTAACTAAACTCTTTTATGCAACTATTATTTTCTACAAGTCTTACTTTAAATAACTTTAACAATACTTACAAGATATTTTCTTAAATATTTAAATATTACATCTACATTTTTAGTCTTAATTAAATAACATAAGTCCGGTCGGTTAACCATTGTTAATGGGTCTTAAAGGATGCCTAATACCTTCCCTTTAGACTAATTGAACCCTTACCTAGAATCTTAAGTTTCGCAGACTTTTAAAACTAACTTTAAAATAACTTTAATAAACTGTAGGTGTCCTAATTCACCATAAATAATTAGGTGGCGACTCCTTAAAATAAACAAAAATAGGAATCACCAATATGTCGTACTTCTAATTTAACCCGGTTAAAATGGGGTATGACAGCTTGGCGACTCTGCTGGGGACTCTACCTAGGTTCTAACCATAACAGACTTAGATTTAATTAGGGTTTGTGTGCTAACTTAGTTACTTTATTTGCCTAAACTGTTACAAATTGTTTGCGTGATTAATTGTTTGTTTGATATAAACTGTTTAAGTGTTACTGCTTTGATAAATTGTCATTCCGTTTCACTTTCCTCCACATCTGGAAATTCACACTATCACACGTACACGCGAGGTGTGTTTTGCGCACCCGCAAATTTCTTTCAAAATCCCAAATTTAGGAGAGTTGGCGTATGCGCGGGGTGCCCGAATAACGGGGACCGCGTAGCCTTCTCACTCGAGTAGTCCACTCGGGAACCTTGCGTCTAGTAAACCCGCTCTTAGTCAACCTAGGATAGAGCTAAACCAACACCCTTTATTAAGAGCATACATTTCATGACCTAGGAGGTTTGATACCCTTGGTGTATTAAACCCATTAGACGACTTTACCCAAACGTCCAAGCGGGTTCACGACCCTAAGTGACACTAAGCATACTTTATTTGCCTGTTTGAAGGATAATAGTGCCTAAATATTGACTACTTGCTTCAATTAATTAAACTTTAGGAGGGAGGGAATAACTAACGTCTCTATGACAGGTATGAATTTGCATTGGAGTACAACAAACGACGAAGACCAAGGGCATCACAAAATGGAGCTAGATGTCATATTTACTTTACTTAGATTAGGAAATATCTTATGTAATAAATATTACATTACTTTTGTACTTCATTTTGAGAAATAGAATTTGTTTAATTAATCAAAAGCAGTGGGATGACGTATTATGACACACTTACCCTTCAAACAAACGTTAGGCCTACCTCTGGCACAAAGAGGTCACATGCATATTAGGACGCGTTATTGTTTGATACACTCATTTACAACTCGTTTGACTATTTGTTACATGACTTACTTGACTTTATGTGATCATGACTTTACCTAGATATGTCAACGAGACTAACATCATTTGCACTTTATGTTTCTTTTTATTTTATTCCCAAAGAGTTGATTCGTGTTGACGCTCAAGCTGGCTGACCATCCTTACCTCACAAGGTCAAAGACATCATCATTACCGCGACGTAGTTGGGCTATTCAAGGAAAAGAAATTATTATGTCTGATCCAGCCGCATCTATTTCAACTGGTTTGGAAAACATCGTGGTCTCTAGTGACCCCCCCCCCCCCCCCCCGAGACTTCTGAACACAGAACTACTATTCAACATGATGAACATATCGCCCGCCTGACTCAAGAAATTGAGAATCTACGTGGAGAACTAAATCGAGTTAGGGACTTGACCAATTTATCCATCACACTCCAAAGTCCACCCCCTGAACCTAGAAATACTGTACCAAACCCACCTCGTTTTCCATCACTCGAATCTCCAATTCCTGAACATTTTCCTCTACAAAACAATGCACCTACCAACAATAACTTACTTCCAATCACCCCCGCAAATCCACCAAACCCATCATCCGTCTATACCCATCCACAGAGTCAACCACCCACCTACACTACCTATGCTACTCCTGATCCACCACCCGTCAACCCACCAAGTCAATCGCTAGTTCACACTCCCTATGTTCCTTTGCCCACCAACACTAATCCACCACCTACAACTACTCCTCTAAACCCACCAAATCAACCACCTACAAACATCACTTATAACACACCACCTCCAGTCCAAAACACTCCCACCGTCCAAACTTATCCAACCCAGCATCTACAAAGGGCACATGTTGTCACTCCAAATACACAGTATGTGCCTACGGTATATGCAGCGGAAACACAAGCCTTTACCAACCCAGTAATGGTCAGGTTCCAACCCGAGGTAGATCAATACGAGGAAATGGAAAAGAATGCAAAAGCAGGGGCAGATAACATATTGCTAAAAGAGATCCACAGTCTCAAAGAAGCGATGAGAAACCTTCAAGTTGCTAGGGGAACTAGGAGTGTAGAATACGAGGATATCTGTGTTCAGCCTGACGTCGATTTACCCGTAGGCTACAAACCGCCAAAATTTGATACATTCAATGGAACAGGCGACCCTCATAACCACTTAAGGGCTTATTGTGACAAACTGGTTGGAGTGGGTAGAGACCAGAACATAAGGATGAAGCTCTTCATAAGAAGCTTATCTGTCGAGGCTCTTACTTGGTATACACAACAAGACGTCTGTAAATGGCATGGTTGGAATGACATGGCGCAAGACTTTATGGACAGATTCAGTTTTAACACCGATATCACGCCAGATAGAGTCTACATGACTAAGTTAACCAAGAAGTCAACTGAGACGTTCCGCGAGTATGCGTTACGTTGGAGGTCAGAAGTGGCCAGGGTTCAACCCCCGATGAGTGATAGAGAAATGACTGCCACCTTCATTGAATGCCAAGCTGGCATATTTTACAATAAAATGATAGGCATGATGGGGCAAAAATTCACAGAAGTTGTACGAATGGGAGAAGCCTTGGAAGAAGGAATCAAATCAGGAAAAATTCAGGATCTTACAGCTTTGCACGCTGTAAGCAAAGCTATTCAATCTGGTTCTATCAGTGGGACTAAAAAGAAGAAAGAAGACGCAACTGCAGTCATGAACATCCAAGGGCATAAGCCAAGCCAAGCCGTCACATACTTTAACCATCCACAACAACCTTTCAACCCTTACCACTACACTGAACCCTACCAAGCTCCACTAACTCCTTACCCTGTCTACAACGCCCAAGAAAATTACTACCAACCCCGAGCACCTTGATAACGTCCAAATCCACCCTATTAATTAGAATGGGCACGATCGTATGCAAATATAATTTACCCCACTATGAGTCGGGGTCGAATCCCACAGAGAACAATATGTAGGTGATTTAAGCAGATTAGGAATTATCACTAACAATAGCTATGCCCGAACGCATCAATGGTGGTTTTTGATAAGGTTTTTATAAAATATGGAAATATAAATTCTAATCTAGAAAGCAAGTAAATTGATCAATGGCAACAAGAATAGAAGGAGGGAAACTACTTCTCAAGTAACGATCCAATCTATTTCACGAATTGTAAATAATAGCAAGTTTATGTTATTTAGCCTCGGATAATGACTCTAAATTAACTTCTTCCGAAGATTAACTAGACTACCCAATTGAAGATCCCTCAAGCAATTAGGAGCATTAAGAACACCCGAATATGGCTACAATTGGTATTGCCTATTCCTAGGTCAATTTCCATTAGATGAGGGTTAACGCCCCAAATTCATGTTAATTATTGTAACCCAACTCCGTTCTTCCTCTTCCGAGTTTCAAACAAAGTAAATGGGCGAGTTCAAAGGTTAGCTAATCCATTGAAAACATTCAAGAACAAGAATAATTAAAATAGCCAAAAACTTACTTGATTAAGAACAATGCAAATGAATAAATAAGCACAACAAGAGTTTCAATCTTAATTGTCACCAAGAGATTTCCATCAACAAGGATTAAAAAGAAGAGAGAACATTTTTTTGTAGGAACCCTAGCCTCCAACTTGTGGGAGCTGCCAAAGATGTCTAATAGTTTTCCCTAATTTTCTATTTATATGAACTGGAATGGAAGAAATCGTCAAAATCCGAGTTCTGGTCGAAATTTCCGAAAATCCTTCAACGCGATCGCGCCGTGTGTCTGCGCGATCGCGTGGATGACGTCAGCTCCCCTGCTCCCTTAATCGCGATCGCGTGTCGAGCCTGCGCGATCGCGTGTCATTAACAACGCGCGTGGGAGCGATCGCGTTACATTCCAGCGCGAACGCGTGGAGTGCAATTCCCGCGTGGGCGCGATCGCGTGGGTACTCTGCGCGATCGCGTAGAGTATTTTTCCACGGTATTTTTCCAGAACTTCCAGTTATTTCCAGTTTTGCAACTTTTTTGCTTGTTTTCCACACTTAGGCTCTAGGGACCTCGTATAACCTGAAACATGACAAAAACTACGTAAAATGACATAGACTTGCTTAAAAACAAGTAAAACTTATAGTTAAAAAGCATCGATTGTGGTGTAAAATCACGCCACATCAACACCCCCAACTTAAAGTATTTGCTTGTCCTCAAGCAAGCCATACAAAACCATGACTCAATCTAACACCTAGATATTATAGAATAACAATGTCTACATTGGTTTTGACTTTGAACTACCGGCATGCATGTTTTTCTTCCAAGGACCACCCCAATTTCTGTTTTAAAGCAATATGCACAACTCAAGAACACTACGACTAACAATGAAGCTTCAATGAATAACATTACATTATCGAACATATTATGGTGCACACAAACGCTACTTTAGGCGGTCACTTTATTTTGTTCAATTCTCATCCTTATGCCCTCACATAGACCAAAGAATGTCCCAACACACATATATACGACAAGATTGGGACGAAGACAAAAGAGAAGAGAAAAACACTCACACTCACAAAGACAATTCATATTTACACATGCAAATACCATAGGCTTGCCCTTATTTTCTATGTTCTCATCCTAGGATCGTTCGGTTGTGATCTCATTAGGACTTGTTTCGGCTTGTAATGTAGGTTTAGGGACGGGTCGGATACTTTTTGGATATTAGTGACTCACCCTCCTTGAACACTACAACATCTTGTCACCTTAATTCGCCTCTTTTCTTTCCACCCCTTTATTTTCTTTCAGTTTTCGACCTCGATGTGGTTTTACTTCTAACCAACTTACAATTCTTTTTGCGTTACAATTTTCTGATTTTTTTTTAATCTTTTTATGTATATATATATACGCAGCTACCACATTGAATCTTCACTAGCAAACTCCACCACCCCCAACTTATGTTTTGAACATATACTCCACATTTAATTTACCCCCAACTTAGGCATTTTGCCTCATCTAATTAATAGCATCAAGGAGGGAACGGGTGTGAAGATGGATTAATTTCACAAAGGGTAAGGTTTCATAATTGGCTAGCCATGAAAAAGGTCAAACAGGCTCAAAAGGGAAACTAAGGGTATTTAACACTTTTGGTAAGGCTTATTTAGGCAAAGTGACTATTTCAACAAAGAAAGCCTAAGATCATCTCACAACCAAACTAACTTTCGGATTTCATACAAGACCAACCGGGCAAGTTCTAGATTATACAGGCATAAACAGAATCAAACTAACAACTCACACACACATCGGCATAAGGACAATAATTTTTACACTTGTGACCTCCTAAGTAGTAATTCATCACACACAACACCCCAACAATCATAATGTCATAGAAAGAATCAATCATGTCAGACAATAACTGTTCTAAGTATGCATTTTTCAAAATTTCGAGGGGTCTAAAATTTCAACAAAACACAATACATGCCATTAGTTACCAAGTAGTACCAAATAAAACAAAATTACTCTATTCAACCTAAGTAACATCCTAAGCATGCCAGTTTCAACAAAATAAAACCCCCCTCAGGAAAAGAACTCTGGCAAAGAAAAGCCGAGGAGGTTCCTACCCTTAACTAAAACAACTCGCAGTGTCCTCATTGCAGTACATCAACACAGAAAAACTTTTTTTTTTTTAAATATATATATATATATATTTTCATACCTCCTAGCACTGCGTGCTAATGGTCATCTCTGCTCACCCTCTGAACTGGAGCTGTTGGGCTCTGGCAGGACAAAATCGTCCTCATTTTCCTCCTCTTCATGTTGTGCGCCGCATACACTCCTCAGAATGCACATCATTTTGTTCAGGAATTTGCTTTGCTTCTTGGCATGCTCCCTTGCCTTTTTCTTCCTCCTCTTTATTTTTCCCTGCTTTTCTTTGATATGCTTCATGTCCTCCACCACACCTGCTAATGTTGGACCAATAGGAACAGAGGGAGTTGTAGATGTGCCTTCTCCATGTGGGCCCGCAGGGAGACTAGCTACTAGCTGCTGGATCCGATTGTCCATCCCATGGACCTGGGTGGAGATATATTGGAAAGGCCTGGCGGCTTCTTGCAGTGGTGGCAAGATTGGTATAGCCATGGGAGGAGCAGATGCCCCACCAATAGAATCTGATGCAGTAGATGTGAACTGCTCAAATGATGAGGCTGCTATATCAATCTTCCTTTTCTTCTGTACATTACCGGGCCCTCTCTTTTTCAACGGATAAATCGGTCCAGCAGGCCCTTTTTCTCTGTCGCCTGGTCTTGTGGGCACTCCATCAGTGGAGCACAAGTAAGTGATTAATGATGGGAAGAATAAGCTCTTGGTCCGTTCAAGCACCACCTCCCGGATTTCCTGCATAATGAGCCTCCCCACGTCAACAGGCAATCCTTCCATCACAGCACAAATTACTTTAGCCCTCTCAAGCGGCACCTCTGAATTATGTTTTGAAGGCAGCACCCTGGATGTGACAATATCAAGCCAAGTTTTGGCTTCAGCGGTGAACTCTGCAGAGTCAATCCTTTTCTGCATTGTGTTTAGCCACTTTGGTTGTTCCCCACCGTGAAGGTGGGTCACAAACCATTGTTGCCACAGGTTTTCGTACATCTGTGCCATCTCGCTGTTGTCACCATCCTGCAGATTGTAATAGGCATTTATTCTTGAGGCATTGCACAGTACATCCACACCTCTGACTTTGACAATTGCCCTATGTGTAATGTCTGCCTCTGCAGTATTTGCGTAGAATTCCCGCACCAGGGTATGATTTGCCCTGATTGGTTCATCTGCAAAGCGTATCCAGCCGCTTGTTACCAACCTTCCATAGAACTCGGGTATCTTTTCTTCCAAATTTTCTGTTACAAAGCCCCTCTCTTCAATGAAGCTCTTTCCCAGCAATCTATCATATAACTTCGAACATTTTGCTGACTGGAAGGTGGTGGTGTCATAGTATTCAATCAAGGGTACTTGGGAAGCACTGGATGATGAAGCCATTTTTTGAGTTTAAGTACCTACAAAACAAACACAATGCATATGAATACCTAAAATGATGTATAAAGAGGTAACTAGGCCAGAGAAATTGGTTGCCAAAGTTTTGGGCAGCTCTGTACTAGCTTTCTGTTTGTGAACTGTCGAATTTCCTTCAGCGCGATCGCGTTAGTTTGTTGCGCGATCGCGCCATTTTGAGAATGTTCTTCACCGCGATCGCGGTTCAACAGGACGCGATCGCGTAATTTTTAGCCATTATTTAGCGCGTTCGCGTCCATTATTGGCGCGATCGCGCTGAATCGTTTCAGATTCTCACAAACATTTTCACAAACAGGTTATGGGCATCATTTTTGGGGCTTCAATTCAATGATTTTAAGCACGTATTTTGCCCCATTTTTTTCATATATCAGCACCCATCTCTCAACTCACATCACTCAACAACAAACAACAATTTATATAACAACAAATTCAACAATTTCATCATACATTCGTGCTTAAACAAGTAAAAAAAAATTCCCAATTTCTAACATGGAATGATGATAAAAACAACCCTAGGAGCAAGATAATGAAGAAATCACGTACCTTGTGGTTGCAAGTTGAAGAATTTTTCCAAAAAAAATTAAAATTGTATTTGAGAGAGAATTAGGGAAATGGGAGGAATATGGGAGGAAAATGGGGGATTTTAACCCCCAGGTCTGTTTATTAACTTAAAAACGCGCCTCTGCGCGATCGCGTGGCGATGTGGTGCGATCGCGCAGAGTAAACTTACTCCTTTTTTTTTTTCTTTTTTTTTGTACGCGATCGCATCGGTATGTTGCGCGATCGCGTAGAGATAATTTCGGCCCTGTTTTTCCAGATTCCAAAAATAAGTAGAAACCAGCAGCTACTGATTTGTGGCTGTTCTGAAAACTCAACCTATTCAAAACAATTCCAAAAATTGTGAAATTTTGCAGATTAGTCACAAATCATAAACTAAACAATTCTAAAAAATCGAATTTCAAAAATGATAAAAAAAATTTAAAAACGATGGGTTGCCTCCCACCAAGCGCTTAAGTTAACGTCGCGGCACGACGGTTACCAACTTTACCGCTTTTCTCGCCATTTGGAGCTTATGAATTGGGCACCTAACTTGGAATCAAGTTTGTGACCACGAGCAGCGGGGGTGGTAAATATCTGATCACGCCAAGTAAAATATTGTTCATTCTACACTTCTTGGCTTTGCCTTGTTGAATTTTCAAATTGCAGAATATAAGGCTCTTGAACTTTTTGAACTATGACATCCTCTTTTTCCCCCGGATTGGGGTCAACACCAACCATATTGTTCAGAACAATGGTTGACTCCCATTCATTTTTTTCTTTGGCATTCCCAATAAACTCATCTTCATGATTTACCCTTTTATCTTGAGCATAGGGTAGTTCATAATGATTTGCCCGTGGAGGATATTCTTCTTCTTTCATCAAACCACGTTGGAGACTAGTTTCCAAGTACTCTTCAAAGGCTTTTTGATTTTCATTACCCTCACCTAGTAGACACTCCATCATGAGTTTGAACTCACCAATTTGGCCATGCTCACAATAAAAGTAATTACTAAACAAGTTTTCATGGAAAGATGTCATTTTTTTTTTAAAATAAAAATAAAACACAGAAAACAACTACACAAATATTTACGGGTTCGGTTCAAAGCAAGTTAGCTTATTTCCTAGATTATCCAAAATACACCAATTGTTCCCCGGCAACGGCGCCATTTTTGATAACGTCCAAATCCACCCTATTAATTAGAATGGGCACGGTCGTATGCAAATATAATTTACCCAACTATGAGTCGGGGTCGAATCCCACAGAGAACAATATGTAGGTGATTTAAGCAGATTAGGAATTATCACTAACAATAGCTATGCCCGAACGCATCAATGGTGGTTTTTGATAAGGTTTTTATAAAATATGGAAATATAAATTCTAATCTAGAAAGCAAGTAAATTGATCAATGGCAACAAGAATAGAAGGAGGGAAACTATTTCTCAAGTAACGATCCAATCTATTTCACGAATTGTAAATAATAGCAAGTTTATGTTATTTAGCCTCGGATAATGACTCTAAATTAACTTCTTCCGAAGATTAACTAGACTACCCAATTGAAGATCCCTCAAGCAATTAGGAGCATTAAGAACACCCGAATATGGCTACAATTGGTATTGCCTATTCCTAGGTCAATTTCCATTAGATGAGGGTTAACGCCCCAAATTCATGTTAATTATTGTAACCCAACTCCGTTCTTCCTCTTCCGAGTTTCAAACAAAGTAAATGGGCGAGTTCAAAGGTTAGCTAATCCATTGAAAACATTCAAGAACAAGAATAATTAAAATAGCCAAAAACTTACTTGATTAAGAACAATGCAAATGAATAAATAAGCACAACAAGAGTTTCAATCTTAATTGTCACCAAGAGATTTCCATCAACAAGGATTAAAAAGAAGAGAGAACATTTTTTTGTAGGAACCCTAGCCTCCAACTTGTGGGAGTTGCCAAAGATGTCTAATATTTTGCCCTAATTTTCTATTTATATGAACTGGAATGGAAGAAATCGTCAAAATCCGAGTTCTGGTCGAAATTTCCGAAAATCCTTCAACGCGATCGCGCCGTGTGTCTGCGCGATCGCGTGGATGACGTCAGCTCCCCTGCTCCCTTAATCGCGATCGCGTGTCGAGCCTGCGCGATCGCGTGTCATTAACAACGCGCGTGGGAGCGATCGCGTTACATTCCAGCGCGAACGCGTGGAGTGCAATTCCCGCGTGGGCGCGATCGCGTGGGTACTCTGCGCGATCGCGTAGAGTATTTTTCCACGGTATTTTTCCAGAACTTCCAGTTATTTCCAGTTTTGCAACCTTTTTGCTTGTTTTCCACACTTAGGCTCTAGGGACCTCGTATTACCTGAAACATGACAAAAACTACGTAAAATGACATAGACTTGCTTAAAAATAAGTAAAACTTATAGTTAAAAAGCATCGATTGTGGTGTAAAATCACGCCACATCAAGGACCCGCAGAGTCCATGCACTAAAATCTCTAATGAAACAGTACCATACAAAAAGTCACACATAACAATACCATCCTAAAGTTCCATCCCAGATCTCCAATTTCCTATACTTGCATTCTCCATTTCTTCTACACAACCACACGGAAAACTAACCAGAGTCTACCGAAAGGAAAGCCGTGGCCTATCTCATTGCCGAGCGGGCGCCACGAACATCCGTAGATTCTTCAACTTGGCCACCATAGCGTAACCACGAAAGAGGGTTGGAGACACCCATGAGGCCCAAGAGTAGTGTTCACCATTTAGCGCGTTTATCGAGGACCCCCAACATTGATAAGGTAGATACGGAATCTATTCCATCTTTAAATTCATTTCCACTACTCTAGTTGATCAATCAACCTTTTTTTAGGACAATCATGACCATATTCAAGTCACTAGTTTTGTCAATTTGCCCTTTTAGGCTTATTTCCAAGAAACACATTTCCAAGATCCAAGGTAGAGACTTATTTGTGTTTGCAAGGAGAAAATAAGGATTAGATTTAAGAACCAAATTGGGATAATGAACAAGGGAAAAATGATCTAAGGGTCAAGGAGAAAATAAGGATTAGATTTAAGAACCAAGTTGGGATAATGAATAAGGGAAAAATGATCTAAGGGTTTATACCAAGAGGACAAAGGATTCATCTTTTTGGTCCTTATACTCATTATGCCTAGCATTGAATAGACTGGGTATTCACCTTATCAAGATCTCCCTTCAATCTACTCCTCAAATCAGGAATGGAGGGCCGCTTTCAACATAATTCAAATAGATAGTTCTGCTCACATCAAGGGAAACTTAAGAGGTTTCAGATGTCCATTTGTGATTCTAGAGAAATGACCTTTGATGAGAATCAATACACGAAGAGTGATGGAAAAATTTAGAGAAATAACCTTCCACAAGAAAACATTATTTTTGGCTCCAAAACTGCCTCAGGGGTGACTAGACCCTTTAAGGTTTGGAAAAATGAAGTCAAATCCCAAAATGTCATTTAAATAGGTGGAATCACTGTTTGTGACCGCTACGGCGGTATCTTCACCGCTCCAGCGGTACCGGTTCTGCGACAAAAGGACCGCTGGGGTGGTCAATGAGGATTCTCTGCTATGCCACTTTTGCGGTTGCCAAACCGCTGCTGCGGCACCGCTGGGGCGGCCTGTATGTCGCAGAAGCGGCAAAACTGAGCCCGAGGGGCCCATATCAAATTCGTCATGCGTAACTCATACGATTTCTGATCAAGTTAATGTTCCCAAATTGTAAGGAGAGTTCAAGCATGTCTCCAGGAGCCGGCTTCACGAATATTTCAAAATTTACTGTAACGACGGAACGGGTCGTTACACTTATACTCTACGACACAACTCGGATGAAACTTGTCCTTTAGCCAAGGTGTCAGGGCCCCAGATCATGCGACCCTTCCATTCTCTAACACAATCCAATGCCCTCGGTGTTCTATCAATGCCATAATCTATGATGAAATCTCCCAGGCCTCCAATCTGGGGTATGACTTGGATTCTTCCAAATTGACTTAGAACCCGAGCAGGAGCATAAGGGCGAATCCCTCGAATTCCCATAAGCGGCACAAACAGACACTTCCTTCCTTTAACGACAACCTTGATGGATACGAAGTCATGGAACATCCATTAAATGCTTTCCTTTTTTAGACTGGAGAAAGTGAACGTCCAACTTTATCTATTTTGTTCTCTGAAGTTGGGGCGAAAATCCTGAAGACCGTCTCTTTCAGCCGGCCTACTCAAATATTACTCACCCCTAACCTTGACCATATGTTTGATAAACCACCATTGCAGGAGCAGATTGCAACCTTGGAAGTATTTGTAATGATTTCGGCAAAGACTCAAGGCTCGGTACAAATTGGCTAGTATGATTGGGGTTATGTCAAAATATTTGGTTTTTTCTTTTTGGGTTATGCCGTAGAAGATGGCATGAGTGACTGAAATAAATCGGGTATGTATGGCTAAGGACCAATCCTTGGGAAAGATTATAGTTCCTAAGAAGTAGACGGCAAAGGCCAAGGGTTTGGTAGCCGTCCAATCGGCATAAGTTTTGAATTCTCCGGGATGTTCCACAAATCCACCCGGGCTTCTGAACCTTCTGTATAACTCCCTAAAGGGTATAGTAGGGCCATGGGCCTAATTGGCGTAACTTAGGGAAAGAATTTTACAAATTTAGGAGTAGGTAGGTTTTTCTGGGATCAAAGCGTTTTGGTCGGGTTTATTTCTTTCTTTCAATCCCGAGCCTACACTAGTTAACACATCTCCGAACTCCTCCAGTGTCGGTGTCATTTCAATGTCATCCCCAAATCTGAAAACCATCCGGTCTCTATCCCAGAATCAGGTAATCACTTCTATCAAGTCCTTGCAACCGGTCATGGTTATGATAGATGATATGAAATTCCTCTTTTTTCTTCCGGGGACATTTGACCCCGCCAAATTCGCAGCAATTCGGGTGTAGTCAGGACCATATCAAAGCTCAAGTTGATTGACATCTACAAAACAAAACCCAGTGTTCATCCCTCCTTCCCCCCCCCCCCCCCCCAAATTAGGCAATGATTTCATTCATAGGCACATTTAACATTTCCAAATAATGCATAATATGATATGCGGTGTCCTTCGGGTCGTAGACCGCACATGACACGAGGTTGTCTCCTTATCGGGTTTGAATACATCTAAAATATCCAAACCACCCAGTCTACTTCTCATTTGGATTTGGCTTAGCTTTATCTTAGGTTTATGCAAGAGTAGCTTTTTCGAATTGACCTTGGACCTGAGCGGACTATTCGGGGTGAAAAGTTGTCGGCCGTTGGGTGACCGCACACAAACTTAACGTTCAACGTGTTCCAAAGAATGAGTGTTTCGGGTTTTTTAGTAAAGGCTGGACCGCAATCCCACGTGTCCCCTTTGAAGTCTGGCTTTTTGCCAGGAGTGGTGGAGTTTTATAATGTGATGCATGCTGATTTAAATTGTGGAAAGTAACACATAAATAAATATTTGTAAAATAAACCTTATTATAGTGAAACCCTTATGGTTAGAACCTAGATTATCCCCAGCAGAGTTGCCATCTGTTACGGTTCGCTTTTACGCGGGTTAAGGCATAAAAGTTACTACGAGGTTGTTGGTACTCTAATTGAATTTTATATTTTTTAGAGTCGCCACCTAATTTATTCAAAAGGATTAGGAAAAATCGGGTTTAAAGAGTTTTTCAAACGGAGAAAAAATCTTTAGGTTCAGAGTTTGAGGTAAGGGTTCTGGCGATCCCCTAAGGAAGGTTTTAAGCAACCTAGGATTAAGGATCAGTAGAATACGGTTGACCTACGAGCTTCACTTTAAAGTTTATTCATTTGTTTATGTGTTGAAGTTTTTCCGCAAAAATATAGCATTTATATCATCGTCTCCAAAAAATAAATTGGCAAAAAATCCCTATAAATAAGGGGATTTGGTTTAAAAAATCTACGCAAGTGTTCAACCCACTTCGTTTCCGGACTAGGACACACCCGGGATCGCTCCCGAGTAGAGTCACTACTATTCTAGTCCTAACGAAATGTGTTTAGTAATTACGATTTTTATACTTATGAAAATATGGGATATATTCCCGTTTTGATATATATATATATATATATATATATATATATATATATATATATATATATATATATATATATATATATATATATATATATATATATACACTATATTCCACATAACCAGATCCGTCTAACCTTGAACCAGGCTGAAGATCTATTTTTTCAGTCCAGTCGAATTTGACCCATTAAGTGTCACAACATATTCAGCCCAAGGGACTGGTTTTCAAAAGTCATTCCTCACGCAAAGTCTATTTTCAGTTTCAGTCCAAAGATAGAGTTCCGTTTTTAGCCCAAATTCCTAAAGTTCAATAGATCCAAAACGTGCCTTATTTTCTCAAAGAAGAGCAGCCCAGACGTTCTTTTTCAAATTGTTTTGGTCCAAGTTAAGGCGGACTTCCAGGTCTAAAACGAATCATCCATTAAAAGCATCTTTTTGTATCGAAGGACTATTACTTGGTTGGAGAGACCATTTAAATTAAAAGCCATCAACCAATTTCATTTCACGAAATTAATTTGAAAAATGCTTGTCCATTGGTTGAAATAATCCATTTATCTTAGTTTTAAATCTTCACCATTTTTATATCCCAAAATTGTTCAAAGGCCAAGTAAGTCAAAACATTTTTTATCTTTTATATAAGCCGAGACTTTGTTAGAAAAAAGACTTGAGCTCATTTAAAATAATGACCTACTTAACTAAGTGTTAATCCTAGTCTATAGTCATGAGGGTTTCACTAATAGCAGAGGTTTAATTTTACAAAAAACAACAAATAAATACATCAATATGATCAAGCAAGAGAGAGGGAGCAAAGAAATTTAGTTAATGGGCTACTCGCACCCACTAATACTATTCTCACCCATAGTTGGGCCTTCCCAGTTTTTATCCATGTTGGGCCTTCGCAAAAAAAAAAAGTAGCTTCCCTTGCAAACAACGAATTTCAACTCTGGCACAAGTAGGATTGGGCCTCAGCCCAATCCTTGTATTTGTAGAGAAATGACCCAGAAATGCAAAGAGGGGATTCCCAAAATAAAAAATAAAAAGATAAGGAATCAATATCATGTATACACACTTAGGCCAACATTTAAACAAACCATCAAATTCAAATAAAAAGAACTTCCAAAAAAAAAAAAGTACAAAATTCAAGTAAAACATTCAATCTTTAAACCAAAACAGAGATGGAATATATTTATATACACCCATAGTATACATGATCACACACCTCCATAGAGATTCTTGAATGGTCAATTATAGGAAAGCTCTTACCCCCATTATTCCCGATGTTGCACAAGATCCAAAGGGTTTTTTTGAACCCAAGGCACGACAAACACAGGGGAGGGCTTAAGCTTGATCCTTAATGACCACCCAAAGATCCCTATTAATGTATTGGATGAGAGTATACCAAATTGTACACAGATATACATGCCAACTGCCTTGGTTAACTTTTAGAAAAAAAGAAAGGGACACTTAGAACTGATAATGTCAAACAGTGCATAGAGGTCAAGCAATGCATATAGGATTAAGTCATAGATATCTTGGCATCTTGATGTATCATTACTTCAAAGCTAAAACTTAAACAAGGGACAAATATGACCCTTAAATGAATTACTACAAAGACAGTGTAGGAAAGGGAATACAAGTTATGCTGCCTAAATGTAGACAGGGTCTTAATCAAAGAGGAACACAATACTCAAACAACTAGCAAGAGGTTTAAACAATGATGAAACTACATCTCTTATACCAGAATCTACATTTTTTTTAAAGAATAAGTCAAGTTCCAACTCAACACAGATCAACACCATTTGTAGAATTTAACTAGAGCCAGACCCTGTATTAACCAAGTTTAGTTGTAAATAAGACCTAACTGTACCATTTTTATGTTAAAAAATTGAACAATAGCACACAATGACCTGATCACCATACTCAAAATAACTGGCATCTAGGTAGCAGATTCAACACATAACAAACTGGTATTGAGTTAGTTTCCCTATTGCCTCCTGAGATAAGTTCTTATAAAGTCCCCTATGTCATTTGCAGTTCAAGATTAACACATAACAGGACAGATTATGACTCAAATTAACATATAACAGGACACACTATGGTTTAAGGTTAACATATAACAGGACAGGTTGCAACCAAAATTAAGATTACTGAAACCAAACAACAAACAGATAATCAAACACTCTTTCTATACTCAAGTTAAATGTCTGACTTGTCTTTGATAAACATCCCATAAGAAAGCAAGTTTAAGCCTCTCTAGTCAAACGCATACTAGGCATGTTCATTCAAGAAGAGCAAGGAAGGGAAAAAGAAACATGTTAATATTGAATCTAAACAGACCAAGAGTGATACAGATAACCTCTTTAATGTCATGCCTCAAAAACTAAGTCAACAACAACATGATATGTCCATTATAGATCAACCAAACCAACACAAGATTAGACTAGATGATCCGCATTTTTTAGATTGCTTATGAAACCAACATCATACCAGGATTGATAAAATAAAACACAATCATCCAGCAGACCAAAGCAAAACCACATAAAACAAGATAACACATCCTAATTATTTCTACAGCCAAATAAAATAATAAGCTACAATAAAGAACAACATAGAACATGATGTATAAAGAGCACCTAAAAAAGGGAAATTACCTTTCTAAGGCACAACCTCGAAGAGATCGAACCTGGGGATCTACTTCAAACACCTCAAGCCAACAAGAACACTCAAGAGAAGATTTAACAGGAAAAAAATACTTTAAACTTATCGAGAATTTAAAAGGTTTCAAGAAGAAGCTCAAAAGACCACTGATATTCTCACCAACCAATGAGATCTCAAAGTTCAAAATCGCAAACAAACAAAAACCATTAAAGGATTGCAGTGTTAGATCATCGAACACATAATAAAAATATCAAAAATCAAGTAAATAAGCTAGTTAACAACCCGTTTGGTTGATTCACGGTGGTAACGGGTGAAAACATTAAATGCTTTACCCGTTGAGGCCATACAAAGACTGTAAAAAGGCAAAAGGCCTCTGCAACTTTGCCAAAAATGGCTTTGATGGCGATAAGAGAGAAGAAATCCATGGAGGCGGCTGGGGTTTGCAAAGGGAAAGGGGAAGAGATGAGTAAAGGCTCGTTTGTGTGTGTGTATATATATATATATATATATATATATATATATATATATATATTACACATACATATATACATACTAATACAGCAAAAGAAAAAGGAAAAGAATTAATGGGTAAATAAATAAAAAGGACAATTTAAGAGATTGATTGACTATTAAATTGAAATTAATCAACCAAAAACATGACTAAGAATAATAAATTTAAGGGATGGGCCTTAATTGAGCTGAAGCATGAATTTGCTATTTCCAATTGCGGCCCTATTTTGGCTAATTAATTGATTGTTTCAATTGTAGCCGTAGTCAACATATTATAAGAAAATTTACAAATATAACCATAATTAGTTACCCAAACCAATTGTGATTAATTTTAAAAAAAAATCAATATGACTTGATTATGCAGAAATTAAAACTTGAGGTGCAAAAGATAATTTATATTATTTAATCCACCTCCTTGAAAATAGAGTGAAATGCCTAATAATTTGATAATTTGACAATTTAAACTATTATGTAAATAATTATTGTAAACTATTTTCTCTTGGCTAAATTTATCAAAACATCATAATTATAAAATACTTAGATTAATTTAAACTATTATAGAAATTACTTTATCAAGCAAAATTTGGTAAAATATTATCTAAACAATTTTTATAAAATTATTTTGACGTTTAAAAATACAGATTTCACTCCATTTGATATTCAAGGACTCTAGGTAATTAAAAAAAATTATGGGAGGTCCAAAATTAGGTGTTAACTGTATGTCCTGACTAACTTCGGTGGTAGAGGCATTTTCTATAAATCATAGAAGGAGCGTATGGTGGCAACAGATTATGGCTTTGCGCGTACACTCCAAAACTTCCCAAGGTCTCCAAGAGTTCTTGTTTGGAAAATTCTACCGGCGTACCCCAATTGTGTGATCTTGCGCCCTTAAGAACAATTGTGCATGAAACTGGAGGTTCCTCGAGCTGAGATTCGTGCGGGTCTCCAAAGACTTTCAGATTGGGTATAAGTAGTTCCTCATCTCCTATTAGCAAATCAACATTTTAAAAGTGGAGCTAAATTTGTTTTAGGGGTTATTTCCTTGGTTTTCTTTTGAGTGGTGACCGTAATGTGGACTAATCAAGAGTTTCGACAAAATATATGATTTTCACACAGCAGTTATATCAAATAAGCATTTAGACAATATATAATTCGCTTTCCTACACCTCGTTGCTCCAAGGCTACTAGCGTATGAAGCAGAATTGTGCCATATCTAAAACTAATATATTGTTCAAAAGATAAATCCCAGTGTTTCTCATTAATAGTATTTTCCCAAGTGGGATTACAAGGCTTTTTAAATTAAACGCAATAATTAGAAAAAGTCCACTCCACGGACAGAAATCTGCTCTCTATCATCTCGTGCCTTTTTGGCACTTCGAAGGGCGATCTGAATGGCTACATGGGCTGGCATCAATGTTGTCCCGATCCACTGACCCCTCTGATCGTCAGTCAATGACGTTCCCGTATCTATGGGTCTTTTAACAAAAGTGTCTAGCCATTCTAAACTCTTCAATGAGGCATCTGCCTCATCTGTCAAACTCTTAATTATCTCTTGATCATATTCTGTTTTTGCTTGATGATCCATATGTCTTCCTTCCATTCGTCATTTCATTCTTCTAACCTGGATTGCATTCGCAGCTTCCCTATCCCCAAGATTGTACAGATACGGCCCTGGAGTAGCGATACCAGCTAGTTCAGCCTTAAGCCACTCGTAGTAGTTTGCATCATGAGTTGGATTGTTTGAATCTTTATCTAACTTATCTTCCTTTATCGGCGGGTAGATAAACCGCTCTTATCTAAATGCTTAAGTATCCACCATTGGACTAAGAGGTTTCAACCTTGGAAATAATAATAACGGTTGCGGCACTTCCCTAGAGCTCGATATACATTTGATAAGATAATAGGGATGATGTCAAAATATTTGGTAAGCCCATTCATTGTAACTCCCCTAAGGACGGCATGGGCAACAAAGACAACTCGGGTGTCAATAGCTAAGGAGGCATTTAGTGGAACTAACATGGTTCCCAGTAGACAGGTGACAAAGGCTAGTGTTTGGTTGGCTTCCCAGGATTGGGGTGAGGAAAACTTAAAGATGTGGTTCTCGTACTCCTGTTTGGATGAATACCTCCCATATAACTCTCTCAAGGCTATAGTGGGTCCCTGTGCTCAATTGGCTTTGTTGACAACAAACATGTCTTTGATTTCTTTTGGGGTAGGTTTGTGAGGGATAAGGATATTTTGAGCTAATTTCTTTTGGATCTATTAGCACTTCCTACGCTTTCTAAGACATCTCTAATCTCTTATAAAGTGGGAGTCATCTCTATTCTCCAAATCTGAACACCATTCTGTCGTTGTCCCAATAACCAGTAATAACCTCTAGCAGACTCGGATCCCCTGTCATATCCATCAACAAAGGTAGATGCCCTATACAACCCTTTCTCTCATTCTTCTGATCATTAGTCAAACCTTTCCACCACATCACTAAACCTGATGGTGGACCCACAACCATATCAAACTACACATCAGGAGACATCTACAAGATAGAACACTGTTAGTTCCCTGCCCCCATGAACGGTAATTTATTTCACACACGGCACAATAATACTTTCAAATAGAAAATAGTGGGATGCAGTGTCTTCAAGTTTTTACACCATCTGAACACAGTAAGGTGTCTTTCCTGTCCGATTCAGGTAGGTTTGAGATACCCAAACCGGTCTATGGTCAGCATGCGCTATATCAGTAGGGATTTGGTTTCGTTCTACGCTAATTATTCTAGAGTGGTTTTTCAAGCGAATGACATAGTTTACCCGAGCGGACAAGCTGGGGTCGGCTTTCTAAGCCTGTGGGATGACTGCATGCCCACTTGACCTTAGAAACCTCCAAAGAATATATCAAAAGCTTTTTTAGTGAAGGTATGACCGTAGCTCATCCCGCGTCGTCACCCTTGAAAAAAATGTAAAATAAATGCCAAGAGTGGCAGAGTATGCATGCATGAATAACAGTTATATTTTGAGAAAATTTAAACACATAAACAATTTATATCACTTAAACAATTTGTATCATACAAATACACAAATTATTGGAACCCTTATGGCTAGAACCTTAAATTGTCTCCAACAGAGTCGCCTTCTATAGTGGTTCTATTTTTTCTAATTCGTATTGTACTTGCCTCATTTAAAACGGAAAGTGTCTCGGTGAAGCACGGTTATCAATCGTACCGGCAAAAAGAAAAAAAATATACTTCTACGTGGATGGTGCTCTAAATGGACTATATTTTTAGAGTCGCCACCTAATTTTTAGGAAATTAGGAAAACCATTTCGAAAAGGATTCATTCAAAACAGTTAAATTTTAAAAGAATCCTAATCTAACCAAAGTATGGGTAAGGGTTCTGGTGATCCCCCGGGGAATGTGTTAGGCACCCCGATATTAAGGATCAGTAAAATACAGTTGACCTACGAGTTCTACTAATATGCCTTTGTAGATATAATCTGTTTATGGTGAAAAATTATTTCGACTTATATTTCCGCAACAAAAGATTTTAGTCAGTCATGAAATATACCATGTTTCAAGAAACAAAAATGGTAAAATTTTACCCAAAATTGAGCGTTTTAGGGTGCCGGACTAGAACACTTAGGCTAATACCCGAAGGCTCTTAGCCTAAGTGGGACTCTACGTAAGTCCACCCAAAAAAATAGTTTTTAAGAAAATAGTTTAGGCATACTATTATGGTTCATATAGTATTCTCTCTCTCTCTCTCTCTCTCTCTCTATATATATATATATATATATATATATATATATATATATATATATATATATATATATATATATATATATATATATATATATATATATCTTTTGCTAAGTTTTAGTCAAATTTTATTTTTAGTCTAAGTCTAAATAATCATAATTAGTCCCACAAGTTTTGAATATTGGTCCAAATCAGTCCATATGCCATAAGTCCACAGGTTTCATAAATGTTCAAATCAGTCTCAAATTTCATAAAAATCGACAATTTTGATTATTTTAATAGAATCAGTCCCAATTTGCATTAATACCTCAAAATTAGTCTTGACTTTTGCAGTAAACTCATTTTGGCGACTTTAAAATACGACAATCTCATAAAGGTTCCAATTGACATAATAATTGCACAAATAATAATTTAAAGTGCATAATCAAAGGAGATAGAGAATTTGGGCCGACCAAGCCCAAAAAGAACAATGTTTATGCAATCGGGCTCATATTAATTCCAACGTATGCTCCATTTCGCTCCAAGTTGGGTTGACTCGATCTAGATACGTTAGTAGGACCCGTTAGGGCCCACAAACGGGTTTTGGATGGACAGAGAGGTAAAGGACATGCATGACAATCGTATACGTTCAAATTAAACTAAGTACAAAATTAAAAAGCTATAATAATTATTACAATGCCAAAAATGAATTACATCAGATTTGGGCCAAACCCACTTAATACTTTTGTGATGGCAGAATAACAAAAGTAGCCCAAATATGAAATAAGCCCAAAAATAATAGTAACAATAAACCACACATAGGTAACAGGCCCAAATAACAAACCCAGGCTGAAAATTTCCTAAGTATTAAAAAGTAAAATACATGATATACCACAGATATACTACTCCATTTTTCTCAAATTTTTCTAAGTGTCAAAGCTGTAATATACATGATATACCACTGATATGCGTACAAGGATAAAGAGCAAAACCTTATTACGGATATACCCTTTATCCACCTAATGGAAAGGTAAACTGACATTTGTATACACTCAAATATACCCAACATACATACTTATTCTCAATTAATATTCACTTCAAGAAGAATCAATAATGCAACAGAAATCCCTTTAACATCTCATTTTTTGCTAGTCTTAAGTTTTTAATTGGTTCCAACAGACTTAAAGACCTCAGTATACCAACAAAACAACTCAATAATCCAACAACATTTAGAAGGAGTCAAAGGTCTCACCACTAGTCACGGAAAACAATCAAGGTCCAAAAGGATCCAAATAATGCAAGCATAGATAATGCAAGAACAAAAGTGTCAAAATGATTCCTAAACAACAACATCACAATCAAGGGGAATATGGTAAACTTCAAAATGGCCAAGCAAGCAACAACAATGATGGAAGGGTAAGAAACAAAAAGGGTACAGGACTAAACAGTGAGGGGGAGAAGAAACAAGGCTAAAGCCACAATCAACACACTCATGGCCTTAGTTTTCAGATTTAGAGAAGAAGGAAGAGACAAGCATTGACTAAAAGGAATGGGCACTGATCAAGTGACCCAACAACATAAAGGGGAGGGATAAACAAAACAAATACCAAACACACCAACATGTTCCTATTTTCAGTTTTAAAGAGCCAGCAATCAGAGAAGGGGTAGAGCTAAGGGCTAAATAACTTAGAAACAACACCTGCCCAATGATGAAATAATTCCAATATCAAAACCATTTTTTTAAGTTTGTTTGTTATCAACAAAGATTCACAGGAGAAAAATTACAAATCCATGGCCATTTTAACTCAGTTTTAGCCCCAGCAGGTTCAATGATAGCAGGACAGACAAATCATAAGTTCATTAAAGCATTAATAGGGCCTCAAAGTAGTTCATACTTAGTCCATTTTGCAAAATTTACAGAGAAAATACACAAGTATCAAGTAGGGGCTTCAAGCAGCATAGGTAGGGCGAGGTAAAGGACAAAACCAGATTCAGGTTTCATAGATGGACTCCAAAAGGAAGAAGGTAGACATCATATTTACCTTTTCAAACTGATCCTAAGCCCCTTTCTGGGTATTTTACTTTCTAAGTGGATAAAATGCACAAATGAGTCTTTAACAGTAGGTATCAAAGCACAAATGACACATAAGACAATGTTCAAATCTATCAGGCAAACAAATAAAGGAAGTGACAGCTCTCAGGCTAAGGATCACAACCAGTTCTTTCAAAGGGACAATTTGACATGATTTCTAATCTTTTATACTTGTTTTAATGATTTGTAGGGAGTAGGGGACTTCAACTACACTATAGGCTCATACTAGTAGAAAAGCATAAGTTAAAAATAGTAATTTTCATAGACAAAATAATGAATGAAACACAGAGAAATTTCATAAAATCAGAGGTGAAATGTACGCAAAACACTTATAGACTTATTTCCAGCTTTGTTGTTTCAAATTTTATTCAAAAGGCCAAGTTTCTTATGAACTTCTCACCCTTATTCTCTTTGGCAGTTTTCAGAAATGAAAGCAACAAACACACACAACATCCAAGACACTTAAACTCTTCTAGGATTAGAATTTAACTACAAATCTTACAGCTTTCACATTTCTACTAACTTTCCATCTAGGCAGTCTCAAATATGTCGAACAGGTTATAAGAAAGATCCCTTTTATCTTCATATACCTAGCAAAGTTCAGAAGTAGCAAGACAAGATAAACAGGCAAGCAAACAAGTGATTAGTTCTAGCCTTAATCAAAACAAGCAATGTCACATGATTTCTAGAAATTTCATCTTTTAATCACTTCTTAAACTAACTAAACGGTAATGAGTCACCTAGTTTTATTTATATCATAACAAAGTATCACAGAATTAAGTAGCAAGTTTGAGGTTATGTCTTTTAAACCAATTTTAGTTTAAGCAAACTTAGGGCCATTTCACAGGTTTGCTGCCATTTTCAGGCCTCTAAGCTTCTGATCTTAGCCTATTTTAAGTCATAGAGGTCTCAACTATTCACTAAAGTTATTTAGATCAAAGTCAGCTTCATGAAACATCAACAAGACTCCCAAATAATGATCTACACTTGGTTTTATTTAAAGCTTACATACAAATGTCGAAAACAAAGTATAAAAGACAACAGTGGTCTCACTCAGTTATAAAGGGCGATTAAAACAAGATTAAACAAGTTCACAAGAATCAGGGGAGCATGAATCTTCCCTAAGTGTAAATAAAGGTCAGGTAAGGTCATAGTAAATCACAGACAGAGGAGAATTCACATGGAAACACTTATAAAAATAGACCATGGTTATAGAGGATCATGATTCTATTCCTAGGTCACCAAACATCATACTTAGACTGAACAGTACAAGGGAGAATAGAAAAAACATGTGAACATATAGGTCTAAGATTACAAAACAACTAGCAAGTAGCTTGTTTTTTTTTTTAAAGAAAGATCTTTCCTCCATTTTAGCATGATAGTGAACTCAACCGAGTTTAATCTTTTAATCAACTCATGGCACTGTTTTAGAAGAAAAAATTCAATCAAAGATCAAGCCACCAAGAAATCAAGCATATAGAGGGAAAGAACAAGATACTGAGTTACTACTAAGTTCCATTTTTACTTCCTAGGTTTAGTTTAGCCCCCCTTTTATACTCCTACTTATTCAACAACAAGAATATGTAAAGTCTGCCTATTTAGCACTTCAAAATCCAAACTAAAAACATAACAGCTTCCATGATAATCTAGGTAACTGGCTAACAAAAGAAAATGAGGCTTACTATCGCAAAATGAGATCCACATACAATCTGCCTATTCCTCAAGGGCAAAGAAGACCTTTAAAGGTTACTGAATCAGGTTCTAGACCTAACCTCGTGGATACTTTTCCGACTCTGAGCGCTAAACCGAATGAGACCAATTCCATCATTGTCACTGTCCCTATGGACATGCGTTTTATGTCTCGGCCAGTCGTTATCTTCGACCTCTTGTGTTTGATAAGGATCGAGAAAAAATGAACCGCGTCGCGTGGAAATATCTCTTCAATGAGAGCATGCATTTTGCCAATCGGGTATGCTCAACACCCCCGATTTTAATGACATCTTATAACTTGTACTTATGCTTAATTTGAGTTTTCCCTCTTTTTTGCTATTTGTCGTTTTGCAGCACTAGGGCTTTTTGCGATGTATGAAGGAAAACACCGAGCTGCGTAGCCAGCTCGAAGAAGTTTGGGGCCAACTAGATGCTAAAGTTCGAGAGACCAAAAAATTTAAGATCCTTTTGCGGTAGAAAAAAGATCAGCTGCTATCAGTGGGTGACCCCTCGATACTCAAGGCTGAGCTTATGGCTGCCAAAGAGTGCAAACTCTGTGTTGAGAATGACCTAGCGGACTTACTTGAGAAATATACCATTCTTGCGGTGGACAAACGGAGGCTTAAATGGGAAAGCGAGGCTGTAATTGAGGAGGAGGCGGCCGCTAATGTCAATCTAAGGCAAGAGCTTGATGCTGCCAAGGCTGAGATTGCCCACCTTATTGTCAAGCATGATTATGAAAAGGAACATTCGAGGGTGGCTCAAGAGAAGGCTGATACCCTGGCCAAGTCTGTCGTGGGTCTCAATGAACAGCTCGAAGCAGCCAACTGAGATCTGAGTGTGCTATCTCAGCAGAATGCCGGGCTGACGACCCAGATACAGTAAGCCTTGTCCGAGCGGGATCGGATCCAGGCCCAAGCTGATGTCGACGTCAAAGCCGCTAATGACTGTTATACTTTGCTAGCTGAGCATATGAAATGGAAAACCCGTGTGCTCACTCTTCAAGAAGCCCAACGCGGCATTGAGGACATAGGTGCAAAGATTTCTTAGGCCGAGGAAGCACAGACTAGGACCCAGAAAGCTCATTTAGGCAACAGTTCGGAAGAAAACCATGTTGCTTCCGAGGAGTTAGATTCCTCAGAGAAGCCTTAGGCAAGAAAAATGTATATTTCTTTTTGTGTTTGTAAATTTTTGTCAAGGTCGATATCTGGCCTTATGTGTGTGTGTGTATATATATATATATATATATATATATATATATATATATATATATATATATATATATATATATATATATGGAAGTGATTGTTTCACCGATGTCTTTAAAAGCTGATCTTCTCATTTTTTGACATTTTAACATTGTTTATTTAATGTCTACTTGAACGAAATATATTCGTACTGATATAATATTGTTACACCTCGGAAAATCTTCCGTTGGTACGAAAGTGAATGAACTAGTGATGAGTACGAGTGTATGATGTTCCATGAGTAAGAAATGACGTTCGACGACCTTAAGCGAGATTTCAAAGGCATCCGATGCAAGACGAGAAAGTTAGCTAAGATAAGGCAAGGTATGAGATGAGCAAGGTAGGCAAATGGATGTGGATGATTAGAATGAAGAGTCAAGAAGTGTGAAAAGTTGCAGGTTTGCAATCTGGCCATTCGGTCGTAAAGTGAAATACGGACCGTAAAATGGTATACGGTCCGTAAACTGGCCTGTCGTATTTTGGCATTCGAGACTTCAACTTTCTGCCAGATGATCAATGGTTAAATACGACCTGGAATACGGACCGTAAAGTGATTTACGGCCCGTAAACCATGGTTGTAAATCACCATGTTGCTGCCTGAGTTTCTGATTCTGTTATGGTTAAACACAACCACGAAGGACGGTCCGTAAACTGGAATACGGGCCGTAAACCAAGTTTACGACCACTGTGCACTTCAATTCAGATTTTAAAGTCATTAAATAAGGGGACCAAGACTTATTTCATTTCACTTCTACATCACACCCCTTCTCTCTAAAACATCTCTCTACATTTATTATACAAGTTTTCAAGGATTATTAGTCATCAACAACATTAATCAAGTGAATCAAGTGTAAGAAAAACCCATTAAAGATCATCCAAGTCAAGAAATCCAAATGGAGGAAAACTAGGGTTTTTGCTCAAGTGAAGTATTGTCAACTAAGGCTCGGTCCTACAACATCTAAGGTAAGATTCATGATAATTATACGTTGTTTAAGATATCGGAGAGTTGAAATACATGGATTGTAGAAAAATATGGTAAAATGGGTCATGAATGTTGAATAGTACCATTTAGAGAATTAGTTGGAATCGAATCATGATTGTTGTTATATTGTGACATGAATGGGTTATAAATGATGTTGAAAGACCATGAAATAGATGTTGTATGTGAATGGACGAAATCATGTGTTATAGCTATAGATATGGGTAAATGAAAGTAAATTGGGAAATGTGGATAATGTGAATGAATAATGGCCATTGTTATGATATTGTGAATATATTGTTGACGTTTGGGAGTTGAATCACGATATGGACAAACGTTGTATGAATAAAGGAGATGCTGTTCGATTTTCTCTAGCTTTAGCCATGTGTGCTAGTTATCGATTCTAATGATAGCATGACCTTAATGAAGGTAGAAACGTGAGCATCAGAGGAGTACGTGCAAGTGTAGAATAGTTCAACGAAAAGGTATGTAAGGCTAACCCTTCTTTGATAAGGCATGGTTCTTTGGCCAATCATTTATCCTTCTATGAGCTCATGATATGCTCCATATGATTCTATTCTCAAAAGCTACTGAGCCTGCGATCCTTGATGTGTACTACGTTCCTCACACGACGAGTAAGCCTATAATGCAGACATAACGATAATGATGATGATAGTAATGATGATGATAATAATGATGATGAGAGTAAAATGATGTTAGAAATACTCATGAGCAATTATGTGTACGTGTGCTTATGAAGGGCTATAGTGAGACCCCGAGCTTATAATGCCGGGTAGAATATATGTATATATATGTATACGTATATATATGATTACGTAACGCGCACGCACGTTTGCAGATGGTACGGATAACCCTTATGCCTTGGTAGGGCCAGGTATGTATGACCTTGAGCCTTGGTTGGCCAAGTATGTATGAAACACCGAACCTTTATGGTCGGGCACGCTATAGATATGTATGTATATATATATATATATATATATGTATGTATATGACATCAATATGAGTACGAATATGTTATAAAAAAATGAATGTGAAGGTAAATAAATACGGATATGGATGTATGTACACGGATACGCAATAGAAATGGAATGTCCTTGTGGAAAGCAAGTAAGTGCTATGACGACGATATTATTATCTCCCATGTTATGCTATTTCATATGTTGACTCTTAAGCTTTCATATTGATATTGATCATGCTTTACATACTCAGTACATTCTTCGTACTGACGTCCCTTTGTTTGTGGACGCTGCGTCATGCCCGCAGGTGCACAGGGAGACAGGCTTGAACCATAGCTATATTTTCAGGGAATACATAGCGGAGCTCCATTTCATCCGGAGCTATAGCTTTTGGGTCCTCATTCTTTTGTGTACATAATTATGGGCATAACGGGGTCCTGTCCCGCTCATGTGATATGTTATAACCTTCTTAGAGGCTCGTAGACATGTGTATGTGGTTAGATGTGGTTGACCTGGTCGGCCTATAGTTTTTTTGTATGTCATTTTTTTGGCCTTGTCGGCCCATGTACATTGATGTGGCATAGATGCCTATGATGATATAACAAATGTTGTTGTCTAATTGGGACTAGTATGATTGATGGCTAGAACGCATGATTTGATTTATGGCTCACCTAGACGTTATGTGAAAGTATGTTAAAGGGGTGCCCGGGTGGGGTAGCGCCGGGTGCTCGTCGCGGGCCTAGTCGGGTCGTGACAAATATTCAAATATAAGTTAGGCACGACCTTGGTTGATCTTTGCATGAATTCGTTGTTTAAGGTGAGTCACCTTTGAAAACAAGCGAATTTTTCACCTGGGCTATCTGTTGGTGACTATGCATATTTTATGCTCGCGAATTCGGACATCTCCGAATCACTTCGGGCATTTGGGTTGACATTTCCACCCTTTTAGACTTGCATTTTTTAGTCTTTTTTCTTGGGCTAAGTCTATTTTGGACTTTTAAAGCTTCGTGTACGAGTCGGGCTCAATTCTCTCAGAATTTGTTTGAAGCCGAACCCTTATTTTGTTCGTTGGTTGTTTGGCGATAGTCCCTAGTTCATGTTCCTCGGTTCAGGGTTGTTTGTGAATTTAGAGACAAAACGGACATATGAATGCGAATGTGGATATTTGCCTAATAGCAATTTATGTCAATACATGCAAAGCTTAATCCGAAGTGTTCTTCTCATTACACAAACTTGTATGGTACAACTCCCGAGGGGGCATCCGATTCGCGTTTGCCGTAGCAAAATAGACTACCCGGGCACGACTCATTCGGTCGTTTGGCCCTTACAACAAATCCTAATGCAAGAATTTTCAAAAAAATAATAAAAACTTGATTTGGCCTCGTTGGTCTTATATGATAGTCCCCTAGTGTTTGTGTTTGAAGTATGAGAAGAAGAACACTATCGTTGATACCGAGCAGTCCCTGATCCCAGCTCTTGGATAGTCTTCTCCATTAAAGTATCACGTTTTACGTTGTTGCCTCGTTAAAAACCTTGTCAGAAAACCCACATCGGGACAAAACCTAGCTAAGGGAAAAATAGTGCAAAACGTGCTTTCAGGCCTAACTCTAATCTTCTTGACTTCATTCGGGCTTGCTCCTGCAGGGATCGAAATAGGTAAGTTAAAAAATTCACAAAGAGGGTACGGCTCATACCTTAACAATAATATATCTTCAAGTGTGCTATATTCCAATTGCTTGGTAGTTTTTGGCCATCCTCTGACTTGAGTTGGTACGAACCTTTGCCGGTTATACCGATTACCTTGTACGAACCTTCCTAGTTTGGACCAAACTTCCCTTCGTGAGGGTTCTTTGTGTGTAATGGGACTTTTCGAAGAACCAAGTCCCCAATTTGGAAGTACTGAAGGTTCGTTCCCTGGTTGTAATACCTGCCCATTCATTGTTTTTGTGATGCCAGACGGACTAGCGCGGTTTCGCGTAGTTCCTTCGTTAAGTCGAGTTTTACCGCCATAGCCTCGTCATTTGACTTCTTTGTGGCGTATTGGAACCTTAGGCTCGGCTCTCCGACTTCAATTGGGATCAGCGCCTCAGCTCCATATACCATGGAAAACGGCGTCTCACCAATGCTCAATTTCGAAGTCGTCCTGTGAGCCCAGAGTACTTCCGACAAGATTTCTTTCCACCTACCTTTGGATTCATCCAACTGTTTTCTTAAGTTCTGAATAATAGTCTTGTTCGTTGATTCTGCTTGTCCATTCACACTCGGATGATACGGAGTGGACATTATCTTCTTGATCTTCAAGCCTTTAAGAAAATTGTCTTTGTTGCCTATGAATTGTCGGTCATCATCACATGTGATCTCAATCGGGATACCGAACCGGCATATGATGTGATACCATGTGAAGTTGATAACCTCCTTTTGTCGTACCTTTTCGAAAGCCTATGCTTCAACCTATTTAGAAAAATAGTCAGTCATAAACAAAATGAAACGAGCCTTACCTTGTCACGACCCAACTCCGTAGGCCATGACTAGTGCCCGAGCTGAGCACCCGTACACACTTGTTTACCAAAATCGGCATACCAATGGCTTATTCATATTCAGCGTACACTGACTTGTACAGATACAAAGGTCAGATGTCATCTTAAACGGTCACATATAACAAATGTATCACACAGAAGCCGACAAGGCTGTCGTAAAACATATCGCCCAAAACATACACATACGTATACGTACATACAAGCCGTTAAGGCTGTCACAGCAAATAGAACCGCTTAGACGCAAGCCACACAGACATAACTGAACCATAACGACCCATGACCCACATACATGTCTACATGCCTCTAACAAAGACAACAGAATCATATGACGGGACAGGGCCCCGTCGTACCCCTATATATATACATACATATATACAACGGAAGAGTCTGTACCAAAATGTAGGCTCCAGAACAAAGGAGCACTCCAAAGCAGCAGAATGGATGGCCTAAGCTGTCGGGTCACTCACGTGAACGTCTATACCTGCGGGTATGAAACGCAGCCCCCAAAGAAAGGGGGTCAGTACGGAATATGTACTGAGTATGTAAGGCATGAAATACAACTAGAAAGATCATAACTGAGACAGAGATTCCAGGAGTCAAGTATGATAATAAAGAAACCGTTGTACCTGTGCAATTCGAGACAGAATCAAACATACCAATACCGCATACCGTACCCGGCCCGTTATGGGACTCGGTAAATAAAATCATGTCATCACGTCATCATGAACATATGTATACTTATACCGTACCCGGCCCATTATGGGACTCGGTGAATAAAGTCATGCATGTCAACATCATATATCATATATCATATATATATATATACCGTACCCGGCCCTCTAGTGAGGGACTCGGTGAATGAGGTCATGTCATCATATCAACATGCTATCATATCATCATGCATATACATATACACATACCGTACCCGGCCCTCTAGTGAGGGACTCGGTGAATCAAATCATCATATGCCTTCCTGGCCGCCGTATCATATCATCATCTCATCATGTCATCATATGCATATACCGTACCCGGCCCTCTAATGAGGGACTCGGTGAACAATGCAGTGGAGTGCGCACGATAACATACCCGGCCCGGGACTCGGTGAAAGACATATTGAGGCGTCCACGAGCAGAGTAGTGAGAAACTATATGCATATAAATCAAGACTCAATAGATAGGTGCGCAAATCGACACTTGAGGATCATAAACACGTTTCGAGTCAATCCGAGTTAGTATGAAAAAGTTATGGACGTTTTAGTACAGAACCTTCTACGAACGTTTCAGAAGCCATTTTTGGAAAATCAAAGCAACAATCATGTTAGGTACCTTTCGAATATCGTTATGGATCAAATCAAATAGAGCTTTTGGAACCATATGTACGTATCAAAATATATCAAAGACTCAATGGAATAATCAAACGTGCTATCATTTGAAAATCAAGACATTAGTCATATCAATTATCTCTCGAATGCCATTCGGAAACATATCAAATAGATCTTCGGACATCATAGATACGCATCAAAACCATATGAAATAGCTTATGGAGGTCAAGAATATTAGCCATCCTGGTGGCTCTAAGAATAGGAATTTCTTTGAAATCATACATATACGTCATCTGCTCGTTTCATAAGGATCATGCCAAAACAAAGAAAGGGTAATCCTTACATACCTTGCCCGCTTCCTACGCTAATCCGAACTTAAGTCTTTGGCTTCGCAAGATCTACAACAATATTAATGTGTACCAAACATTTGCTATAGATACTTAGAAGTTCAATCTTCAACCAACACTTTATTTACAGAAATTTCGGCAGCGTTTCCCCTGTAAATAAAACTAACCCCGAGAATCCAACTCGGCCAAATGATCAATCAACAATCCGAGAATTCAACTCCGCTAAATTATCAACAACAATACCAACAGTTATTCTAATAATATCCACAATCAATTCAAAAAGCATACTAACGTTAGCAACTTCTTTCTACAAACTTCGGCGGCGTTTCATTTACGTTCAATTCATAATTGCTTACATATTCAAGTACTAATCCGAAACCATTCGAACAATATTCAAGAATACGTCAAACAATCCGTGCAATATTCAAAACAATTCAACCAATGCTCCACTCCACCCGAAACCTTCCAAATGCAACAAGAACAATAACAACACATTTCCTTCCTTCAAATTCATGAACTACACCAACAATTCACACACTAACAACATTATTTTCTATAAATACAAGAAACTACATTCAACTCACATTGACTTCGAAAACAACGTCAACTAGAATCATCAAGCTTTCATTATCAACATAGAATCCACAACAACAACAACCAAAACACTAGATAAAATAATTGGTTCATCATTCCTACATAACACACATATGCACGGCCAAGAAGCACACCACACGGCTCAACCCCCCCCCCCCCCCCCCATCATACAAAACATCACAATTTTCATTCATTTCTACATACTACAACATACACAATCATCCATAACATATAAAAGAAGATTAAATCTTACCTCTTCCACTTAACTCCACACTTGGCTAGGATTTGTAGCTTGCAAGAATAGATGTTCTACTTGCTCCAATGACTACTTAACTTTGCTAGGGACCTTCCAATTGGTGGTTTAGCTAGAAGAAAATAATTTTTGATCAAATGTTTTTCCAAGGTTCTTGTTTGGTGTGTATGGCCAAATGGCCTTTTAATTTTTGCCTTCTCCAAGTTTCTTGAGTCTTCTAAGTGAAGATGATAATATGATGAGTTAGTCATCTTTTGGTCTTATTTATTTTATGCCTCCATGTGGGCCTTGGCCCACACCATACTTGGACGGCCCACTTGGCCCTTTTTCTTCGAGACAATTATTTTTTTTGTTTTGGAATTCATGAAAAATTATTTTCTCCTAATTCCAAATTTTCCCTTAACCTTCCTCAATATTACCATGAACCACCTTGTGAATTTCCCTTTTTACCCCTAGAATTTCTTAATATTTCCACATCAATAACTTTCATAAACAACTTGTGTGCTAAACAAGATAAAAAATATAGCCTTGCTCTTAACTTCCTGCCATTATCTTGAATTATCCGAATGTGCAAAATGCGGAATATAACATACCTGGTGCCCAAGGCAAAGGGACGACAATGTCCATTCCCCATTTCATGAATGGCCATGGGGACAATACCAGATGAAGAGATTCCCCTGGTGGATGGATCATTGGGGCGTTCCTTTGACATCGATCACAATTCCGAACAAATATTTTTGTGTCTTCTTCCATATGATCCTAGTAGTAACCGGCTCGAATAAGCTTCCGAACTAATAACTCAGCTCCGGAGTGACTACCACAGGTCCCATCATGGACTTCACGCATTGCATAATCCCTGTCTCCGGGCCCCAGGCACCTAGCTAAAGGACCGTACAATAAAAGTCGGTATAATTTTCTTTCTATTAGGCTATATCTGGTGGCCTTGGTCCTAAGAGTTTGTGATTCCTCAGGATCTGTCGGTAATTTCCCCTCAGCCAGGTAGTCTATGTACTTGTTTTACCAGTTCTAGGTTAAACTTGCCATGTTGACTTCGGCGTGGCTGCTCTCAACAAGCGGAGTTCATCAACCGATCCACAGTACCCGAGTTAAATTCATCCGTTTCTACCGAAGAACCCAAGTTAGCCAATGCATCTGCCTCGGTGTTTTGTTCCCTTGGCACATACTGTATAGTCTATTCTTTGAATTGGTGTAAAACCACCTGCATCTTGTCTAAGTATTTTTGCATGCTATCATCTTTTACATCGAAAACCCCATTTACTTGATTCACGACCAAGAGTGAGTCACATTTCTCTTCGATGATCTCTGCCCCCAAGCTCCTGGCCAGTTCCAAACCTGTAATCATCGCCTCATACTCGGCTTCATTGTTAGTCAATTTTAAAGTTTTGATGGACTACTGGATGATATCCCCCACAGGGGCTTTAAGTACAATCCCAAGCCCGGACCCTTTCACGTTAGATGCTCCGTCAGTGTACAGGGTTCAGATCCCTGAGGCTTTACTCGAGGTTAATAGAAGTTCTTTCTCTACCTCGGGCACTATTGTTGGGGTGAAATCTACCAAGATTTGAGACTTTATAGCCATTCGGGGTTTGTATTCGATGTCAAACCCACTGATCTCGACTGCCCACTTTGCTAACCTATCGGATAACTCTGGTTTGTGCATAACATTTTTTAATGGATATGTCATCACTACGTATATAGGGTGACATTGAAAATAAAGCTTTAACTTTCTAGATGCACCCAATAAAGCTAGGGCCAATTTCTATAGGTGGGGATAACGTTTCTCCACATCCCCCAAAGTTTTACAAGCATAATAAAATGGAAATTGCGTAACTTCTTCCTCTCGGACCAGCACTCCGCTTACCGCGACTTCAGACACTGCCAAATACAAGCATAGTTGCTCGTCTTCCTTTGGGGTGTGCAACAGAGGCCAGCTTGATAAATACCTTTTAAATTCTTCTAAGGCCAGCTGACATTTCGGTGTCCATACGAAGTCATTTTTCTTTTTGAGCAATGAGAAAAAACGATGGCCTTTTTTTTCGAGGGCTGAGAGATGAATCTACTCAGGGCCGCAATCCTTCCGGTCAACCTTTGCACTCCTTTCACATCCTCGACTACCAAAATATCATCAATGGCCTTGATCTTGTCTGGGTTAATTTTGATCCCTCGGTTTGACACCGTGAAACCCAGGAATTTACCCAAACCTACTCCGAACGCGTATTTTTTCGAGTTCAGCTTCATGTTATACTTCCGCAATACATCAAAGGTTTCTTGCAAATGCTTCAAATGGTCCTCTGTTTCCAGGGACTTAACTAGCATATCATCAATATAAACTTCCATTGTTTTACCTACATATTTTTCGAACATCTTATTAACTAGGCGTTGATAAGTAGCACCGGCATTTTTTAATCCGAACGACATTGTTGACACCCAATTTTGTCCCACCTTTCCTCCGAAATACCTATTTTTCGTTTCCAATATTTTGGCAACTTTAAAAAATAATTATTTGCATTTTTTACTATAATTATTAGCTTTTATTAATACCGGCATTTCATTATCCTGTTGTAGTCACTACTGTTATTATCTTTTATTACCGTTACTACTACCATTATTATTATTATTGTTAGTGTTATTGTTATTATTATTATTATTATTATTATTATTATTATTTCTATTATTATTATTATTATTATTTTATTACCAGTATTATTATAATTCACATTTTTTATCATTTCAGCATTTTTACCAGCTTATGCACACGCATAGCATTTATCTTCGCGTAATTTAATAATAGCGTTTACTTACTGCTGAATTTCAAAATATTATTGCACAACTATTGCGACGTCATATCATGTTATTTTCATTTGAGTACTAACAAATACATACTTTATATTAGGGGATATTTTAGCACACTCAGTATATGATTAATTGAAATGGGTCTCTTATTTAAATCTAGAAGCCAAACTATTTTCATCCAGCCCAACATTTTAAAACAACCAGCCCAAATCAGTTAACCCATTATTTTTATCCGCCCAGCCCACATTTTCAGTCAATTCAGCCCATTCTTTTAACCCAATACCCAGTCCACTAACCCACACGAACCCGACCCGACCCGCTGTTTAAGAAAAGGAACCACTAGGGTTCCATTTCTTCTTCAGTCGCACACCCCCACGCTCCCTTCTCTCTTCCCTGTTCTCTCTCCCACGCACGCCTCTGTTCTTCCACTTCCCTCTGTCCCCCACGCCTCTGCGCTTCCACTCCTCTCTGTCCCCGCTCCTCTCCCTCTTTCTTCAACGCCAAAAGAGCAAAAACCCTATAAATAATGGTTAGTTGAATCGAAAATAGAGGTTTTGAAGTCGCAAAAATCCCCCTGAAAATTAAAGTTCTGAAGAACAAGTTTTCCAGTGGCCAAAATCCCCTAAGCAATATTAATTTCATCAGTCTTAATATGGAGTGAAAGTATTGAATCATTTTTTTTTTTGGTTTTTTTTCGTTTATTTTGGGCTTTGAATCCGAGCATTGCAAGCTCGGATTTGATAGTGTTTGAGTGTGAATCGAAGGCCCCGTACCCACTTCTCTGCACCCGAAGCAGGTAATTCCCCTTTTCATTTATTTTTGCATTTTTTTTCGTTTCTTTAGTTGCTATGTGTTAGCTTAAATTTGTCATCTTTTTTTGTGATTAAGAATGTTCATGTGATGAGTTAATTAGCTAAATAATGTTTTTTTTTCTGTGTTAGTTCATTTTACTGTTTCTGTTTGATTTGTGTACGTAGTCTAAACATATGTATATGTGTTAGAGTAGTTGGTCCGTGTTGAATCATATTCGTGTTCAATCTTGATTTTAGATTGAAAAGGAATAAATATAATATGAATCAATTTAACTAGTAATTTAATTAGTGATTATGTGAACTAATTTAATAGTGGTGATTAGTTTGCTGTTGCATTCATTAGAAAGTATGCTATGTTTAGTCTGCTCATATAAACATGCTTTAGAAGCCATTTGGTCTAGGCTGTTTATGCTAAGTATGCATTATATATTGGTTGTGTTCTAGTTAATCATGATTTACAGGTTGTTTTGTTAGAATTGATTAAGTAGGCAGATTTAGATGTTGTATGATCAAGCGAGCTAGTAAGGATTTCAATATGTTGTATTAAATGTTCAGGATGTCTGGCATAATACCATGACTTCTTAAAGTTGATTATGTCATAGTTGCTGTGCTGATTGTTATTCTCCTTTAGATAGGAGTTGATGGTATATTGTGTACCAAAGAGTCTGTTCATTTGTACCTAATTAATCTGTTATTTTTTTTCTTAGAACAATAATAGCTTTTGTCACAATCGGGTGCTAATCTTTATCTCTTTTCCCCTTTATTTTACATGTACACATCGTAGCAAACGGAGTTTTAATTCGGGACTTTATCAAAACAAAGTCTCAAGATGAGACTCGGCACACCCATCCATAGAGTCATCTCGTTCCGCAATTCTTAGATCACATCGGGCAGGCGAAACTCGTTATAGGCCGCCTGTAACATTTATTCTTTTTTTTTTCTCTTATCATTCATTTTGTTTCATCCATTTTTATGATTGCTAATTTGTCTGCGTTTTGGATTGTGCGTGGCTTAAAATTAGGTGGAGAACCTATGATTCATGTAGGATTAGAAAGGGGTAGATTCTATCATTTAGGATTACCGCTCTGAACATTAAGCACTTATTTTCACCATATAGAGTGCATCATTCATATAATAATATTTTAAACTTTGTTAGCTATAAGTTATCTTTTTTTTTCCTCAAAAGCTATTTTCTTAAATTTTAAACCTCAATTAATTAACCTAAGATTGGCCGGATAACCGTAGTTAACGGATTCTAAAGGATGCCTAACCCCTTCCCTTTAGGATAATATAGAACCCTTGCCCAGAATCACACTGATTAGGCAGGCTATTAACAGAGGTTTAGTTTAGTTTTACCTTAGTTAATAATTAGGTGCCCTAATTCACCTTAAAATCAATTAGGTGGCGACTCCTTAAAACAAAGCGAAATAGAAATCTCCAATATGTTGTACTCCGCTTTGACCCGGTTAAAATGGGGTATAACAGCTTGGCGATTCCGCTGGGGATACTTAGGTTCTTAACCATAACAACTTAGGTTAATAATTAATTAAAAGCAGGGGCATATTTTAGCTATATCAAGTCGGCAATTGCAAGATTCAGATAAAGCAAAGGGCAAAGTCAACTTAATACTGATTAAATTTGAAACTTACAAATTTATTTGAGTGCAGGAACTTTTAGATGCAAATTTTGGCAGGGTATAAGGTCCCCAAATCTTCGGCACTGCATCATGAATATTTGCTGCTGCAAATTACGCACCGCGGCAAACTCGTCTCACCGCATATGAATCAAGCATTGCAAAAGCTCTTCGCTCCGCACTAATTTTAGTAATCATAAATCAAGCACTGCATTTAGGCTAGTCCGCCTTTTAAAAAAGGACATTTTAGGCTAGTCCGCCTTTAATAGGACATTTTAGGCTTGTCCGCCTTTAATAGGACATTTTAGGCCGTCCGCCTTTAATAGGACATTTTAGGCTTGTCCGCCTTTAATAGGACATTTTAGGCTTGTCCGCCTTTAATAGGACATTTTAGGCTTGTCCGCCTTCAATAGGACATTTTAGGCTAGTCCGCCTTCAATAGGACATTTAAGGCTAAGCACCGCCTTCTATCTGTTGCATGGGCTGAGCACCGCCCTCTTGATGTTTCTGCATAAGGCTGAGCGCCGCCTTCTATCTGTTGCATGGGTTGAGCACCGCCCTCTTGATGCTTCTGCATAAGGCCGAGCATCGTCTTCTATCTCAATTTTATTCTGACATGAACTACGCCTGACCTGATTCCCATGGTGGGATACGTAGGCGGCCCACATAGGCCTCAGTCACATTATTAGAAAATCTCAATTTTATTTCTGCTTGTATTTTGAACTACACTTGACCTGATTCCCTTAGTGGGATACGTAGGCAGCCTATGTCAGGCTCGGTCTCGTCATTTTTAAAGTCCCACATCGTCCTATGCCAGAAACTGGGATAATTTTTAAGAGCATCATCACAAGCGACATCGAGAGATGTGAAGAGTTGTGGTCAGCAGACAGAGGAAAACTTCGGAGAAAAGGCATTCGCTTTGTTTCACAATGTGTCACAGTTCCAAGTTCAGCAGAAATTATTTATCATTATACACATATTTTACTATGCATATTTTATTTTGAAATAATATGATTTTCAATCAGATCGTTTATTAGTTGGTCAAGACTTAAGAATGAGCGGAGGTTACAAGTCCAGACAAAGTTGGAGGCATGAAGCGCCAAGAGCCAGATCTTCAAAGTCAACGCGAATCAACCCCCTCCCAAAACTTACAAATTTTCTTTGGATGCAGATTTCCAAGTTGCGGAAGCTAAAATATGTACAACCTTGCAAGGATGGCATGTTGAATGGTTTGAGCTTTCCTGTAACAATTATGCTTCTCGAGTATCAACAATTTTCAAGATTTGCAATGAAATTAATGCTGGAGTCTTGCGAAAATTCTTTCAAACGTATCGATGCACAATTTTTTCCTATTGCTTTCAAATACCCCGCACTGCACATGCATTACTACTTTCAAATGCACCGCATATATATTGCTTTATTATTTTCAAATGCCTTGAGAATGCTCACAAGTGCACCGCACATGCATTGCTTTATTATTTTCAAATGCTCTGCGTATGCTCGCAGATGCATTGCACCGCACCTGCATTGCTTTATTATTTTCAAATGCTCTGCGTATGCTCGCAGACGCATTGCACCGCACATGCATTGCTTTATTATTTTCAAATGCTCTGCGTATGCTCGCAGACGCATTGCACCGCACCTGCATTGCTTTATTATTTTCAAATGCTCTGCGTATGCTCGCAGATGCATTGCACCGCACCTGCATTGCTTTATAATTTTCAAATGCTCTGCGTATGCTCGCAGATGCATTGCACCGCACCCGCATTTCTTTATTATTTTCAAATGCCCTGCGTATGCTCGCAGACGCATCGCACCGCACCTGCATCGTTTTATTGTTTTCAAATGCCCTGCGTATGCTCGCAGACGCATTGCACCGCACCTGCATTGCTTTATTATTTTCAAATGCTCTGCGTATGCTCGCAGACGCATTGCACCGCACATGCATTGCTTTATTATTTTCAAATGCTCTGTGTATGCTCGCAGACGTATTGCACCGCACATGCATTGCTTTATTATTTTCAAATGCTCTGCGTATGCTCGCAGATGCATTGCACCGCACCTGCATTACTTTATTATTTTCAAATGCTCTGCGTATGCTCGCAGATGCATTGCACCGCACCCGCATTGCTTTATTATTTTCAAATGCCCTGCGTATGCTCGCAGACGCATCGCACCGCACCTGCATTGCTTTATTATTTCCAAATGCCCTGCGTATGCTCGCAGACGCATTGCACCGCACCTGCATCGCTTTATTGTTTTCAAATGCTCTGCGTATGCTCGCAGACGCATTGCACCGCACATGCATTGCTTTATTATTTTCAAATGCTCTGCGTATGCTCGCAGACGCATTGCCCCGCACCTGCATTGCTTTATTATTTTCAAATGCTCTGCGTATGCTCGCAGATGCATTGCACCGCACCTGCATTACTTTATTATTTTCAAATGCTCTGCGTATGCTCGCAGATGCATTGCACCGCACCTGCATTGCTTTATTATTTTCAAATGCCCTGCGTATGCTCGCAGACGCATCGCACCGCACCTGCATTGCTTTATTATTTCCAAATGCCCTGCGTATGCTCGCAGACGCATTGCACCGCACCTGCATCGCTTTATTGTTTTCAAATGCCCTGCGTATGCTCGCAGACGCATTGCACCGCACCTGCATCACTTTATTGATTTCAAATGCCCTGTGTATGCTCGCAGACGCATTGTACCGCACCCGCATCGCTTTATTATTTTCAAATGCCCTGCGTATGCTCGCAGACGCATTGCACCGCACCTGCATTGCTTTATTATTTTCAAATGCCCTGCGTATGCTAGCAGACGCATTGCACCGCACCTGCATCGCTTTATTATTTCCAAATGCCCTGCGTATGCTCGCAGACGCATCGCACCGCACCTGCATTGCTTTATTATTTTCAAATGCCCTGCGTATGCTCGCAGAAGCACCGCACCGCACCTGCATTGCATTATTACTTTCAAATGCCTTGCGAATGCTCGCAGACGCACCGCACACACATTGTACTATTACTTTCAGCTACCCTGCGAACGCATTCGTCATGCCAGCTTTAAAAGCCTCATTTATCATGAATCATTCAGCTTAAATAGCCCATCCGGTTTAAGGCCTCATTAATCATCGCCAAAGGCGTCATTCTCATGAATCATCGGCCTAGAATCTCATTTGCATTAGCCTCAGCAAAAGCTATCATTTATTTAAATCATTGCAACTTTTTATGGGCTTATTTTCATCACTTACTTTCGATATTTATTTTTACTGACTATTTTTATCTAGTTTTAAGCTTCGCAGGAGGTTTAGCGCAACGTGGAACTGTTTCTTCGGCAGCGAACTGAGGCAATGCGTCGGGAAAGAAAGCAGAATTCCTGACAAGGGTCAAAGATCTACCTCGAACACTCGTCTCCAACTCCAAATATCCCGCTCACAGTCCAGCAGAATTTTCGAGTTCTACCATAATACCCAGTGTCATCATAATTAGACACTGGGACAATATTTTGCAAAAATTCGCACCAATCGGGATTTGTTATTCATAGGGGCCGTAGTCATCCCAGAACTACACACGGCCTGATTCACGTGCAGCCCTAGATATGTAGGCGACTCGGAGATCGGAGTTCGACCGTAATTTTTTTTACCCTTAGTCCTCCAAAATCCTTTAGCCGGGACAAAATAGGCTACTAAGTCAACGTCTTTGCCCAAAAATTCTTTCATCATTACCGGGCAAAGAGGGACAAGTTGTTGACACCCAATTTTGTCCCACCTTTCCTCCGAAATACCTATTTTTCGCTTCCAATATTTTGGCAACTTTAAAAAAAAATTATTTGCATTTTTTACTATAATTATTAGCTTTTATTAATACTGGCATTTCATTATCCTGTTGTAGTCACTACTGTTATTATCTTTTATTACCGTTACTACTACCATTATTATTATTATTATTGTTATTGTTATTATTATTATTATTATTATTATTATTTCTATTATTATTATTATTATTATTATTATTATTTTATTACCAGTATTATTATAATTCACATTTTTTATCATTTCAGCATTTTTACCAGCTTATGCACACGCATAGCATTTATCTTCGCGTAATTTAATAATAGCGTTTACTTACTGCTGAATTTCAAAATATTATTGCACAACTATTGCGACGTCATATCATGTTATTTTCATTTGAGTACTAACAAATACATACTTTATATTAGGGGATATTTTAGCACACTCAGTATATGATTAATTGAAATGGGTCTCTTATTTAAATCTAGAAGCCAAACTATTTTCATCCAGCCCAACATTTTAAAACAACCAGCCCAAATCAGTTAACCCATTATTTTTATCCGCCCAGCCCACATTTTCAGTCAATTCAGCCCATTCTTTTAACCCAATACCCAGTCCACTAACCCACACGAACCCGACCCGACCCGCTGTTTAAGAAAAGGAACCACTAGGGTTCCATTTCTTCTTCAGTCGCACACCCCCACGCTCCCTTCTCTCTTCCCTGTTCTCTCTCCCACGCACGCCTCTGTTCTTCCACTTCCCTCTGTCCCCCACGCCTCTGCGCCTCCACTCCTCTCTGTCCCCGCTCCTCTCCCTCTTTCTTCAACGCCAAAAGAGCAAAAACCCTATAAATAATGGTTAGTTGAATCGAAAATAGAGGTTTTGAAGTCGCAAAAATCCCCCTGAAAATTAAAGTTCTGAAGAACAAGTTTTCCAGTGGCCAAAATCCCCTAAGCAATATTAATTTCATCAGTCTTAATATGGAGTGAAAGTATTGAATCATTTTTTTTTGGTTTTTTTTCGTTTATTTTGGGCTTTGAATCCGAGCATTGCAAGCTCGGATTTGATAGTGTTTGAGTGTGAATCGAAGGCCCCGTACCCACTTCTCTGCACCCGAAGCAGGTAATTCCCCTTTTCATTTATTTTTGCATTTTTTTTCGTTTCTTTAGTTGCTATGTGTTAGCTTAAATTTGTCATCTTTTTTGTGATTAAGAATGTTCATGTGATGAGTTAATTAGCTAAATAATGTTTTTTTTTCTGTGTTAGTTCATTTTACTGTTTCTGTTTGATTTGTGTACGTAGTCTAAACATATGTATATGTGTTAGAGTAGTTGGTCCGTGTTGAATCATATTCGTGTTCAATCTTGATTTTAGATTGAAAAGGAATAAATATAATATGAATCAATTTAACTAGTAATTTAATTAGTGATTATGTGAACTAATTTAATAGTGGTGATTAGTTTGCTGTTGCATTCATTAGAAAGTATGCTATGTTTAGTCTGCTCATATAAACATGCTTTAGAAGCCATTTGGTCTAGGCTGTTTATGCTAAGTATGCATTATATATTGGTTGTGTTCTAGTTAATCATGATTTACAGGTTGTTTTGTTAGAATTGATTAAGTAGGCAGATTTAGATGTTGTATGATCAAGCGAGCTAGTAAGGATTTCAATATGTTGTATTAAATGTTCAGGATGTCTGGCATAATACCATGACTTCTTAAAGTTGATTATGTCATAGTTGTTGTGCTGATTGTTATTCCCCTTTAGATAGGAGTTGATGGTATATTGTGTACCAAAGAGTCTGTTCATTTGTACCTAATTAATCTGTTATTTTTTTTCTTAGAACAATAATAGCTTTTGTCACAATCGGGTGCTAATCTTTATCTCTTTTCCCCTTTCTTTTACATGTACACATCGGAGCAAACAGAGTCTTAATTCGGGACTTTATCAAAACAAAGTCTCAAGATGAGACTCGGCACACCCATCCATAGAGTCATCTCGTTCCGCAATTCTTAGATCACATCGGGCAGGCGAAACTCGTTAGAGGCGCCTGTAACATTTATTCTTTTTTTTCTCTCTTATCATTCATTTTCTTTCATCCATTTTTATGATTGCTAATTTGTCTGCGTTTTGGATTGTGCGTGGCTTAAAATTAGGTGGAGAACCTATGATTCATGTAGGATTAGAAAGGGGTAGATTCTATCATTTAGGATTACCGCTCTGAACATTAAGTACTTATTTTCACCATATAGAGTGCATCATTCATATAATAATATTTTAAACTTTGTTAGCTATAAGTTATCTTTTTTTTTTCTCCTCAAAAGCTATTTTCTTAAATTTTAAACATCAATTAATTAACCTAAGATTGGCCGGATAACCGTAGTTAACGGATTCTAAAGGATGCCTAACCCCTTCCCTTTAGGATAATATAGAACCCTTACCCAGAATCACACTGATTAGGCAGGATATTAACGGAGGTTTAGTTTAGTTTTACCTTAGTTAATAATTAGGTGCCCTAATTTACCTTAAAATCAATTAGGTGGCGACTCCTTAAAACAAAGCGAAATAGGAATCTCCAATATGTTGTACTCCGCTTTGACCCGGTTAAAATGGGGTATAACAGATATTACGTTATGACAATAAGTCCTGTACTTAGTTATGAAATAAGTCTTTTCCTGATCCTCCGGGTTCATCCGGATTTGGTTATACCCGGAGTAAGCGTCAAGAAAGCTCAATATTGCATGATCGGCCATCGCATCAATCATTCGTTCGATGTTAGGTAAAGGAAAGGAATCTTTCAGGCATGCTTTGTTCAAATATTTATAGTCCACACACATTCTAAATTTGTTAACCTTTTTAGGCACAACTATTACGTTAGCTAACCAATCCAGGTATTTAAGCTCCCGGATGGATCCTATTTTTAATAATTTTGTTACCTCTTCCTTGACGAATTTATGTTTGACCTCGGCCATTGGTCTCCACTTATGTTTTATCGAGGTGAACTTCCGATCAAGGTTCAGCCAATGAGTGGTGACCTTGGGCGGAATACATGTTATATTTAAGTGGGACCATGCAAAACAATCGACATTAGCTTGAAGAAATTTGATCAATTTACTCTTGAGCTCCAAGGTTAATCCCGTGCCCAGGTATACCTTTCTGTCTGGTAGATGGACAAACCATAACTTGTTCAAGCTCTTCCACCGTTGATTTTGTCGCGTCTGAATCATCGGGTAATACAAATGACCTGGGAACACCGAAGTCATCTTCTTCCCCGTCTATCTTTCCTTCTTCTTTGAATCTAGCCGGATCCGCGTCCTGTGATTGCTATTTGGCGTCTTTTATTTCGTCCGCATCCTCCGTATCCTCGTGCATGGCTATCTTTGGTGCTTGAACAGCTTCTTCAACCACGAACATTTCCCTTGCTACAGGTTGCTCTCCATGAATGAGTTTTACTCCCCCTCCGAGGTCAGAAATTTCAACATTTGGTGCAAGGTTGAAGGTACCGCCCTCATGATGTGCAACCACGATCTTCTGAGCAAGGTGTTGTACCTCATCTCTCCGTCAACGACATAGAGCTTTGTGTGTTGAAGTACACCGACTACGTTCACTGGCAGTGTGATCTCGCCCTTTGTAGTTTCACACGCCATATTAAAACCGTTTAGGGCCCGGGCTACTGGTATAATCTGATCCAACAGTCCCAGCTACTCCACTACCTTCCATCGGATAATGTTAGCCGAGGTATCTAGATCAATCAAAAAATGTTTCACATGAGTTTTATTTATAAGGACAGAAATTGCCAAAGCATCATTGTGTGGTTAAATGACACCCTCTGCGTCTTCGTCACTGAAGGAGATAAATCCATCTGGTATGTAGTCCCTGGTCCTCTTCTCTCGAGTGATTGAGAATTTTGTATTCTTCATCGTCAGACCTCGGGGTATTTCTATCCCACCGATGATCATGTTGATCACATGTTGGGGTTTTTCTGGTTCGGTCTTCTTACTCGTTTCCCTGTTCTTAAAGTGATTATTTTCTCGTTCACTCAGAAACTCCCGGAGATGACCGTTCTTTAATAGCCGTGCAACTTCGTCTCATAACCATTTACAATCATCAATCCGGTTTCCATGAGTACGATCGTACTCGCATATCAGATTTGGATCCAGTTGCGAAGGGTCGATTCGCAACAGCCTTGGCCATCTTGCGTCTTTGATGTGACCGATTACCGCAATAATGGCTCTCAAGTCAACATTGAAATTATATTCGAACAACCTCAGGCTTTCGCCGGTGTCAGACATCCCAACGGTGTTATTTTAGAACTGCAAAGCCCTGCTCCCCGAGCCGCGATCGCTTCGTCTGTCACTTTTTGCTATATTGGGACCAGGACCATATCTTCCCTTATCCTACTTGAAGGTGGACCACTCAGGTTGAGGATATGGATGATATCTATCCCTTGATGGTTAAAATTTTGCTTCTATTACCCTTTTTGGTATGTCCGAATAATTTATCCAATTAATCGGACCTAGTTGTAGCCCGAGGTAATCATCCTCCACCCGTATCTTGCACTCATACATGTTATGGACATCAACCCAAGTAATAGCTTTGAACTCCAATAGGTTCTCTTTTATCTTAAGGGAAACATTGGAACTTCGTGGGTTAAGTCCTTTCGTGAAAGCCTGAGCTTCCCACTCATCGGGAATCGGAGGTAACAACATCCTTTCCTTCTGGAATCTTATCACAAACTCTCTGAGTCGTTCGTCATATTTTTGGAAGATCTTGAATATGTCGGCCTTTCTTGCTTGCACCTTCTGGGCCCCGGCGTGAGCCTTCACGAAGGCATCCGCGAACAGCTCGAAGGACGGAATAGAGTACTGAGGCAGCGTACAATACCATTTCATGGCTCCTTTAGTCAATGTCTCACCGAACTTTTTCAGCATTATCGACTCAATTTCATCATCTTCCAGATCGTTGCCCGTTATGGCACAGGTGTAGGTGGTTATATGTTCCTGTGGATCCATTGTCCCGTCATATTTCAGGATATTCGACATCTTAAATCTCTTTGGGATCAATTTCGAAGCCGCACTCGGTGGGAAAGGCCTTCGAACAATAAATTTGGTTTTCGGTCCGGTCAGAATTGGTGGCGCCCTCGAAATCTGATCCACTCGAGAATTATAGTCTTCCACTTTCTTTTCGTTGGAGTCAATCCGTTTAGACAGCGCCTCCAATATCTTTATCATTGGTATTCCATTGTTGGGGTTCTCATCGTGGTTGTTGTTATACGCATTGTTCGCGGTCGACATGTCGAAGTTAACCAGAAATCAAGAAAAAAAAAAAGGCAAAAGAGCAAGTGAAAGTTGAGTTGCAAACAAATCACCGCTATTATCCTTAGCCCTACGGTGGGCGCCAAACTGTTTACCCCTTGAAAAGGTAACAATTAAATTTGTATGTGGTATAAAGGATATGCGACTTGATTCGTTTATAGAACAAAAGAATAACAATAACGAAATAAAGATTGAGAATAAGAAGGTAAGATAGCCTCAGTGACGGTTGTAACGGATGGCCCGGACTGAGGCCTAAACACTTCAAATCAATTTGTGGGAATTTTATCAACTTTGATGCTTACAGAACTTTGAGAATTAGGGTTTCAATACAATTGTATAGAAGACAGTAAAACAAGATGATCCTCCTATTCATAGTACAAGTATTCGTATTTGACAAGGTAACTAAATCAATCATGGATAGTGATCCCCGAAATCTCGGGCTTGAAAGCTACATGACTCGCCGTGCGGCGTGAAATCCGCAACGGGTCGGATTTCTCGCACTATCACCAACTAGAAACACAACTCTTCGGGAATTGCTGGGTCCGGGTGACCGAGTCCGAAACGTTCCTATCCGATTAGACGAGCAAATTGATCCACTACCCCTCATTCTTAGTTTTGGCCGTCGGTCGTTGGGTCGGGATCGTAGACCCCGATTTTTACCGTAGACAAAGAAGTCAAAGAAAATTTTCACAACTTGTCTTTTGTTAACTCTATAATGATTTGGATTTAGGTGTGGCCCTGTGGGATAGTCCAAAACTTTACCTATCAAAAACTGAAAACTAGCAATTGATATGGACAATTAGCCTTTTGCCCACAAGTTATTTGGAAACTCACTTTTGGTCCATATTAGTAGAATTAGTTGCAAAGGAGAATTTAACTGCACGTAACAAGAAAAGCTAACCTAATAAACGTTAGTATCAATTTACTAATAATCATTGAGATTTCAGAACTTTTATAGTTGCATGAATTAACGTTCTACCTAGAATCTCTTTGACTTTCTTTTACTTCCAAAAGCGTGTTTCCTTTAACAATTGACAAAAAATTATATTTGAATAGAAACCTGTCAGTGAAAAGGCTAACGACTTTTATCAAGTCATCGCATAAATGATTTCTTTCCTAAGTGTATATGTTTTCCTTTTTGCAATGTGAAAACTTGGTATCTTTTTCTTTCCTATATTAAGGAGTATACTATCACTATCATGCAAAAGTTTGACAAGGTTGTGTTACTGCAATATTGGATATTGTCAATCTTAATGTAATATAATTCGACTCTTCAGTAGATACCACTCCGCTTGTTTCAATTTACGTGAATCATATATATAGCTGGATGCAGTGGCAAAACTAAAATTTTCACTAAGGGGTTCAAAATATACAGAAGTGAGCACACGAAGAAGTCGAAGGGGGTTCAACATCTACTAAATATATATAAAAAATCATTTTAACCATATATAAACAGTGTAATTTTTCACTGAAGGGAGTTGAGAACCCCCTTGGCTATGCCTAGCTCCGCCCCTGGCTGGACACAGAGATTATGAGAAAAATTAAAAAAATTAGAACTTGCAATCTAGAAGATGTCATAATATTTGTGCGGCTCTTTAGAAATTGTATTCTATAGCCACACAAGTTATGACATGTTTAAGGCCACAAGTTTCAAAAGTTTTATAACCACACAAATATTATGACGTATTTAAGATTACAAGTTTGAAAAGGCTTCCATTCTTTATTAAATTTCGTGTTAAGTCAAATTATGTCAAATAAAGAAGAACAAAGAAAGTATATTTTGAATTCAGTAAACAAATTGAACTGTGTTTAAATTTAGAATATGAATCCATACAATTCAAATCTTGAATCTGTTTCAAAAGTTACGCTACTTCAATATGCTACTGATGTTGAAGTGTACTCGAGCAATCAACAAAGTAGGATTCAATTAAACTACTCCCTCCATCTCAAATTGTCAGTCGTGGTTACTAAAAATAGTTTCTCAAATTATTTATTGTTTTAGAAGTTCAAGACACAGTTAATTATTTCTTCCCCATTTTACTCTTAGTTCAATTTAGTTTGTCATTAATGGAGATGACACATAAATAGAGTAAATATTTAATGAAGAGATTATAACTTAGATATAAATAAGGGTAAAGTTAGTCAAATACCCTTTTTAATTAAAATTTCTTAAGGAGCGTTTAAAACAAAAAAAAAACATATAATTTGAGACGAACGGAGTAATTGAATATGCTGTGTGAATAGTTATCTATTCAAAATTCAGCTTAACATGTGTTCTAAGTGTGCACAAATTCAATTTTTAAAAGATTTGTTATGAAATAATAAGTTACACGACAACAAGAGATATAGCCAAAGAAGCGAGAGAGAGAGAGAGAGAGAGAGAGAGAGAGAGAGAGAGAGAGAGAGAGAGAGAGAGATTTTATTGCTCTTTCAATTGATGTACAAATGAACTGAATTGACTTCTTATTTACATAAGAAAAGAAGCAACTGCGAGGCTTTTCAGGAAGCTGCTGCGAGGCTTTTCAGAAGCTGCTGACAAGCTGCCTGCTTGAGCTGCTTGCAAGCTACCTGTTTGAATTACTCGCAAGTTGCCTGCTTGATTGCAAGCCAGAGGAAGCTGCTGCAAGGCTTTTGAAGGAGCTGCCTGCTTGATTGCAAGTTTATCCAATTGCAACTTATCCAGAAAATCGTGTATTTGAATGGACATCCATAATATGGTGTATTTATAGCACTAGCCCTTGGATGTGCATTAATAAATAATGTGCCTCGTTAAAACCTTACTAGGAAAAATCCAGAGGGAAAAAATCCCTAATGAAGGCTAAAGAGTATATATATCTAGTAATACACATTGCTAGTTGCCTCATTAAAAATCTTACTAGAAAAACCCAAATGGGACCATCTTGGTTAATGGAAAAATAGTACAACGCGTATATTATTCCCCCTGATTAAAGCATAACATAATTCTTGAAGATGATATACTCCGATCTTGTATACCAAACTTATCAGATCTTGAGGTTGGCAGAGCCTTTGTGATTTGATCTGTCAAATGATCATTTGACGACCTGGATGATCATCTGCAACTTCATTTTTTAGATAGATTTGCATCAACTCATTAATATTGTTGCAATCACGCCAAATATATTTTTGACTTGTTTTATAAATTGTCGTTATCTTTCTATGATTTGATTTTCGTGTAAAACAACGAAATAGATAACATATCTGGATCGAACTCTTATGTCGATCAGATAAATGTCTTGTATATCCAAAACACTTGACAATATTTTTTAGGATAAGCACATTCATGACAAGAATTTCATTTGCAATATGCAATTGATTTATTCAATATCTCCATGTCTGAGTAAAACTATATCATGCTCGTAGTTATAACAAGATAAATCAATGCATCAATTGCACAAAAATATGGTACTTCAAAACCAATATAATTTTTTAATTTCAACTTCTTTTTGCAGATAATCTATTGCTTTTGGAAAATTTTCAAGAGCTCCGATAATATTCAAGTCATCAACTTTCACAATAATGTGAAAGATTCCGATTATCATAAAGAGACAAAGGTAAATACGGTCATATGTGTACCCTTCGTCAATGAATATTCACTAGGTTGATTAAATCACATTCACCTTACCTGATTTAATCCGTATAACGATTATGAACAAGTTCCCCAAGAACTTGTAATGTCTGGACTGCAGGTCCAATAAAGTTTATGCTTACCAAGATGTAGCATATCACTTAGTAATCATTTCTACGTCAGCATGCTTTAAAAGACGTAGATTTCAGATCCTCACAATCTTATACAATATTACACGTTATATGGTATCAAAGATATCGTTGATGCTATGTCATTTTGTATCGGTTCGCAATTTGACATAACTTACTGAGATCTCATCACTTCATTATTGCAGGTACATGAACATCCCATAAGGTTTCATGAAGTGTTATGTCGTAGGCTCTTCAAGAGCACGTTGCTTCCTTATTATGATCATTCTGATCATTTGCTCCTCCCATTTTTCAAGGATTATTACGTTTCAAACTGATTGGTCTACCATGCTCCATGCATACCGTAGACTCTGTCCTTCAAGGACATTAGGGGCATTTTACAGATGAAACATGAAATAGTTGGGTCAGCAAATGCTTCCAGCATTTGACTTGAATTATCTGAGGATCATACTGGTGATAAGTCACAACATATTTCTTAGCTGCTTATTCTCTCCCCCTTATGTTAGAAAAACTAACAGATATCCCAATTTTCTTTGGGAAATCTATCTTTTGTGCATCATGGTATATCCATTAATTATATACCGCACATCAACAAGCCATAAGATGGAAATATCTAGTTCCTGATCCTGAAGCAATTATGAGGGGAGAATTTATCATAATTTATTGGTCTGTAGCATACAAGTGTCATTGTATGCAATATATCATATCTCAGACCAATATCTGAAGCTCTGTTCTCACAAGCAATGGTTTAGCCAAATTATGGAGGCATCCAATGCCAAACTAGCTTAGATATAAACCAGCATCATTATCAAGATGAATTGTCTTCATTACATATTCTGAAAATTTTGCTTCCACCTCAATTATTTTGAGCAAGCAACTTCATAAATGTCAAACTGTCAGTTGAAAATAAATATACATGTGACCGTCTCATAGATGCATTTATTTAAGACATCACATCGCAGGTGAGGGTCTCAAGTTCACCTTTTATATTTTCCAGAATTTCGGTAATTCAGTCCCAACATTGGCTAGTGTAATCAACTTATCATGAAAACAAGCAACACAAACAAATTTTTGAAGAATCTTCTAGTTCTTTAATATATTTAGAATACTAAATTAGCACATCAGATTTAAATCAGGACGACCAAAATGGTCATGTCAACTGATAAAATTATGTGTACTAGTAAACTTCAAGTGTACCATAACGAGTGCTATTTGTTTTAGAAAACTTCTGGTTTACTATTGCATGAGATTTTATGTCAATAAAATTCTGGTTTATTGTGGCAAGTGATCCCATCACGCTCGAGTATCTTTTCACATACATATTTTTTACTCGGTAACTTGGAGATATTCAATCTTCTAATCAGTTGCAGTCTCAATATGATAACTATTTTTCTCGCTAGTAAACTTCAGATTTACTACAACTTATTTTCCAATATAACAATTACGATCTAGAATAAAGAGGGTCATCATATGTAACCTCTTCGAGAGACTTCAATTTCATATATATAGTACTTTAGGAGTAGATTTCAAGGGTTATACTACTCCGGGAGTAGAATTCAGAGTGTTACTACTTCGTGGAGTAAGTTGTAGAGTTTTACTACTTCGAGAGTAAACTACACTGCTTCAAAAGTAAATTTCAAAGCCTTACTAGTCCAGGAGTAAAGCATAAAATATTCTGAATATTTCTTCTCAAATATTGTACCTCTTCTGGAGGTGGGTCGTGATATCTTCACAACCAAATGCACATCTGTATTGATAAGCTTTACTAAATATTATCACATTTACTTCAGGGAATGGATCTATATTTATAGCTTTTAGGGATAAGACACTATTACCCCCCTAAACTATACCCGAAGTTGCTACGATACACCTTACCTTTCCCAGGATCCTATTACGCCCCCCCCTAAACTTATTTAAGACGGAATAATTGCCCCCCCCCCCCTAAACGCTGATGCCCACTCTCATATGAGAGAGTGACATACACTCTCCTTTCCACATGTGTATTTATTTGTTTTCTTCTTCTTTTTTTAATTTTTTCAACTTACGTGTCAATGTTTTTAAAAATAAAAATAAAAAACTGAATTTTCATTAAAAATGAGTTTTAAAACCCTTTTTTTTTTAATTTGAAAACTTTATTTTTTTTAAACCCATTTAAAAAAAACTAAAAACATGGATTAAAAAACTGAATTTTCTTTTTAAAAAATGATTTTTAAAACCATTTTTTTTAAAAAAAATTGAAAATATGTTTTTTTAAGCCGTTTTTTAAAAAGAAAAAAAAACTGAAAAATGATTTTTTTTTTAAATATGGAAAAATGGATTTGTTAAATATATGGAAAACTTGATTATTTTTTTAAAATGTCTTAAAAAATCTTGATTTTCATGATTTCATTTTCTTAGGACACTTTTATTTTTCAAATAAAATCTGGAAAAGTGTTTTTCTTGCAAAAATGTGAAAAAAAAAACTGAATTTTTATAAAATTTTGAAAAAATTAATTATTTTCTTAACATGTGGAAAACCCGTTTTTTAAAACTAAATGTGGAAGACTAGATTTATTTTCAAATTTTAAGAAAATGCAGATTTTTAAGGAAAAAAAATTAAGTTTTCCCCTTTTTTATGTTTCTCACTCTCTCAAAGAGAGTGAAACACACTCTTCTTGCCACATCAGCGTTTAGGGGGTAATTATTCTGTTTTAAATAACTTTAAGGGGGTAATTATTCCATTTTAAATAAGTTTAGGGGGGTAATAGGGCCCAAGGAAAGGTAAGGTGTGTCGTAGCAATTTCGGGTATAGTTTAGGGGGGTAATAGTGCCTTATCCCTAGCTTTTATCAAAAGTTCTCATTCTTCAGGAATGAAACACAATCATCTGAACGTGCCTTAAGCATATCAAATCGTGCTAGCTTAGAACCTCTTTAAGATATTGCTACTTCAGGAGAAAATCGAGGCATACATATGATATAGAGAGCCTATGTAAATATTACTCCTCCAGGTAATTATTGGCATATTAGGCACAACAAGGCATAGGAAATATAGTCACTTCTGGTGATCGCATATTTCTTCCAAACTCTCATTTAGCTATTAAGGGGTATGAAATTAACATCATAATCCCTCTTAACAACATTTGTTCATCAGGAACAACTTTGAGGCATAAATGGTCCTGAACCAAATAGGTTCCCTCAGATTCAATCAAAACGTGCTTGTGGAAGAATGACCGTCATATATATCTTTCAAATTATTCCACACCATAAGATGATCTTTAATAGTGAGATATTTCAATTCCAAGCTCTCATCAAAGGGTGGAGGAATATCATTGTTTTGACACAATCTTGATTTGTATCTTTGATGGTGTCTGTCAGACCCATCATATGAAGACAAATTGCACCATCAAGCATCCAAGATGAGCTTTTGCCCCATATATATATGTATTTAAATGATACAGAATTAATGAATTAGTAAAGAAAAGTAATACCCATACCAAGCCGCCACTTACCTTAACTCATTTGAATTAATATGTCAATAGAATTTAAGTAATAGCAAATCCCACAAATAGCCAATTGGAGCTTTCCAATCGGAAAAGTATTTATTGCATACTAACCTTCCTGCTGTAGAATGTTGGTACTACGCCTTTGCCGACTTGGGTACCAATGCATATCGTAGTAAGGAGATTGAAGTGCATACTAGTATATTCAATGACCACATTTAAATAGGCACATAATTCTCTGCCATGATGTCCAATAATATATCTCCTTGATTTTTTTATTTTTTTTATTTTGAATGCATATATAACAAGTAAATATTTACTTTCGTGTTTCTTAATATTAAAACAGAGGAACATAATACTTGTTATAGGAAAAATGATTACTGTTCTTCCCCCCAAAAGTCCTTCTATGGCTTGGTGAAGTTTCAAGAACTTCTTTTCCGTAAAGTAATTTTTCTTATGGCAAATTAAATGCCAAAGTGTTGAAGAGACTTGAAAATTGATTAGCAAGGCAAACCGTGATGGCCACATCCCTTAAAACGGCAGTAGCATAATCAAGTAAGGACCTGCCATATTTTGCTTTTTCTGTGGCTTGGTAGCACTTTAATCTTTTTAAAATTGGTGCTTAAGGCAGAGTCTCGTGCTGATAACGTGTTATGAAATAATAATAAAAGTACACGACAATAAGATATATAGATAAAGAAGCTGGGAGAGAGATATATTTTATTGCTCTTTCAATTGATGTACAAATGAACTGAGTTGACTTCCTATTTATAGAAGAAAAGAAGCAGTTGCAAGGCTTTTCAGAAGCTGCTGACAAGCTGCCTACTTGAGCTACTTGCAAACTACCTGCTTGAGCTACCGTAAGCTGCCTGTTTGATTGCAAATTTATCCAATTGCAAGCCTTTCCAGAAAATCGTGTATTTGAAAGGGTATTCATAATACGGTGTATTTAGTACAAGATTGTCATAATGTTATAACTCTGAACATAATGCAATTTTTCCCCTTTATCTAGAACGTGAGATCAGCTATATATATACATATACTATACAAAATTTACATGAGTGAAGTTCATTAACATTTTAGTGGTGTATATGCAGACTTATTCGAAAGCGGTTTGGACCAAATTATCACAATTTAACTTGTATATATAAGTCTTAAGATGTTGTTATTGAAATTATAAGGCTATAGGTCTTGTTCCAAAACGATATTTATTTTACATTATTTCCAATCAATTTCAATTTTTTTTATTTTTTTTTTTTTTTGCATTTTTTGCATTTTTAAGAAAATGTTACTTATAAATATTTGATTCTTTTTATGAAAAGCAAGATGACACCCCTTGTAGAATGGTGTCTCCCGCCATTGACTGCATTTAACGTCATTCTGGTGTCTTTGGCCTCCAGTCAATGACCTCGGTAAGAAATATAAGTGAAAAAATGCAAAGGAAAACAGAAAAGAATATTACCCTATACTTCAACTTAAAATATCGTTGCTATGAAGTATTATTCAAATCAAAATTGAATATAGTACACCATAAATTAAACAGCCCCAGTACCATTGACCTAGTCCATCAACTCACCAACTCTGCCTCAGTTTTATAACTCAATTCAATATGTCTCTAAACCAAATTGATATAAGAAATTAAGCATTGGTAATGTGACATATTGAAATTAAGCATTTGGTAATGTAATTTGTTACCACGTCATTAAGTTTAGAAATCTCATCATTCAAAAGTAAATTGGGCGCTTCTTAAAGTCACTGTAAACAAATGAATTTTAAATCGATAACTGTTAAAAGATTTTGAGATGATTTTTTACCGGAGTGGTACATGAAATGCTTATAGCCGGTTTTTGCTAAGAAAATCATATCTCACAGAATCGAGCGAGTATAAGGTGTTAGGATCGAAATAATAGGGTGTCGTGCGGAAGATAAAAATTGCAAATTTTGAACGATGATGAATCAGACAACAACGAAAATATACTAAAGGGCATAATATTATAACATGATTTGGTCAAGTGACCTACATATTGAAAAATCTAATATAAAAAAGAAAACATTAAAACTATGAGAGAATAATCTCCCCTTAAACGAAACTCTTTTAATGACTACATTGTAGATGCTTTTCTATGTTTTTTATGTGAATGGAATATCCTCAAATTCTTCTCTCTCACTCTCTTTTTTTTTTTTTTTTTTTTGGGAAAGAAGTTTTAAAAAAAAAAAATTGAAGCAAAAGCCACCTAATTTTCGTAGAGAAAATACTCAAAATAACCCCAACGTTTGACCAAAATCCCAACTACACACCTAACCTTTGCGTTGGTCCTATTACCCCCTTGGACAATTTTTTTCAGTATTAAAATGCCCCTTTTTTGCTGATGTGGACAAGAGCGTGACTACACTGCTCAATGGCGCGTTATAGCCTTTAAAAAATAGCATCTGACGTGTTTTAAAATGCCAACTAGACTGCCACATAGATAAATTTAAATTCCCTCCATTTTTAGGCTACTTCATCTTCTTCTTCACCTTATTTAATACCCATGTCCATTTTTTTGTCAAAATAATACCCATTATAAATTCATAAAACATCAAGAATAATACCCATCCCCTGAAAAAGTACTATATAGCAAATTAATACCACTAAAAGAAAAGATCATCTAAGATCTCATAAAAGAGAAAATACTCAAAATACCCCCCAACGTTTGGCCCAAATCTCAACTACACACCAAACCTTTGCAGGGATCCTATTACCCCCCTGGCTATTTTAAAAGTGGAATATATTGCTCCCTAAATGCTGATGTGGCATGAGATGACAAAGAGAGTGTATTTCACTCTCTTTGAGAGAGTGAAAGGCAAAAATACATTATTAAAACTTTATTTTTAATATTTCTTTTCATTAATATATATATATATATATATATATATATATATATATATATATATATATATATATATATATATATATATTCCATATATGTTTCCAATGTTCTAATGGCGGGATTTCACCTAAGATCTGGTCGGTTTTGACCTCTTCCATGTCTGAGATTTGTTTACTGAAATTCAAAAATTAATGAGATTTAATTCAGTAAACAAATTGAATGTAAAAGAGAAAAAGGGCCATTATCCCATATTTTTGTTTTTATTTATTACGCCAACAAGCTCTTCCATCTCCGTCGCCACAATTTTACCACCGCCCCTTTCCATCTCCACTGCAGCTCTTCAATCTCTTCAACGGAATCTTTCATGCCATTACCACACGTCCAGATCTGTTAGCGAAGAGGCATGGATAGAGCAAAATCTGTTAACATACAGAGAAATGAGTTCGTCGGAGCAGTGGATGGACGGCGGGGGTGAGATTTTCGGGGAGAAAGGGAAAAAGACTGTAGCGGCAACACTTGTTATATCTTGCATTTTGTGCATTCGGATAATTTAAGACAATTGTAAGAAGCCAAGAGCAAGACAATAATTTTGATCTTGTTTAACACAAAAGTTGTTTATGAAAAATTTTTATGCGGAGATATCAAGAAAGGCTAGGGGAAAACTAAAAACAAAAAAAAAAAAAAAAAAAAAAAAAAAAAAAAAAAAAAAAATTGGGCTAGAAAAAAAACCCCATGTGGCCGTGCACTATGGGTGGGCCAAGGCCCACAAGGAGGTATAATACATGTGCATATTAGTCATATTTATCACCATTTGTCATCTTTAAGTCAAGATCATTCAAGAAACTTTGAGGGAGAGCAAAAATAAAGGGCCATTCGGCCAAACCAACAAAAAATTGAAGCCTCCCAATTTGATCCAAAAAAATATTTTCTTCTAGTATTCCTACTAATTCAAGGGTCCTCTTCAACGTGGTATAATTATTAGATCAAGAAAACTACTTTTTGTGGCAAGTTCAAAATTCTAGTCAAGTGGGAAATTGAGGAAAAAGGTAAGAATTTCTATTCTTTTATATGTCATGGAAGGTTTATGTATGTTGCAGTATGTAGAAATGAATGAAAATCATGGAAATAGTGTGTTGTGGGTGTGGCCGTGTGGTGTGTGTGTATGTATGGTGGCCGTGTGGTGTGTGTGTATGTATATGTGTGGGTGTGTAGGAATGATGACTCAATTATTTTATCTAGTGTTTTGGTTGTTGTTGTTGTGGATTCTATGTTGATGATGAAAGTTGGGTGATTCTAGTTGAAGTTGTAAGTGTTGGAGAGTGTTTTGGAAGCTAATGTGACTATAATATCATTTTTTGTATTTATGGAAATAATGTTGTTAGTGTGTGAATCATTGGTATAGTTCATGAATTGAAGGAAGGAAATGAGTTGTCATTGTTTTTGTTGAATTTGAAAGGTTGCGGGTGAAGTAATATGTTGATTGGGTTGTTGGAATATTTTGTGAATTGTTAGAAGTATTCTTGAATCATGTTAGAAAGATTTCAGATTAATACTTGAATGTGAAATCATTGGTGCTAGCTTGAATATATGTGATTAAATTGAATGTAAATGAAATGTCGTGAATTGTGTGACAAGAGTTGTTGATGTTAGAATATGTTTTGGGATTGATTGTTGAAGTTGTTAGTATGATTGTTGGTAATGTTGTTAATAATTTGGCCGAGTTAAATTCTCAGATTTGTTGTTGTATTTTGACCGAGTTGAATTCTCGGGGATGGTGTATTTACAGGGGAAATGCTGCCGAAATTTCGGTAGATTATAAACAAGTTTACTTGAAAGACTAAGATAAGTGTGTGACAGTATGTCTAATGATTATGTAAATCTCCTTGAATGTAGACTAACGAGCTTGGACGAATAAACGTAGCTAATAGAACGTGGAGCAGGTATGTAAGGCTTACCCTTTCTTTCTTTGGCATGATCTTTATGAAACAAATATATGATGTATATGTATGATTTTAAAGAAATTCCCATTCTTAGAGCCACTAGGATGGCTAACGTCTTTGATTTCCATAAGCTGTTCCATATGGTTGATGCGTATTTATGATGTCCGAAGTTCAGTTTGATATGTGTCCAAATGGCATTCGAAAGATAATTGATATGACTAAGGTTTTGATCTCCAATTGCTAGAACGTTCGATTATTCCGTTAAGTCTTTGATACATTTTGATATATATTTATATGATTCCAAAAGCTATATTTGATTTGATCCATGCGATATCTGAAAGATACTTGATACGATTGTTGCTTCGATTTTCCAAAAATGACTTCTGAAATGTTCGTAAAGGCTCTGTGGTAAAAACATCCGTAACTTTCATATATTAACTCTGATTGGTTTGAAACTTGTTTCTGAGCCTTCAGGTGTCGGCAAGTATATTTACCTATCAAGTCTTGATTATATGCATACAGTTTCTCACTATTCTGCTCGTGCATGTGCTATTACCTCTTTCGCCGGGTCCCGGGCCGGTATATTTTGTGCGCATTGTTCGCCGGGTCCCTTGCTTGAGGGCAAGGTACCATATATGAATTTCGAAGTATGATGTGCTAACGGTGTTATGATGTGTTCATGGTTCGCCGAACCAAATATGTGTATATGTATATTCTGATCTTATGATGTGATATTATGATGTGTGACGGAGATTACGGAGCAAATCTTCTGGAGTATGATGTGTGTGGCGCCAAAGGCAGGGTGGCGCCACGTTCCCCAGGTCTCGTAAGGGGCTGGATACCGTTCCTGGCATGCATAAAGCGGGTCTTTCTAAATGACTTTCTGAAGCAAAGACTAATTCGTGTTTCCAGTAAGTTGTTTCTATTATTCTGCATATCGTGCTTATTGTCTGTACTAACCTTTTGCGCGTGCCACAGCAAAACAATATGTGTATATGGATCGGGCTACACGTTCCGCAGCAAATACATTCGTGGATCGGGCCGAACGTTCCTCGGCACTAATATGTTATATGTATGGATCGGGTCGTACATTCCTCGGCACTATTATGTTACATATGAATCAGTTATGTGTGTATGTGTGTGATGACATACGATGTTGGCACGCGCAGTCGGTGTTTGGAAAATACACATTTTGGCACTCTGGATGACCTACTTACTTTCTGTACTTCTTCTGGCATATGGCATCGGTATATACGATTTGCATTCTGAAAAATAAGTATTTTGGTATTCTGAAAGTGTACTTACTTTTGTACCGTTTCTTTCGATTATGATTCTGTTTTCTGTATTCCATGCTTTACATACTCAGTACATATTCCGTACTGACCCCCTGTTCTTCGGGGGCTGCGTTTCATGCCACGCAGGTACACCCAGTTGAGCAAAGGACATTGTTAGAAGATGCTTCAACTGGATTGGCGAGCTCCACTTCCTTTGGAGTGTTGCCGAGTCGGAGTTTGTATGATATGATTTCTGATCGGAGTTATAGACTTTGCAGACAGAGTCGTGGGTATAGAATGTCAGTTTTGTAAGCGGCTTTATCAGCCGATGTGTCATTTTATGTTATGTTACAAATTTCGTGTGATTACAGATTTGACTTGTTTCTGAAAGTTTCCAAAAGCATTTATTACGTTTGTCATTTCACTAATTAAGAGTTCAAAAGATTATGTATGTAACAAGAGTCGGAGGGTTCGCTCGGCCCTAAGTAAGGGTCGGGTGCCCATCACACTCTAATGAGATTAGGGTGTGACAACACTGGATTAGATGAAACCGTCGCCGCCGCAACCAAAATCTGATTGAACGACCAGGAAGCATCGATATCGACATCGAGATCCATCATCATCGACTCTCTCTCCGCTAGTGCTGTGGCGGCGGAGACTTCGGAGTTGGTTCCGCCATTTTTGGTCAACTGTTCTCCAAAATTTTTGCTTTTTCTTCTTCTTCAAGTATAAAGTAGTCATTTTTTCTTTGAGATTTTGTATATGGAGAGAGAAAATTATGTTGAATGTCAATTAGCAGAATATGATTCTCACTTATGGCTTTGGGGAAGACGAAGGATTGAAAAAAAATTATAAAAAGAACCACGAGGAAGACAAAGGAAAGAAAAAAGAAAAAGAAATTTAAAAATAATAATAATAAATCAGAAAAAAAGGAAAGAATAAGAAAAAAATTGAAAAAGAAAAGTTTTAATTGAAATTTACACGTGTCAAGCGCGTGTGCTTCACACAGCCAACACATATGTGGGAGTGGCTTTTTCAGGAGCAATATATTTCACTTTTAAAATGACCAGGGGGGGGGGGGTAATAGGACCCCCGCAAAGGTTTGGTGGGTAGTTGGGATTTGGGCCAAACGTTGGGGGGTATTCTGAGTATTTTCTCTCTCATAAAATAAACAAAAAAACCAATTTCAAGACCCAAATTCCTCACAAATCTTAGCAGATCTTTGAAGTCTCTTGCTTTAAGCTTTGTCTTCAATGATTGAATCAAAAGAGAATCTTGATACTTAGTAGGAACAATTTTCAATCTCTTCTTTTGTTGTCTTTTAGGCAAAGAATCAACAATAAAGAAATTATCAAAACTTAGAACTCTTTTTTTCCCTCTTGTAATGACTCTTTTTTTAATGTAAGGAACACCCACAACAGAGCCATTAGTGACTTGATGAATGTCTTTAACAAGGAGATTAAGGCCTTGACATCTGTGGGTTGTGAGTGTGAAGAAGATGAAAATGATGAAGATGAATTTGTTGATGATGCTAAGGAGGAGTTGTTTGTTAAGGAAGAGAAACTGTATAATGAAGATGATGATGATGATGATGATGTTGATGAAGATGAAGGAGAATTGGGTATGGGTTTTCGGATCCTCATACTGAAAATGGAGTATGGAAAATTGAGAGATTTTTTTTTTTAAGAAGAAGAAGAAGAGTAGATGGCTGGAGGAAGGGGGAAATTAATAAAAAATGGGGGGAAATTAAAGATAGCACATGTGGACAAGCGCCTGTTAATAATTGGGGGTTGTCATATTGGACTGCCACATCAGCAAAAATGGGCATTTTAATACTGAAAAAAATTGTCCGGGGGGGGGGGGGGGGGGGGGGTAATAGGACCAACGCAAAGGTTAGGTGTGTAGTTGGGATTTCGGTCAAACGTTGGAGGGTATTTTGAGTATTTTCTCAATTTTCGTACGAAATTTGTGTCTATGCTAGCTTAATTTACAAGACTACTTTCTACCAATTGGTAAATCGGAAGTAAGACGGGTAACTTGCTAATAAGACATGCCCAGAAATTTGGGCCACTCAGACACTTGGAAATTGAACACATAAAAGTTTCTCCTTTAAAGTTGGTGCACTGTCTGTGTATTAATTTTTTATACCATCAGATAACCTTAACATGCTATAGCAGGTTACCGACCTTCTCCCAATGTTTTTTTCTTTTCTAAAAATTAGGCAATGGTAATTTATCTCTCTTCCCTTCCCTTTTTCTATCTGATTTTTTCTTCATTCCCTCTCCCTCTCTCTCTCTCCCCTTTAACTCCTATGTTTTCATTGTTCCCAATTAGTTGATCGGGTTTCTGTCATTGCTTCTTCTATCACCGTGAGTTTTTAATTCTTCAAACCCTCCTCTGATTTGTTCTAAAGTAGCAAACTTTACTAACACTTATTGAAAAGTGATATATTTATTCAAAACTTTCTCATAAGTGGACTCAGAATTTAAATTTAATGGGTTCATGTAATGATTTTCAACACTGAATTCGTTGAAACTTTAAATTATGGGTTCAGATCTAATATTTATTGAATTTATATATATGTATTTATACTCCGTATCGAAAGTTATAGATTGAACCCGTGTAGCCGAAAAACTTACAAGACTTTTGCCACGAAGAGTTTCTTGCTCTCTAGGCTTGAAGGCGGTAATCTAGCTGCTATTGAAACAAAACGAAGGAACTTCCGGAGTGAAGGTTCAGACTTAAGGCTGAGGCAGCGAGTGAGCCGAGGAGAGGTTGAGTGAAATCAGCAGCTCCTGTGTAGCCGAAAAACTTACGTCCGCCACTGATTAAAATATTGATGTAGATTTTTATATGATATAAGACTGCAGTTACAGATAATTCTATATTAAAAAGAAAAGAACAGTTAAAATTTATTTATAGTGCGTTCATAAAGAAAATAAAAAAATATGTGTAATAGTAACTCCTCAAAGAAAAAGGAACTCCTCAAGGGAAACAATGGCTGAAGTAATGAAGAATTACTTCTTTGCAAAGTTAACAAAATTTACAGCATTAAAGGTTTGTTTCATTGGTAATACATCTCATTAACAAAAAAAATCATGGAAACTTAAAAATTTTATTGATGCTAACTAGGGGTAGAGATTTGATTTACGCTCAAAAAAGGAAATATCAAATTTGATTAGAGTAAAATTAGGACTCTACTTATTTTTAATATTTTTTTCTAAATCTTAATTATAAAAGTTACTATAGTTACTGTAATTATCCTTTAATTTACCTGATGGTGTAAATAATTTTGTGCATTGTTAGTGTATAAAATTCTTTCCACCATCAAGTAAATGAAATTGTTATTTTGTATACTGACGGGCATAAAATTTAAACTCTTATCATACTAGTCTATTTACATGATTTTTTTTTTTTTTTTGGATATTATGAGTATTCATCGTGATCAATTAGTTTGTTTTACGTTATTTGACAGCTTACCACAACCTCCTTTTTTGTGGACTTCAAAATCGATAATGTGAAAAAGCTCACACCAAAAAAAGGGCAAAACACACAGGATAGCTATTTTGACCACCCCCCCCCCCCTCCCCCCCCAAAAAAAAAAAAAGTAGAGTGACCAAATTTATGGTCCTTTCAAAACAAACTGATTCAATAGGAAAGGATGATGAAACAGGAAAGTACGTGGACATGGTACTCACCTTTCACCAACTCAGAACAACTTTAACTAATTTGACTTATAATATGAACAAGTTGCACAGCTTGAAAAAGCCTCTCATAATTTGATTATATACGTACTTTTCTTCCACCAACCCAAGTAAATAAACAAATGAAAACACAAAAATCTGCACTATAAATAACTACCTTCATCCATAACCTCTTCATTCAAATAATCTCATCATAACCAAAACTTCAACTTTTCCAAAAAAAAAAAAAAAACACCTAGCACCATGGCTACAATTGAAAAAAACCTCACCATTACTGAAAAAGTTTATGTTAGAGTTCGTCTTGCAAATGAAGCTGATATTCACCATATATACAAACTTTTTTACCAAATTCATGAATATCACAACTACACTCATCTTTACAAAGCAACTGAATCTTCCCTTTGTGACCTTCTCTTTGATAAAGTTAACCCTAAGCCTCTCTTTTATGGTCCCTCGGTACTTTTACTCGAAGTTTCGCCAACCCCATTTTCAGATATCGACAACAAAGATGAAAAATTCAAGCCTGTTCTGAAACAATTTGACCTTAGGGCAGATGTCGTGGACAAAGAAGCCGAGGAATTTAAGTCCAAATCGTGCGTTGATGATGAGAAAAACGACGTTTATATTGCTGGATACTCGTTTTTTTACGCGAATTATTCGTGCTTTTATGATAAAGCTGGAATTTATTTTGAGAGCCTTTATTTCAGGGAGAGTTATAGGAAGTTGGGCATGGGGAGATTGTTGTTTGGGACAGTTGCTTCTATTGCTGCAAATAATGGATTTTCTTCAGTTGAGGGAATTGTGGCTGTTTGGAATAAGAAATCTTATGATTTTTATGTTGATATGGGGGTTGAGATATTTGATGAATTTAGGTATGGGAAATTAGTTGGTGATGCTCTACAAAAATATGCTGACAAGGAGAAGGTTTAATTTGATGAGGATATTTTAGTAAATATTCTTGGCTTTTGGGATGTGGGTTAATTTGTTTTTTCTCTGTCATTTGTGAAAGCAATTTACTGAATATTATGTAACATTAATTTGTGTTTGCAAAGGTTGGATGAATTAATAAACATGCGTTATCACTATATAGTTTGTAGTTTTGATGGCCTGGTCAGCTAAACTGAATTTTGAAGTTTCATAAGATTTCGAGTGGTTCATCTTTTAACCATGCTAATTATTACAACTATTTAGATATTTTATTAAAATAATTTGAAACTTGCACTTTTTCTTTTGCATTTCAAGACGATGAAAATAGCATCATTAGTACTATAAGTAAAGAATAATTTTTCGGCAAGCTAGCCAGGGGCTGATTTACCTTAGCCCGAGGGTTACGTAATACTGCTTCGTCGGAAAATTTTACGAAATATCTAAAATGCAGAAGAAAATAAAATAAAATGCAAATAAATGAAACTGTTAGACACGGTGAGCTATGTAGCTCACTTGGTCAGGCGCTCGGATTTAAAGCTTGATGATGCGAGTTCGAACCTCTGCTGTCTCATTTTGTATTTTAAAATACTTGCTTCTCATCTACAAACAATTACATGTACAGCTAATTCCATATATGCATAAAGTATTATTATTATTGTTTAATATTATTTTTGATGAGGTTATTTTAAATACATTAAAAAAAGAAAGAAAAAACTCATTGAGAAGAATTGTAGTAATATACGTGAATTGTTTTATTTAGATGTTTTTTAATATAATTTTATAGTGCTTTATTTTATTTTTTCATTATAAAATGTGACACCGCTTACGAAAGATCTTGCATACGCCACTGAAGCTAGCAAAGCAAAAGAGTTTATCCTAGCTGGAGACCAAGGTATGGGTTCGACCGTACCAGTAGCCTTGATCCAAGTACTATATTTCTCTTAAGAAATTTTATCCATTTAATATGTATAAATTATTAATGTAGTTCAGTAAATTAAAATGACTAGATTCTTAAATCCATAAATTTTAAATCCTAGCTCCGCCTCTGTTTATCCACTAATCTGATACATAAAGAATAGCAGATTTTTTGTCAGTATATACTTTTATATCCACAACTTAAAAAAATAACAAGACTCCAAAAACCTCAAAAATAATTAAGTTGTACCGTACAAAATCGTTGTATTTAACTATTAAAGAAGAAGATCTACGCGCATTTGACCTAGTTCATGTTTTGATATTTAACATTTATATATATACTCTCCAGCAAATTAAGAAAAGAGGAATATCAGAAATTTTGAGGTTGAAGAGAAGTATTGAATGGTCAAATATTACATGCTCGTATAGTATAGCAACAAAACGAATGAGTTTCTAATAAGACAAAGATTGTCACCATTTGATGTACCTAGCAACTAAAAAATGGTGGACGGCAGCACAAAATTGGACAAACAAATAGGCGTTTGGACATGAATTTGATAATATTTGGAAGAAAAAAAATAGTACTTGAACTTAAGTTGAAAAATGGATCTGAAAATTAAAGTTGTGTCTGGATATGCATTTCATTTGAAGAAATGCTGAAATTTTGTGAAAGAATGTGTATTTTTTTTTTTTTACTGAAAAACGTGGTTAGAATCGGTTTCTTAAACTTGAAAAACTCAATTTCAAGTTAGAGTGAACAAAATTGACTGCTGATAATGTATAACTAAATAGTTTGTTGAAAAAAAGGCAAAAATCTTGTATGTCCAAAAGGACGTTAAGATTACATGAGGGTACAACGAAATGATTGAGATCCATTCATTTTTACCCATACATTCCGAATATCTTGAAATAGAGATTATTATTTTTTAAGCAAAATGATCACACAGCAACAGCTAGTGATATTTTATTAACCAAAACAAATATTTACTGGAAGAAAATCTAAAGCAAAAACTAACAACTAAAGTTAAACTATATACAATGTGATGCAGAAATTATCAAAGCTCCACTCTGAATGCATAGTAGTCATTAACAACTGCCTTGGATTGATGTCCTAGCAGTCACCCCAAGCTCTCACCAAGTGCTATGTCATCAAATCCAAATGGATAACTCAAGCAATCAGTATGACAAACTATTTAACAGGTGTTACTTTGCAACTTCTGCCTTCAATCATGCACTGCTATAGTGGAAATAACCAGCCTAAATCCTATAAAACAACTACAAAATCATCTAACAGATCCCTTTTAGCAGGATGAACAAATAAACTGTTAATACCACACACTAGATAAGGAAATCTTAGACAACTCTATAGTTTATCAGGTGATGTCATTTAGACTGTGTAGTCCATGTCCATACCTAGTCTGGTTCCTTAGGTTTATTCTCTAAAAATATGATGTATGGTCTTGCACTCTTATCACTGTTAAGGATCTTCCTTGCACCTACTGGCAATTCCATAAACTGCTCAAACTGAATAGAACCTGCAAAATCAAACACTAAATTAGTTAAATAATCTACCAGTGCATTGTCTTCCCTCAAAATGTGTGCAAACTGCACTGGCCCTTTATTGCTCCATTGCTTGATCAACCTCACTTCCACACTAATCTTCCATGGATAGTCCCATTTATCCTCCAAGATATTGATCATAATCAATGATCAGACTCAATAATCACTGGGAATAACTGATGGGAGATGCAATATATCACAACATTTTGTATGGCAATTGCTTCTGCAACTATATTTATTGTAACCTGTAATTGTCTAGCACTAGCTACACCAAATCCCATCTGTCATCCCTAATACAAAAAGTTGTAGAACTTAATCCAGGGTTGCTCATAGAGGGTCCATCTGCGTTGCATTTAAACCAACCTACTCTAGGACAATTCAAGTGGATTAGTCTGATGGTACTAGTAGATCTAACTCCTTCTAAGAACTTGATCAACTAAGGCCAATCATGAGGGACCTCCTTTAACCAAGGATAAACAGCTCTCACTAGATTATGCAGATTATAATTGATCCCACATAACACGTTATCTTTGCTAATTTTCATCCTATGCATAATATCATTTCTCCTTCTCCACAGCTGCCAACAGATAAATACAGGAACAACATGATATATTGGCTTCAACATATGAGTGCATTGACTGTTCCACCATGTAACCACAGCCTGATGAACATGTACTAGAGGTCCTGAAATTCCAGCTGCTGCAGTGTAGTAATTCCATATAGACATAGCAAAATCTCCTTTAAGAAACAGATGTTGAACTGCTTCCTCTTGCTGAGAATCAACAAAACATCTGCATTTAGGCACCATTGATATATGAATTCTTTTAAGAACATCATCAACTAGTAATTTGTATTTCCACAGTCTCCATAATAAAAAACCAATCTTGAAAGGAATCCCCTTACTCCAGATTTGTTTAAACTGTAAGAACTCTGGCCATGTTGCTTTAGTTCATTCCATGCACTCTTCACTGAAAATTTCCCATTATTACTCAACATCCACCAAGGGTGATCTTTATCCTCCACCATCTCCCCATCCCCTAGTGAGTTTTTAATATGATCAACAATGTTTAGAGGAAGTTCATCGTGCATCCTCAAGAAGTTCCACCCTTCATCAGTCATGAAAAACCTCAGCTTATCAATATGGGAATGAACTGGAGCAATATGTTTTAAACATCTAAGCTTGGACCAATTATCTTTCCATACATTACACTCCCTATTCCTTGGCTCCCACCAGATAAAATTATCAATACTTTCCCTAGCATCCAGTATTTTTTTCCACACCTGAGAGCCACCTCTCCATTGCACCTCTGTGGGACTAAATTTCTTGCAGTATTTATTCCACATGAAAGTAGTCCACATAGTATTGTCTGTTCTGAACTTCCACCAAAGTTTCGCAAACAAAGCTTTAGAAACATCATATAAAGATCTAAAGTCAAGTCCTCCTTCTTCCTTTGGTAAACAGATCTTAGCCCAAGACACCCAATGTTTGCTTCTTCCCTCTTCTTTTTTATCCCAAAAAAATCTTGCAAATATTTTATGAAGCTCATTAATGGTATGTTTTGTTGGAACAACAACAGACAGTAAATAGACTGGGATGCTTTGAAGGACAATGTTTATCAACAGATGCTTTCCCTCCATAAGATAGTAACATGCCCTTGCAGTTCTGCAGCTTATTTTTCAGCTTCTTAACGAGATCATTATAAAACACCTTTTTCCTCCTAGAATGAAAGATTGGACAACCTAAGTATTTCAAAGGAAAAGCTTCTCTAGAGAAACCAGTGATAAGTTCCACCTACTGACTTATTGATACTGGCACCTTATGAAACATGTAAAATGCACTCTTTTCTTTATTTATAAGCTGACCAGACTCTTTCTCATAATCTTACAACACCTTCATAATTTTCTGAAGACAGGTCTTCTCTACTGAAGTGAAGATAATTGTATCTTCAGCATAAGACAAATGATTAATATTAAAACTCCACTTAAGTAATTTGTATCCCACATAACAAGAATCATCGAAGAAAGCATTGAGGGACCTTAACAGGACCTCTGCAGATAAGATAAATAAAGCAGGTGATAATGGATCACCCTGCTTAACTCCCCTAGTTGAGTGACAAAAACATGTGGATTGACTATTGAATAGTACTGAATATCAATTATTTGCCAACAACCTCCACATTTGATCTAGGAATTGACTAGCAAATCCCAATATCTCCAGTACTTTAACCAGAAAACTCCAGCACACTCTATCATATGCCTTAGCCATATCCAATTTGATCACTATATTGGCAGGCTTGCCCCTCTTTCTAATATTAGTGACTATCTCTTGTGCTAGTAATACATTTTTAATGATGCTCCTGCCTTTGACAAATCCTGCCTGGTTGCTAGATATGAGAGCTGGTAACGCCTTTTCCAACCTATCATGTACCACCCTAGAGATGACTTTGTTGACAAAGTTATTAAGACTTATTGGCCTTAGATCTGAAAAAGTTTGCACTGTGTCCTTTTTTGGGAGAAGAACCAGATTTGTGTGAGTAATGGACTTAGGGAGAGAATGACCATTGAAAAATGCCTCCACCATCCTGACTATATCCCTCCCCACCACATCCCAGCACGATTGGTAAAATTCGCCAGAAACTCCATCCGGACCACTAGCATTTGTCCCACTAAGATTGAAAACAGATTGCTTGACTTCTTCAGAGCTAGGAATGCAACATAATGCAGCATTGGCCTGTTGATCAACAAGATAAAGAATATGATCTAGAAGTCTACTTTGAGTCTGCACCTCCTCCAGTGAAAATTGGGTTTGGTAGAACTGCACAGTATGACTAGCCATTTGAGCTTCATCCTCTATCTATGAGCCATCCAATCCTTGAATCCTTCTAACCATCAGCTTCATCCTTCTACCCCTCACTAGATTGTGAAAGAATCTAGTATTTCTATCACCCTTCACAAACCAATCAACTCCTGCCTTTTGTATCCAGTGTTCCTTCTCAAAATGAAGATACCTTTTATACACAGCATGAGCACACTTCAGTACCTGTTAGTAGCAGTAAAAGCCTCCTCAAATAATTCCTCCTTGATTTTGACAATCTCCTCCCTAATAATTAATTTTTAAACAGGTCTCCATACACCTCCCTACTTCACTTAGAAAGGACACCCTTCAAATGTTTAAACTTGGCTTTAAAACTGATGAAAGAATCCAGTTGTTCATGATACTGCCAGTTTTGCTTAAATGTATCATGAAAAGTCTCATGATCAGTCCAAAAATTCAAAAATTTAAAAGGTTTAGGCACATTAGCAGTAGCTGCACCATAAGAACAAAGGAGTGGTGCATGATCTGAGCCAGTTCTTGGTAGGTGTTCAACTTCCATATTACCCAACCATGTCTGCATCTGAGAATTAACCAACATTCTATCCAACCTTTGAAATATACATTCATTATCCACCCTGCCATTCCACCAAATGAAAGGGCTACCCTTGAATTGTATATCCTCTAGCTCACAAGAGTTGACACAAAATACAAAATCCTCTGAGTCATTCATATTTACTGGAAATCCACTAATATTTTCTTCTTGATTCATTACAACATTGAAATCACCCCCCACCATCCAAGGACTTGTAACATTATTAGCTAGCTGATATAAGTTGTCCCATAATTCCAACCTCTCCACAGCATCACACTTAGCATATACCAAGGTGGTAATTAGCTCTTCATTGAATTCCTGGAAAAACAACCTCAGTGTAACCTATTGTGATGAGTCCAGCAACACCTCCAGCTCAATATTCTCTGCTATAAACACCTAAACTTTGCCATTGATATTGGACAAAGTTGTATGCATGTTCAATCTCCTCCTATAATGTTGAATTTGAGTGACTTGTTGAAAAGGTTCCATCAATGCAACTAAAAAGAATTTATGATGCCTATTTAATATTTATAGCCTATGAAAGGCTTTCTGAGTCCTTACTGATCTTATATTCCATATGAGTGATTTAAACATCATTTGGAATTAGATTTAGCAGCAATCCTCTTTGACAACTCCCTTATAGCCTGCTATTTCTCCACCTTGTTTTGTTTATTGTACTTCTTCTGCCCCTTTGTAATGGTTTTTGCAGCTCCTCCTCCTGATGTTAAGACCTTTTCTTGCAGTAAAGTAGTAGACAAGACCTCCTCTTTGCCTCTTTCAAGCAATTTAGAGCCAATAATCTCATCAATCTCAATATTATGAGAAACCACATCATGCAATCTCTTATTTGGAGAAATCTTTGAAGGTATTGACACCTTTAGAGGAGATATATTGTCATATAGGACCACTGCCTTTTCACTACTCCTGCTACTATCATGATTATGAGGATCCTATTCAAGTAATAGCAGATCTTGCATATGAGAAGTATCAAAATTCTCTTTGAACACTTCTCCTTCATTGGCAATGTCATCACTATCAACTCCAATCTTTTCCACATGATCCTCCATAGAAACACTAACAGAAATAGGCTCTCTTCCTTCCTTTGTGATCTCACCAGCATTTGAATCATACACCCCCCTCCCTATGCACCTGAGGCTGAGATTTAATTTCCATGGGAACTGTTCTTATCTGCACTGGAAGTGTGAACCTCATCTTTGTTGTAAGTCTTCTCAACATGCACTCCCTCTTTTGTACCTCACTGCTTGCAGACTCCTTAAAGGCCTAAAACTCCATTGCCTTAAGACCTATTTCATCAAATCCACTCCTGGCTTGATCCTCCTCCTTGTTGCAGTGCACCTCAACATGTATTTCTTCTTGTATTTCACTTTTCTTGCTTTGTGTGACCTCCTTTTCTTGATGTTTCTCTACACAAATATCTTCCATATCATCTTGCTTTTTCTCATCAGGGTCAGATTGAGGTGCTTTCTTCCCAGAATCAAGTTCCTCCATCCAATGAAATACTTCAAATCTGTTCTGTGTGTCAACCTGATTATGCCCCACTGTCTTTCTTGGTGATTTATGTTGTTGTATACTCATTTCCTAATTAGCTTGACCGTTTACTTCATTTTGAATCTCTTGTGCCTTATCTTCAATTGATCCCCCCCCCCCCCCCCCCCCCCCCTTTGGTATAAACCTTTGCTAAAGTTTCCTCCCATTATATCTTTATCTAAGCCTTCTTTGTTGTTGGAATTCTTGATGTATTTCATCCTGATTACCACTTGACGAGGCTACACCTTGATTACTTGCAACTGTAACTATGCCTTCAGGTTTAGCTTTCAACTCTGGATGCAAAACTCGACATCATAAGTAGAATGGCCCTGAAGCATACATTCAGTACAATATTTTGGCAACACATCATACTGAATTTTAACCTTCTCTAGTCTAAATTCCTTCGTAACTTCATCCTCCACTTCCATATTCACAAATTTTGGAAGGTCAGCTAACAAATCAACTTGAATCTTTACCCTTGCACAACTAGGCCTAGTTTTGCTAATAGTAGCCATATCTAATTGTAAAGGCCTCCCAACTGCTGAGGCCAATGTGAATAGTGCATTCTTGACAAAGAAGGTAGGCAACGAATTTGGGAATGATATCCAAGTTATAGCTTTCGTAGTTTCCTTATCAATCTTGATATAGGAATCATAGATCAAAGGCCTCATTTGATAAGTATTACCATCCTTGGACTTCAACTAATATACACTCTTAGAGGTTATGTTAACAAAATCTTCCAGTAGGTTTAACCTAATCAACACATTTCGATAACGAAATAGGCCAATTGTGCATTTACCTTTCACTCCACATTGTTGAGGAATGATAGTACGCAGTTCTTCAAGTCTTGGCCATCCATGATGAGCAAATTTACCAATGACAGCATATTGTAAGTTCTCCAAGATCTCCATTCGTTTGACTTTCGCCGCTGTCCACTTAACCATTGGAATACCATTATCATAGGAAATATTTTTAAGAGGTATTGGATCACATATTTGCGTATGTATGTTAGCATTACCATGGGATAGGGTTTGAGCATAGTTTGGCTGTTGTGTGGAAGAAGAAGTAGGGTTAGGGATGATTGTGGGTAAACAAGAATTAGGTAGAGGAGGATATAATGTTGTAGAAGAAAGAAGAGGTGGCTGGCCAGCCGTCTATGGCTGGCCAGCGGCCATGCTGGCGATGGTTTGTTAAGAAATAGCTAGGGTTTGCATGAAAAATATAGGAAAGAGAATAGAGCTTTTTTTTTCCGAGTCTGAAAAATATTCGAGAAAATGATCTGAAATAGAGAATTTGCCGATATGCAGCACATTTTTATTTTATTTTTTATAAGTCACCGCAATTAGGTTGTGTGCCTAAGGTGTGGGGGGTTTGGCTGTAATTTTACTATTTTATATGAACTAATTTACAAAAGTAGTGTATTTAGCCGCGCGAAGCGCGGGCCAATTAACTAGTTGATAAGATAATCTTACAACGACTAGAGGAGGACATGTGTCACGATCCAATTCGTGAATCGTGATGGCACCTACACTGTTCCCCCCCCCCCCCCCCCCCCCCCCACAGGTAGGTGAACCATTCCCAACTCATTTTAATCATTTTTAAAAATTATGTGAAAATAAGCAATACTTTAGTTAACAGATGCAAATCAGTAGTCATACCAACCTAGGTAATATCCAACCATACATCTTGTCCGAAGACCTAATCAAGCTTTGTCCGGTCAATTCTACAAAATATATACGTTTCACTAATCAAAGTCTAACTAAAGTAAGTTGTACCCTGCAGAACAGGAGCCACGAACTCCTCCACATAAGCCTACTGTTTCTGAAATGCCTCAGAACGATGGTAGTCTAGTAAATAAGGACAGACCATAATGCTAAGTAACCAACATACCATCTAATCAAAAAAAAAAATGGGGAAGAAGACCCAATTTCTTCTACCCTTTTCAAATGGATGAAACCATCATTAAATGGTAATTCTATCATAATCTCACTCCCAACAATCATTATCCTCCAACTTATAGGTTTCTAATGAATTTAACCCTTCCAAAATAGATTTTAGGTCAAAGTTCCCATTTTTATTAGAACCTTAAGTTTCAATGCACAATTCACATCATTAATAATTGAATTCTCATCCTAGGATGTGATAATCTATCCTCCTAGATGATTAAACAATAATAAAATCAACAAACCATCAATTATATAAGGGTTTATTAATTCTAGGGTTCTAGGATTTCCATTCACCATTAGAGAACCTTAAACTAGACATGGAACTTAGAGAAGAAAAGTAAAGGAACAATTAAAGGTGGGAACTTACCCTCAAAGATGCTTCACCCATGAATGGAATAAAATTCGCTTCTTTCTCTGTTGAAAACTGTGGTTGGGATTTTGTGGGTAATGACTCCGAAATTTCAATATAAAAGTAGGCTTTTGCACCCCCCCCCCCCCCCCCCCATCTTCGTTGCAGCGGTAATGAGTTTCACTGTAGCGGGTTCATTGCAGCGTTCCCTAGCTTTGCTGCAACGGACCTACTTGTATAACCTGCACTATAATGACCATAACTCCCTCACCCGAAGGCGAAATACGACGATTCTTTATGCTATAACTTCTTAATTACGATACGGATCTAATGGTTCAATCAAAACACAAAACAAAGGTCATTTGATTAATATGGTGCCCCTTATACTCAAAGAACTATGGCGAAAGCATTGAATACGAGCGCGTCAAAACCCAAATCCGTTTGAAACTCTTCGAAACCTCACCAAAACTTATGGACAAGTCTAAAATCATCATACAAACTTGTTGGAACTTTCAAAACATTGACACGGGGTCATCTTAACCCGATGTTAACTATGGTCAACTCTATCTCTTTAACTTAACTAGTTCCTCCACCAATGACTCAAATCACATTCCAACCTTTCAAGAATCAAATCAATGACTTCACTAAGTCATAAGTCATACTAACGGGACTCGAGGAAGGGTCAACAAGAGTAAATGGGTCAAAAACACTATAATGACCAAATAGGTCGTTACATCATATACCAATTAAACAATCGTTCGTCCGAGAACGAAGAAGGGGAGTACGAAGCTGACGATAGCCGGGGAATCTTCTTTTAGCCCACACGAAAATCTCCACATGCAAGAATTTTAGTGATAGCACCATTCGTTCATCTTATCAACAAAAAATTACTTTATCTTAGCTCAAAACCCAAATTCCCATATTTTCCATACTCAAAATTTCTTACGCAACTGATTCCCGAATATGAGAACTGCCTTTGCTTGAATCCTCTGATTTATATAACCACACTTTTGTACGTGATTGATGGGTCCCACAAACATTTCTCGAATAGCACAATCCCTTAGTATAGCCTTAAAACATAACCCACTTTGATCACTCTAAGGACCTCACATGCCCGTAGTACCTTTTCGAATCATTACTAAGCTCGACGTAAACCATTATAACTGTCCGAATAACTGACTTCGGTAAAATATCATCAAGTCTACTCGCAAACCCGGATAAAGCTCGGTAAAACTGTCATACCTCAAATCTAAACAATAGCGCATCGAATCTGTGAAGGTGATTTGCCAGGAAACCGATACGTCTCTATGGAAACATACATAGTTTATCAAGCTTAATTCGAATAATACTGATCCTGAATGAATGCACAATCCTTGAATACAACCAATAGTACTCAAACTGACTCCAAACTTTCTGAAACCAATCACCGTCCTATTACCCATCTGGGGCAGCTAGCTCTAGTCTTTTAACATTCTGAAAATGCTCACACAAGCTATCTGATTAGTAATACGCACAATACAACCTACTACCATGAGAACGGTCTCATCTCGAAAATATAACTCTAACCTTCACCTTATAGGGATTTCCATAATTTCTCTCCTTTAGACCACACTAACCCATCTACTGCAGAATGTTACGAACTTATCCAATTGTAAATCACACAAGTCACTTCCATCAGCCTTAACACATCGGTTACCTAAAATTTTCTTCTTACTAGTCACTGATCACGAAATCTCACGAGAACTATGTGATATCAGTCAGTCCATTTTTGTAGACTCCTTTCCTTAAGTGTACTCACGATCACACTTGTCTGAAATAGATAAGACAACACCTCCCCAGCTTACACTAACCTAGGTAATCCCGAAGATATACCTTATTTTTTTTATCGATTCCTGATCGACTATACCTTTTTCCCGACTGTTCAATCCCCAATTCCAATCAAATCACAACCATCATCACTGTCTAACCATTTCTTGAATCCACTCAATAACATAGCGCATTTTCATAAGTCTTGCAAACTAGCCGAGTCATTCCTGGAGATAGCAGCATGTCCTTAACTCACTCAACTCTGAAATTGAATAATTTCTAAGTCCAACGTATCACATAGTAGTCCTACTTATGTCCCCACGTACTCTATCAAGGTGCCTTCGCTCAAATTCTAAAATTTTCTCCACAACTTGAATTTATTCAAACCTCATTATCGATTTACCACTTCGAACTTCCTACTGGTCGACCCAGAACACCACTAAACATTTGCGCGATTATCTTTTTCATTCAATCAACCCAACTGAGTAGCGACACCAATGATAGCAAGAATTAGTCAAAACTAACACAACAGGTACAAAGGCTCTCAAAATCTCCAAAGTATACTTAGAGAATGATGAAGGGAAATGACAAGGTTCTAAGGGTTTTAACTTAGGAAGTATGAACAAAACTTCCTACTGTCCACTGCAGCAGTCAGACCTCCGCTACCACGGGTCCGCTGCAGAGATCAGACCTCTGCTACCACTGGTCTGCTACCGCAGTTCTGGTGCCACTGCGGCGAGCACCAGACACCAGAATATTTCCTTGTTTAACATGTCTCAACCCGAAATCCGACTATCCCCCGATAGTTCCTTGGTTACTAAAAACTTTATACTTGACCATCACTAAATCATTAATTAATCAATCACTGGCTCACGGCATAACCAAACACAACAACTCAACATTGAACCCTTATGTCTATTCTACCATGTATGTGATAGAATACAGGCATACGCAGCGGAAGCAAATAGCCAGGATCGAACTTGCATGTAATATAGACAATACATAATCAAAGATATTGATCAAACATAAAATTTATACTTATCTCTTCAAGCGTGACCGCGACGAAGAATCGAATCTTCAACCACGAACACACACCATCCACGAGAACGTCATCCTTCAGTTCCACAGCCTTATGCTGTGTAACCCAAATAATACCAGAATTTGTGAAATTCGTGTGGGCGAATTTCTATGGAAAAGTTGAAGAAACTTCTAAAACCCCTAGCCTCTTTATGGAATAAGGCCCCTATTTTTTAACTACAGGTTTTAGGGTTTTCCCCTTTTTCCAAAACCTGTTGGGTCTTTATTTTCCACCAAGAGATAATATTCCATTTAATTCTTTATTATTCGGGTACAGCAGGGACCACCGAATTTAATTAACGAGGCTTCCTATTATGGAATTAATTCGAAATATCTGAATTAATCCTACCATAATAAATTTTGAATTATTCCACTAAAAAATCGTAACTGCACTCCTCAGTTCAATTTTGAAATCTTTCATTAAATCTTATTTAACTCCCCATGTTAAGATTACAGATACCAATCAACTAAATTAAATTATTGACAATTTAATTCATTGACTAATTGAATCCTTTATACTTCTGCTTAATTTATATCATGTGACGGATACAAAATCCACCTGTAGAGTTTTCACATGAGATTTATAAACATTCATAAAGGGGTATCATCAATCTCAAAGTCGAGACATGGATTCTATTAACTAATTATTATTTCACAAATGTATTTGTCAATTATCCAATTTACCAGGAATACATAGACTCGCAATTTAATCGTATATTTTAATAAATCAAAATAATGAACAAATCACATTGATCATAATAATCATATCAAGATTAAGAGTATAAGTACATTTAATGAGCTAGAGAGGTTGTTTTATATATTCAATACAAAAACACTTATATGTACTTGGTCCGTTCAATACATACAAAATGTACTAGTACAAGAAGACGGAACTATACCGTTCCCATAATGAAGATACATTATATTTAGTCTTGTGCTACAATCATACCGATGGCTTTGTCCAATTTCCATCTTATATTGTGAACATAAACTTTATACTTATAAGAACCGAGGATTTAATCTTTCGTGTATAAGCTAAACTCTATACACTAAATCATCTACTATATAAGTAAAGGACACACATACTAGTACATGATCTATTTAACTCTTTATTAAAAATTTAATAAATAATTATTCTATAATAAATATTATGTCCAAACACATGGTTAATAGTATATATCCCAACAATCTCCCACTTAGACTTTTAACCATGACAATTGTTAGAATATACCATATCTAAACGCATGGTTAATGGTATATACCCCAAAATCTCCCGCTTAGACTTTTAACCGTGCATTTAAAACTTTCACATGTATTCCTTTTGCACGACTATCAAAAGTCTTAGCCAATAAGCTCTTTGCAAAAAAAAAAAAAAAAACTTGCCGAGTTGTTTTGTGATGCGACTTTGTCTAGTAGTGCTTCGTCGTAACTGACCGGTTTTGTACTAAGATCTTTAGGGATCCTATCATGAAACTTTCCCAAAAATGTATTTCTTTTCAGGATCCTATCATGAAACTATCCTAAGAGTATACACCAAACCGATCTTGATTATTGTTCTCCCACTACGACTAAGTACTACTACTATCATAGTCACACTATCATATCCCTGAGTCTTAATATTATCTTCATTGCCTTTCGGTATTGAAATATTAACGACATCATATAGTGTTATTTTCTCAATATCACTCCCACTACTTAAAAGTAGTGAATTTCCTTACGCCTATTAACGTTTCTCCCACTACTTAAATGCAACGGAACATCAACCCTGACTTATCGGTTAGATGTTCTTGAACTTCTGAATTTTTGAATGACTCATTGTCTATTTCTTTGCTCAGTTCCTATAAAACTAGTTTACTTCTAGGAACTCGGTTTATTAAATATTCCTTTTCTAATAATCTAGCAATTGTATTAACAATTACCTTATTTTATTTTAGGACAGTAAATAAACCTCCTTTCAATCCCTTTGGATATCTAATAAACATGCGTACATCCGTTCTTGATTCCCACTTATCTGTTTTCCCTTTGAACGCATGTCCTAGACAACCTCTTATCCGAACATGTTGCAGATTTGGCTTATATGCAATCCACTGTTCTATGAGTATCAAAGGTACTAACTTAGAAGGAATTAAATTAAGAATGTAACCCGCAGTTTCTAAGACATATCCCAAAACGAAAAAGCAAATATAAATAAGTCAATCATTAATCTTACCACCTTCAAAAGAGTCATGTTTCTTTTCTCTTCCACACCAATCTATTGTAGAATACTTGGTGTAGACAATTGAAAATGAAATCCCTCTATCTAATAAGTAACTAATGAACTATGCAAAGAGGTACCCGCCACTACGATCAAATCGCAGTGACTTAAATATCTTGAAATTTTCAAAGTATTCGGACCTACATAGCATCAAATAAATGTATTCATATCATGAGTAACCTTCTATGAATGTCACGGAATACTCAAAATCACCTCTTGCCTTGAAGTTCATTATACCACACAAATCAGAATGGATTGGCTTAAACTTTCATTAATCTTATTGCCTTTTAAGAGAAAAAGTCTCTTAGTCATTTTTCCTTCTAAATAGGACTCACAAGTTGGTAGTGCCTCCACTTTCAATGAACAATAAAAGTTCATCCTTTGACCAACTTCGAAATCCTACCCAGATTAAAATGACCTAGACACAGGTGTCATGGATAAGTTCATTCAATTCTCGAAAAACATTCTCTTATGGGGGCAGATTAACATTATTCAGTTCAGAAGAGATATTAATTTAAAATGTCCACACATTAATGTACCAAAAGAAATAAAATGTTTATCAAACTCAATAACACAAGAGTTACGAGAAAAATAAACTAACTATCCATCTCTTGTTTGGTTAGAAACTGAAAATAAATTCTTTCTAACAGAAGTTACATATAATGCGTTCTTTAAATTAATGTCTTATCTCTATCAGACGAAGTTCCTGACTAGTAGTAAGCGGGCTGGATAAAGTCTATCGAGATTGATATAATCATTAAATAGATCATTAGTTATGTAGTAAGAATAATAAAATTCAAAACACACATCACACATACAACCATGCATACTGAATAGCTAGATTCGATAGGGAAACTTAACTATTCATGCAAACTATATGAGTCATGCCAGATAATTCACCCCATAAATTAAAACAGGACCAGCTCAGATGGAGAGTAAACTGCTAATTTAAGTTAGGTAAATATCAGTTTTAATAAACCCTAGTTCCATTGAACCAACGTGTAACTTAGTTGGAGAGTCAAGACAAGCTATCAGTTAACTAGGGACTGAAGCACAGTAATTTACCATAATGAATCTATCCGATGGGGAAGAAGACTTACGTCAACGTATAAACTCATTATATCACTGTTATATACAATGGAGACCATAGAGAATGAATCCTACCACCACTGTTTGAAGAACTGAAATTTTTATTTAACAAAAAATTTCCAAAAAACAGCAAAATGACCAAAAAAACCCATCTAAACAACCCCGGATGGCCAAAAAGGGCGCAGTTCACGAGCAAAGCTCGTGAGTATTGCTCAGTGGGTCGTTTCCGATGAACCTACCAGATTTCGAATTAATCGGAGTTAGTCAAAAATCAGAATTCTGAAACCATGACCAATTTGGAAAGATAATTTTTTTTCCAGCCAAAACAGAATTAAAAAACATGTACATTTGTTCATTAGTTCTTATCACATATCATCATTAGCGTACTAATATACATGAATCAAGAACAACGAACAAATTTTAAAATATGTTTACATAATCTCAGTGTTGCTTTCTAGAAATTAGCATGTTTATGTAAACATTGAATATAAAATTCAAAACACACTACATAGATGTCCATGCATCTTGAACAACAAATTTCAATATAAAAGAACAATTCATGCAACATATATATGTGATGCCAGATACTCACTCTATACATTTAAAACCAGAGCTAACTCAGACGAAGAGTATGCTGCTAATTTAAGCCAAGTGAATACCATTATCATTATCTCTAGTTCCATTGACCCAACATGTAACTCAGATGGAGAGTTAATACAAGTTATAACTAACTAGCGAATATACCTAGTAACAACTCATAATAAATCTATCCGATGGGGAGGAAGACCTAAAGTCAACACATAAATTTATTATTTCACTAGTATTTAGTCATAAAAGCCATAAGGAAGAATCTCTATCACCATTAGATCATAGCCAAGTAATTTTTCCTAAAAAATTAACTTTCAGAAAATGAAAAAATTACTCAAAACATCATCTAAACAACCGCAAATCGTCGAAAAATGAATGGAGTCACTGCATAGCAGTGAGTATTTCTTACTGGGTTGTTTCCAATGAACCTACCGAATTTCAGATCAATCAGAGTTCGTAATATTCAAGATCTCTAGATCTATGACCAAATTCGAAAAATGACTTATTCAGGCGATTCAAGCAAAATATATATATATATATATATATCCTTAATTATCATGTATCAATTCATATTAAATCATCATGTGTAATCATGTTCCAGATTTAACATAAATAAAAACTGACATAAAGAGTAGTTTTTCATACTTAAAACACGTTTTAATCCTAAAGAACAGCCTAAAACCCATCTAAACAGCCTCGAGATTATTTCTTACTGGGTGTTTCAAATGAACACACCAAATTTCAGGTTAATAAGAGTTCGTGAAATTCTTGATCTCCACAACTAACCAAATTCGTCAAAATAACTGTTTTAGGCATAATTAAGGATTAAATAATCTGATTCAGGTTTCTATTCCCCTTTTATAATTATCCCACGAGCTCAAGGCATATGTTGTGTCCCTTCTTCTGGGTAAGACACACAACACCTAATTATTACAAATTGTCCTCTCGATTAATACCCCTGAGAATTCAAGACATTATGCTTCTCCCTTTCGAGTGAAAACCTCGATATCTCTTTTCATGAATTGATTAAGTGTTACTAGTAATTAAAGATAAATTTTCTATCGGTAGATAAAATACCACCACTAGTATACACTTATTCAAAGACCATTTTCGCAATATATTGAGAAAATTTCAATGATTCAAATAAGTAAACCATATTAATGGAACCTATTTATTAATCATAACTCTCAATCCATGTGTCAATATAATCTCACATGTATAAACCTATAAGAATATTCAACGATTTCAAATAAATAATACACATAATAGTTACTTATTAATCATTGAATTCTTAATTTATACAAATTAATATACTTTGAGAAAAAGAAAGATTATAATGATCACATAATTAAACCTTTTCGTAGACCATAATTAAACCTTTTGGTAGACCAGACCCAACGTCAAGAAAGCAGAAAGCATTATGTTGCCACTTCAATATCACTTAACAGAGATTGGTACGTCACCGTCAAAATTAAGTCAAACAGATTTACAAGAAAACCCACACTGCAAGAACGCATATAACAATTTGAATTGGAATTGGTTCTGCCATATAACAAAGGCACCGAACCTACCTTCAGAAAAGTGCTTCTGCTATAGAATAATTTCAGTTGAAATTTGTTCTTTAGTGTTCTTTTCTTATTTATTTTAAATACAAAACAAGTTTGCAATAATAAATAATGCTCATATAATTATAATTAAATCTTTCCGGAAAAAATATTCAATATCCAATTGTAGATTTCTACTGAACTACGTTCTAATGGCTTGCTAAAACAGAAACAATTGGTTTCTAATCATGCAATGGCAAATCATTCCAATTGATAATTGAAAATTAAAAAATAAAATTGACCAAAGAGTCTAGCAAATTGGCTAAGACCACACGTTGCCCTATATGCAGGACTTTTGTTTAACCTACAAGTGCCGCCGTTTGTCCAAAACCCAAACAAGCACCTTCCTGTTACTTTCTTTTCAATCAAATTTTATCCAATTAACCAAAATTAATATGATCTTTCCGCCAATCACCAAGGGGAATTATACACACTGCCGCCACTCTTAGTACTTGAATCCCAAGTTAAAAGCACTAAATCATTGGAGGCAGCTGCGCTCACAGGGACAATGTGAACTAATTCAAATCACCAAACGCAAAAAAAAAAAAAAAAAAAAAAAAAAAAAAAAAAAAAAAAAAAAAAAAAAAACTTTTCGAAAGCACGCAGTGGTTGCCGCCCCAATAGATGACAAAAATCATAATTAATCATGTTATCTAGTTAGATGCAAGCAGGCCCTTGGTGCCAATTGATAGAATACAGGCATACGCAGGGGAAACAAATAGTCAGGATCGAACTTGCATGTAATAGAGATAATACATGATCAAAGATATTGATCAAACATAAAATTGATACTTATCTCTTGAAGCGTGACCGCGAACAAGAATCGAATCCTCAACCACGAATACACATCATCCACGAGAACGTCATCCTTCAGTTCCACAGTCTTCTGCTGTGTAACCCGAATAATACCAGAATTTGTGAAATTCGTGAGGGCGAATTTCTATGGAAAAGTTGAAGAAACTTCTAAAACCCTTAGCCTCCTTATGGAATAAGACCCCTATTTTATAACTACAGGTTTTAGGGTTTTCCCCTTTTTCCAAAACCTATTGGGTCTTTATTTTCCACCAAGAAATAATATTCAATTTAATTCTTTATTCTTCGGGCACAGCAGGGACCACAAAATTTAATTAACGAGGCTTCCTATTATGGAATTAATTCGATATATCTGAATTAATCGTACCATAATAAATTACGAATTATTCTACTAAAAAATCGTAACTGCACTCCTCAGTTCAATTTCAAAATCTTTCATTAAATCTTATTTAACTCCCCATGTTAAGATTACAGATACCAATCAACTACTAAATTATTGACAATTTAATTCATTGACTAATTGAATCCTTTATACTTCTGCTTAAGTTATATCATGTGACGGATACAAAATCCACCTGCAGTGTTTTCACATGAGAATTATAAGCATTCATAAAGGGGTATCATCAATCTTAAAGTCGAGACATCTGTCACAACCCGCCTAGGGCCGCGACGGGTACCCGGGGCTAACCACCGAGCACCGCTCGTTCTACTACTTATCATGCTCATTACACACTCTTTTATCAAATTTATACTCAAATCAAGAGAAAGTCATATTTCATTTGAAAACATAAATGCTTTTATATGCATAAGCCCTTCGGCCATCAAAATAATATATATACATAGTAGCAATCTCGTGAGACCATACAACCCACACTGCGTATCTACGAGCCTCTACTAGAGTACTAGGCATATGGACGGGACAGGACCCCGTCGTGCCCAACATATACAAATGTACACAAAAGAATAATCAAGCACCTCCAGAACAAAGGAGTGTTTTCAATCAGCTGCCAGCTCCTACGAGTTTGGATCGAGCTCACCTCCTGGTCTACCTGTGGGCATGAACACAGCGTCCAAAGAAAACGGACGTCAGTACGAACATTGTACTGAGTATGTAAGACAAGAATGAAATAAATATAATAGAGGGATCGTGAGCCATGAGAGAAGGATATAACCTGCATGAGTGTCATAGGCAATACATTTCGTACATATATCATATTTTACATAATCATGGTACATGTGTCATCACATCACATATATCATCACATCATAATCCTCATCGTTAACCCGCATCTGGGTAACCATCATATGCCGCCCACTAGTGGTGATCATGTCCGGCCCTCTAGGCTCGGTGTAAACATAGCAGCCCGCCTTAGCGATGACATGCCCGGCCATTTAGGCACGGTGGAATCATATGCAGCCCCCCTTAGCGGTGACATGCCCGGCCATTTAGGCACGGTGGAATTGTATCGTCATGTAGTCAATCATAACCCATCATTAATACACATCTCATGAACATATCATAATCTTATCATAGCTTGACATTTTCATACATAACATAGGCATATTATAAGCTAGCATTATTGATCATCTTATAGACATATCATGACTTAGTATCATTTCACATTTATCATTAGGAGCACACATTAGATTTTGAAGGCAATCATGGCTATGTCGGGGTGACGTAAGGTCGTGAACCCCCGATTATATTATGAATATTTACGAGTATTCTGCCTCACCTTGAAGGAAATAGTGTATAAGGTGAGTGTTAACAATAATGACATCATTAACGTTATCAGATCATCATATCATGAACTCTCGAATCTCTACACTTTAACTCATCATTATCATTATCATGCTCGAATATAGTTTGGTAAATTTACGAACTCATAAGCTCCATCATATAGGATGATCATGGGAGACTTGAAAGATTCATGCCTTTGAAGGAAGGGATTAGCCTTACATACCTTTGTCGTTTAACTAGTCTATCGCTTGCTTGTTCTCCTTTAATGTACACGTTCTACCTTCAAGAGAATTCGTATCGACATTAGCTAACAATTATAAGAACGGCTTACTAAAGCTAGAGAAAATTGTGCAGCACTTCCTTTGTTTGTACTACCTTTCTCATGTTCTCTATCAACTCCCAAACGTTCATATCAACATTCACAATATCGCACACGACAATCATTGTTTATCTACATTTACCACAATTCACCATTTCCCTTCAATTTCTCCACAATTATGGTTATGACTCCCTATCGTGTTTTCTCACATATAATACCTATTCCATGGTCTAAATGTCACTTATAACGTATTCACGATCACAACATACCAACATTCATCCCAACCACTATTCAACAATGACACTATTCACTCATTTATGACCCATTTTCTATGTCTTTCTACAATTCAAGTGTCTTAGCCTTCCAATACCTTAAACAACATGGTATGGTCATGAAACTTACCTTAGATGATGGATGAACAAGCCTTGAATAGAAATACTCTTCTAGCACCAAAACCCTATTTCACTTCTCTTGGGTTTTCTTGAGGTAGATGAACATTTGCTAGGGTTCACACTTGATTTCATAGATTGGAGTAGTTGATCATGAATTTCCTTTGATTTTCTTGTGGATGAATATTAGAGAGTGTTCTAGAGGTTTCTTGACTTGTGAAGTAAAAATGAAATGAAAATGAAATGAGAGAGAGGTCCCTTATATTAATTCACAATCTGTCCCGACCAGAACATACGGACCAACATATAGTCCGTATATTTTCACTGACCGTATGTCTAGACCGTATGTTTGGTCCAGTGAAGTATGCCATTCTAGGCTGAACCTACGGCTGGACATACGGTCCGTGGATTTTATACGGCCAGTATGTCTGGGCGTATAATGTCCAGCTGTTCGAGACTTGTTCTCGTCGACTCGTTTGATCTCCGATCCTTATGGAACCTTCTTGACACTTGTTTAACACCTCAATACCAATCTAAGGGACGTCATTACACGTCTCTAAGACATCATTATGCCACCATTAACTCGTCGCTTATAATTCTTACCCGATGCGCAACATATCCCTCGCTTTCCTCGATAACCTTCTTTGTCAAACTTCTTCCTATACATCAAATGTCTTTGAATCTAGGTTAGGACCATCAAATGCTATCTCTTACTTATCAAATCATCGTATACGTTGTACTCTTCGCTAGCCTATTCATTGTACGCTAACGAGGAATTTTCCAAGATGTAACAACATCGATTCTATCAACTAATTATTATTTCACAAATGTATTTTTCCATTATCCAATTTACCAGGAATACATATACTAACAATTGAGTCGTATCTTTTAATAAATCAAAATAATGAACAAATCTCATTGATCATAATAATTATATTAAGATTAAGAGTATAAGTACATTTAATGAACTAGAAAATTTGTTTTATCTATTCAAAACAAAAACACTTATCTCTACTTGGTCCGTTTAATACATACAAAATGTACTAGCACAAGAAGACGGAACTATACCGTTCCCATAATGAAGATGCATTATATTAATCTTGTGCTACAATCATACCGATGGCTTTGTCCAATTTCTATCTTAGATTGTGAACATAAATTGTATACTTATAAGAATCGATAATTTAATCTTCCGTGTATAAGCTAAACTCTATACACTATATAAGTAAAGGACACACATACTAGTACATGATCTATTTAACTCTTTATTAAAAATTGAATAAATAATTGTTCTATAATAAATATTATGTCCACACATGGTTAATAGTATAAATCCCAACAGTATGACCACAACATAATTCTCAAATCAACCAGCTCTCGATTCCACGATATCCTTATCATTCCTCTAAACACAAAGAAACGGTGGACATACCCTTCAACAAGGGACTAGGACCACAGCTCCCTTACATCTTAAGCCTCCACTCGTCGCAAGTAACATTGCTTTCTGATCTAAAATCGATAACCACCTTCCTAAAAGAACCCACAAACCACTGCTATATAGTCATGTCGAAACTCAACTTAACTTTTTCGCACCAAATACACAATCCACTCTCATACAACTTGCAAGTTTAATCTTACGAGCATGTCCAATATCAATTGTTCCCTTCCTAATAGTGGAGATTAATCTATCCAAATTCTTTTCTAGGCAAGATTATAGCAAAATTAACCGGGTCTAAATTACAACCCACACAACTAAACTTCAAGTCATAGTTGGATACTGAACTTAGTCACGCATCTGAATTAGGAAGACACATCTAGCACCATACCAAGCCATGTCACAACACAAACCGCTCGCATAAGAATTTAGGAAATGAGTTTCCACTATTCATGGGAGATTAAGAAAAGAAAATTCAGATACCAATTGGAATAGACTAGATACCAATTGGAATCGACTAGATACCAATTTGAATGAAGTAGCACGAAAGATTGAAAGAAGTGGGAGTTTCCTAAATGTCCTATAGCCTCTCGCAGATAGGTACGGAGCTCATTGTACCGATCTGCGAAACTCTACTAGACATGCTCTTGTACTTGTAAGACCGGTAACCTAAGTCTCTGATACCAAGTTGTCACGACTCAATTCGTGAATCGTGATGGCACCTACACTGTACCCCCCAGGTAGGCGAACCATTCTCAACTCATTTTAATAATTTATAAAAATATAAGCAATGATTTAGTTAACAGATTCAAATCATATTGATAACAAGTCTGAAAATAACAACAACCCAAAATTTGGTCTGGACTAGTACAAGAGCTACTACCAAGAAGATACAAGTCCGGTAAGAAATAGAAATCTCAAATGTCAATATTGTCTCAAGAATACAAACTAGACAGTTAAATACAACAAGAGTCTCCGCGTACGGAACTAGCCAAAGCTCACCCTGGAATCTCGATCAAGTTGACTCGGATCACTCTCGATGAAAGGAGCTAGCACTAGCAACAAACTCTGCACTCAAAAGAAGAGGAAAACAAGAGTAGCATCAGTACAAACAACATGTACTGAATAAGCATAACAGGCCGACTAAGATTAGCTCACGCATATAAGTATAAAATCAATCAGGATAAGCAGATAGGCACATAATACCCAAATCAAGGTCACAACATATCATATAATCGAATCACAACCTAAGGTGAAGCTCCTAAACCACAAGTGTGACAAGTTTCAATAATCTCGGTTCTATAATCAACAATTCTAAGTCCTGGAACTAGGCAGAGTCACTAGTCCACAATTTCGGTCCAGTCCATAATCCGATCCATGCCACAACAAAGGCCCAACAAAACATACCAAATCAGAAATAAGAAGCCATATGATGATGTAGAATAAAATGTGATGATGTGCAATGCAAAGCACTGGCCAAATACTCCAAACATGTACACACATGCTAAATGATAATGTTTTTCCCAACTAGTCATGACCTGCAGGGGACCCATGGTATCCATGTACCACTCGTTTCGGAACGAACCTCGGACCACGAGCTCACAACTAGGCCACATCATTACCCTCTGTCAAATGTGCCTTAATAGATGTATATGTTTCACCTCAAAATCTTATTAACAATGCCTCATAATCGAATCACAATGAATAACTCCAGAACACAAATCAAAGCCAGAAACAATGAAGTACAATCATAGTAACACAAGTCATAAAAGACTCACCAATAACTCTGCTCAATCATAGCCTAATTGTACAACTATCTCAATCAATCAGTGAAGGGTATACATGAACACCTTCCTTTCAACAGTTCTAAACCATTTCCATAATATTTGAATGTATGAATGCAAAAATGGGTGTAATGTGGTAAATCAATGCACTAAAATAACAATGAAGGTACAAGAAGTCATACTGCCATAAGTCATATCAAGACTTAGATGAATCGACTGAACTATGGAATGAATCATACAACCCATCTCAATCGTCATAAAGAGTCTATAACACCTTTTACTTCCAACTATAGCAAGTATGCCTCACAACTAAATCTTACGACACCGCGTGCTCCTTTTTCTCATGTATCATCATAAGCACTCAGTCATAGTTCGATATTGATATATATATGTGAAATGAGAATGTATGCCATGCATGATATCATCATAATTATACGACATGACTAAGGCCTAATCTCATTACCTTCCTTCTAAGGCCTAATCGCATTACCTTCCTTTCTCCAATGATAAATGTCATAATTAGAGAGAGACGAGTACAATGCGTATCACAACACAACAAATAAAGTAACAAACCTAATCACCATAACAGGGCCACAAGCCATAACCAACAACACGAGTATACATATTAACTCTTTCCTTCCCATATCACAACAAATACACCACCTATTCAATACATAAAGTAATGGCGACCAACCCACATAATCAGAAGTCATACCAACCTAGGTAATATCCAACCATACATCTTGTCTAAAGACGTAATCATGCTTTCTCCAGCCAATTCTACACAATATATATGTTTCACTAATCAAAGTCTAACTAAAGTAAGCCGTAACCTACCTCGAATGCAGAACAGGTAGCCACGGACTACTCCACATAAGCCTTTTGTTTCTGAAATGCCTCAGAACGATGGTAGTCTAGTAAATAACGATAGACCATAATGCTAAGTAAGCAACATACCATCTAATCAAAAAAAAAAATAGGGGAAGAAGACCCAATTTCTTCTACCCTTTTTAAATGGATGAAACCATCATTAAATGGTAATTCTGTCATATATCACTCCCAACAATCATTATCCTCCAATTTATAGGTTTCTAATCAATTTAACCCATTCAAAATAGAATTTAGGCCAAAGTTCCCATTTTTATTAGAACCCTAAGTTTCAATGCACAATTCTCATCATTAATAATTGAATTCTCATCCTAGGAAGTCAAAATCTATTCTCCTAGATGATTAAACAATAATAAAATCAACAACCCATCAATTATTTAAGGGTTTACTAATTCTAGGGTTCTAGGATTTCCATTCACCATTAGAGAACCTTAAACTAGCCATGGAACTCAGAGAAGAAAGGTAAAGGAACAATTAAAGGTGGGGGACTTACCCTCAAATATGCTTCAACAATGAATGGAATAAAATTCTCCACTTTCTCTGTTGAAAACTATGGTTGGGGTTTTATGGGTAATGACTTCGAAATTTCAACATAAAAGTAGGTTTTTGCCCCCCCCCCCCCCCCCCCAATTGCAATGGTCCCTAGCTTCGTCGTGACGTCTTCGTTGCAGCGGCAATGAGTTTCACTACAACGGGTTCATTGCAGCGTTCCCTAGCTTCGCTGCAATGAAACTGATGGTACAACCCGCACTAATGACCATAACTCCCTTATCCAAAGGCGAAATGCGACGATTGTTTTTGCTATAACTTCATAATTACGATATGGATCTAATGATTCAATAAAAACACCAAACAAAGGTCATTTGATCAATATGATTCCCCTGATACTCAAAGAACTACGACGAAAGCATCGAATACGAGCGCATCAAAATCCAGATCCATCTAAAACTCTTCGAAACTTCACCAAAACTTATGGACAAGTCTAAAATAATCATACAAAATTGTTGGAACTTTCAAAATATTGACACAGGGTCATCTTAACCCGATGTTGAACGTGGTTAGTCTATCTCTTAAACTTAACTAGTTCCTCCTCCAATGATTCAAATCACACTCCAACCTTTCGGGAATCAGATCAATGACTTCACTAAGTCATAAGTCATACTAACTGGACTCGGGGAAGGTTCAACAAGGGTAAATGGGTCAAAAACACTATAACAAATAAACGGGTCGTTACATCAAATACCAATTAAACAATCGTTTGTCCTCGAACGAAGAAGGGGAGTACAAAGCTGACAATAGCTGGGAAATCTTCTTTTAGCCCACGTGGAAGTTTCCACATGCAAGAATTTCAGTGATAGCACCGTTCGTTCATCTTATCAACCAAAATTAACTTTATCTTAGTTCAAAATCCAAATTCCCATATTTTTCATACTCAAAATTTCTTTAAACTAATTCCCGAATATAAGAACTGCCTTTGCTTGAATCCTATGATTTATGTAACAACACTTTTGTACGCAATTGATGGGTCCCACAAACATTTCCCAAATAGCACTATCCCCTAGTATAGCCACAAAACATAACCCACTCTGATTACTCTAAGGACCTCTCGCGCCCATAGTACCTCTTCGAATTATTACTAAGCCTGATGTAAACCATTATAACTGTCTGAATAACTGAATTTGGTAAAATATCATCCAGTCTGCTCTCAAACCCCGATAAAGCTCGATAAACCTGTCGTACCTCAAATCTAAATTGTAGCCCATCGAATCTGTGAAGGTGATTTGCCAGGAAACCGATAAGTCTCTATGGAAAACATACATAGCTCATCAAGCTTAATTAGAACAATACTGATCCTAAATGAATGCACAATACTTGAATACAACCAATAGTACTCGAACTGACTCCAAACTTTTCAAAACCAACCACCGTCCAATCACCCATCTGGGGCGGCTAGCTCTAGTCTTTTAACGTTATGAAAATGCTCATACAAGCTATCTGATTAGTAATACCCACAACATAACCTATTACCACGAAAACGATCTCATCTCGAAAATACAACTCTAACCTTCACCTTATAGGGATTTCCAGAATTTCTCTCCTTTAGACCATACTAACCCATCTACTGCAGAATGTTATGAACTTATCCAACTGTAAATCACACAAACCCCTTCCATCAGCCTTAACACGTCGGTTGCCTAAAATTTGCTTCTCACTAGTCGCCGATCACGAAACTTTACGAGAACTATGTCATATCAATCAGTCCATTTTTGTAGACTTCTTTCCTTAAGTGTACTCTCGATCACACTTCGTTTGAAATAGGCAAGACAACACCTCCCCAACTTACACTAACCTAGGTAATCGCGAAGTTATACCTTATATTTTTTACCGACTAGATCAACTATACCTTTTTCCCGACTCTTCAATCCCCCCCAATTCCAATCAAATCACAATCATCATCACTATCTAACCATTTTTCAAATCCACTTAATATAATACCGCATTTTCATAAGTCTTGAAAACTAGCTGAGTCATTCCTGGATATAGCAGCATGTCCTTAACTCACTCAACTCTGAAACTGAATAATTTTTAAATCCAGGTATCACATAGTATTCCTACTAATATCCACGTAATCTACCAAGGTTCCTTTGCTCAAATTATCTTAACTCAAATTCTGAAATTTTCTCCACAACTCAAATTTATTCAAACCTACTTATTGATTTACCACTTCGAACATTCCAGTGGTTAACCCAGAACATCTCTAACCATTTGCGCGATTATGTTTTTCATTTAATCAAACCAACCGAGTAGAAACACCAGCAATAACAGGAATTGGTCGAAACTAACACAACAGATACAAGGCTTTCAAAATCTCCCAAGTATATTAGAGAATAATGAAGGGAAATGACAAGGTTCTAAGGATTTTAACTTAGGAAGTATAAAGAAAACTTCCTGTTGTCCACTGCAGCAGTCGGACCTCCTCTACCAAGGGTCCACTACAGCGGTCGGACCTCCGCTTCCATGGGTCTGCTACCGCGCTTGTGGTGCCACTGCGGTGGGCACCAGACACCAGAATATTTCTTGGTTTGACATGTCCCAACCCGAAATCTGACTATCACCCGATAGTTCCTTGGTTACTAAAAACTTTATACTTAACCATCACTAAATCATTAATTAATCAATCACTGGCTCACGGCATAACCAAACACAACAACTCAACATTGAACCCTTATGTCTATTCTACCATGTATGACTGCAACACAATTCTCAAATCAACCAGCTCTCGATTCCACGATATCCTTATCATTCCTCTAAACACGAAGAAACGGTGGACATAACCTTCATCAAGGGACTTGGACCACAACTCCCTAACATCTTAAGCCTCCACTCATCACAAGTAACATTGCTTTTTGATCTAAAATCGATAACAACCTTCCTAAAACAACCCTCAAACCACTACCATATAGTCATGTCGAAACTCAACTCAACTTTTTCAACCGAATACAAAATCAACTCTCGTACAACTTGCAGCCTTAATCCGACGAGCATGTCATATACCAATTGTTCCCTTCCTAATAGTGGAGATTAATCTATCCAAATTCTTTTCTATGCAAGATTATGGCAAAAACAACCGGGTCTAAATTACAACCCACACAACTAAACTTCAAGTCATAGTTGGATATTGAACTTAGTCACGCATCCAAATCAGGAAGACACATCTAGCACCATACTAAGCCATGTCACAACACAAGCTGCTTCTATAAGAGCTTAGGAAATGAGTTTCCACTATTCAGGGGTGAATAAGAAAAGAAAATTCAGATACCAATTGGTGTCCATGTTGTTGACACCCAATTTTGTCCCGTCTCTCTGCCAAAATACCTATTTTTAAGCTTCTAATATTTTTTGGAAATATATATATATATATATATATATATATATATATATATATATATATATATATATATATATATATTATGTTTACTATAATTATTAGCCTCTTATCAATACCGCCATTGTATCATTCTATCAATTATTATTATTATTATTATTATTATTATTATTATTATTATTATTATTATTATTATTACAATTTTTTATCATTTTGGCATTTTACCAGCTTACGCACACACATCGCATTTATCTTTGCATAATTAAATAATAGTATTTATTTCAGTGCGGATTTTCAAAACATTATTGCACGGCTATCACCACGCCATTTTTATCCGGACATTGAGGATTGCATATTTTGTATTGAGAAATATTTAACACAAGTTATTTAAACAGGTCTTTTATTTAAATTTAGAAGCCAAACTATTTCTTGCACTCAATCCGTATTTTGACTTATCGGACCCCGAATCAAAGTCCGATTAACTCCTGAATATTTTTGGACTAGCCCATATCTCTTATCTCAATTTTTAGAATAATCCGTGTTTTAATTTATTAGCCTATTCGTTTAATACCCGGCCCGGTCCATTTACGGACCGGGTATGACCCATCTCGTTCAAGAAAAGGGGAAAACCTTAGGTTTCCCCTCATTCTCTCCACCGCCGCATCTCCTTCTCCCTTCCCCCCATTTCCTCGTCGTCTCCGCCTCCCACTTTCACCCGCCACCCATCTCCGCCGACATCATCAACACCCCCTTTTCCCCATCACACCTCCACTACATCACGTTAGCCTTCACTGCCACCCCACGCCGCTGTCCTCGCCACTTCACCTTGTCTCCACCCACGCCTCTGACTACACCACGTGACCTCACTTGCTTCTTCATCTCCACCATACCCTGCCCCCTTCTGACACCCCACCTTCTCCTGCTCCCCACGCACCTCTGCCATCCCCATTTCCTCTGCTCCCACGCGTAATTCCTTCATTTTTTTAACACAATACAAAGAAAGGATAAAAGGGAGGATTTTGGAATTCAGAAAGGCCGGGAAGAATTAAGCTCTCAGCCGCACAATAACCCTTTTTTTGAAAAATTTAAGTCTTTTAGCCTAAAATTCCATAGAAAACGGAAGGTGTTCGTTTTGTTGCTAAACATACTCTAAGCCAAAATTTTGATTTTTATCCATCTCTTTTATTTCTGGGAACTAAGTTTTGAAGTGTTCGAGGGATATCGAGACCTTCGCCTCACTTCGCTGCACCCGAAGAAGGTAAATTTCCTTCCCTTAAATTATTTTCAGCAGTTGTTTGAGTGTTTTAAACTACTCATGTGATTCGTTTGGTTGATTATGTTTTAGTTCCTATTTGTGATGGTTTAGTTGTTAAATAAATTCTATTTATACAATTACGTATGTTAGGTATGGCAGTTTGGTTTTAATCTAATTCAAATGTGTGAGTTAATCATGCTAGTTGTTCAAGTTGCGTACTGCTGTATAAATCTGAATGACTAGTTATTAGAAAATTAGAACCTGTTTAAGTGTTGTTTCCTAGGAATCTGAATCTGTCCTGTTTGAAAGTGTGCTGTTTCATTGCATTCATTGATGTTCAGTCACTAATCCTGCTGAGTCTAATCTGTTTCAGCTCATTTATGAGCATTGTTGTGAATCATATGAGTATATACCTTTAGGAGATGTTCATTTTAAAATCTGTATGAATTGTGAATCTGTTGCGTCTGGTTTATATGTGGGAATCATGCTAGAAGCATTTATAGGTTCATTCTAGGTTTTCGTTCCTAATTAATTTGGTTAATGATCAGTTAAGCATGTATAACCACTTGTTGTCTTCTAATTGTTTATGTTTGTTCAATTGAGTCCAACTTGAATCAACATGAACCTGTCTAGGTCATTCAGGTTTATTAAAGTCTTGTTTTGGATGATTTCAGTCTAGTCAGTGTCAGTGATCTATGTTGTTAATTCACTATTGGTTTTAGTATATGAAAATCTCAGAATATGTTTCCTTAAAGGGATACAACTATTTAAACTCAGTTCTGTCCCTTTTGTCTGGATTCGATATTTAAAAGAAGGAAGTGTCAAATTTGTTGAGTTTTGTCTTCTTACCATGACCTGGTCATTCCCCTGATTCGAAAGAAACTTATTTGCTATGGTTTTCATGCATGATGTTACCTTCCTGAGTTTGTATGAAATCAGTTAAGTGCTTTTTTTTACTTGGTATGTTGTAAGAATCTGAAATGAGCATGTTAAGGTTGATCTGTATGGCCATCATTTGAAAGATAGGAGAAATTGGTGAAATATAATGTCTGAATCAGTAGGGAATAATGGAGGACTGGTTAAAATGCGAGTAGTTGAGTCATGATTTCAATCATAAGTGGTTTCTTGTATTGTGGTGTGGTGCCTAAATTACTTTGATTCTGTATATTTACCATTTTTTAGCTAATGACCATGTATACGTTCCTTTCTATATTCAAGTCGTTTCCCTCCTGTTATGGTAAATCTTTTTTTTTTTTTTTTTTTTTGTCAGAAGGATTCCAACTAAATAATGAATTAGATCTGGGGGCAGTTTGGTTCACTCATTTGTTTGGATATTGAAAAATGAATACACTGGTTTGAACTAAGGCTAATTGGTTTCCCTGTTTAATCATACGTCTATGTTTGGCATTCTTCCTTCATCTCTTACTCATCCCAGCCAGTCGAATTTGGGTTTGCCACACTTTGTTTCATAATAGATTGGTTCAGCAAGTGTAGAAACACATTTGAACATGTTTGATTATTTCTTTGTAGTTACCTTCCTAGTATCCTTATTTATTTGGTCGTTAAGCCATTCTCTTTCTCTGTGTCTCTATTTCATTTTTGGATATACACGGCATATACTCACCCGCTGATCTATTTTGAGTCTCATTTTGTGTGTTTGACCTTACCCCTCGATTAGATATTAATTCTTTTTCTCTTGTTTTATGCATGATCGTCGCTACAAGTCCGGGGGACTCATTTCCCCCCAACATTCGGCTTGGGCTAAAAGCCCAATGTGAATTACTCTTCCTGTGTCCAGCCCATCTATCCGCAGCGAAAAAATAGAAAAACATTCTGGGCCAAAGCCCAATAGACAGGAACAGTAGCAGCATCCGCAGCAGTTTCTAAGATTTCCGCTGGGCCGAGACCCAACAGCAGCGAGCGGACCGAAGCAGCTCCAAATGGGGCGGAACCCATTTATTTATATTTCTTGGGCTTCTATTTTATTTTTATTCTGCATTTATCGCATTTAACTTATGTTGTTTTGACTAACACTTTATTTTATTGGTCTCTTAGCTTAGACGAATTATAGGAGATTTAGTGGGGTTTAGTTTAATAACGGGTAGTTAATCCAAGGAAAACTAATAATCAGTTCCCGTAAGTTTCATTTTCTATCTTTATACTGAAGCTATTTGTAGTATTTATAATATATACTTTGTAGAATAATTGATTTTCAATAGCATGAAATTCATATTTTTGAGTTAAAGGAATTATATTTTATTATCTTGGGATTTTAAAACACCACTGGCACGCAAATAAGAACTAAAGAATATTTTGTAGAATCTTTTAAGGTTTTATCCAAATTATGCATATTTTTGGTCGAAAGGCAGTCAACGGAGCATAATCTCGTTTGTACTTCTAAAGCGCAAAGCCAATTAATACATAATCGTAAAGTTGTTTTTTCAAATAGTTATCAAAACGTGTTACAAATTCGCATTTTTCTTCTATTTATATATTCTATGCAAATCTTCTTTTTTAAAAAAGCATTATTATTTAAAGCTTATCAATTTTTTATAAGTTTTATTCGAAATGGCATTTAAAATCTTCTTTTATGTAAATTATTATATTTTTTTTCTAAATCTTATTTTAAGCAATAGTTTATACTTTCTTTAAAACTTTAGCAGTATTTATAAGCCATTTTCTTTAATTTTAAATGTTATGTTTGCATTTTAGCCCTAATTAATTAACCTAAGTTTGGTCGGATAACCGTAAGTTAACGGATTCTAAAGGATGCCTAACCCCTTCCCTTTAGGATAATATAGAGCCCTTACTTAGAATCACACTGGTTAAGCAGACTATTAATAGAGGTTTAGTTTTAACTTTACCTTAGTTAATATTTAGGTGTCCTAATTCACCGTTAAATCAATTAGGTGGCGACTCCTTAAAAAACAATAAATAGGAATCACCAATACGTCATACTCCTAAATCAACCCGGTTAAAATGGGGTGTGACAGCTTGGCGACTCCGCTGGGGACTTTAGGCTCTAACCATAACAACTTAGGTTAATAAATAATTTGTGGGACATTTTGTTTGTTTTGCTTTATTTTCCTTATATTGTTGCTTTATATACTTCTAAATGTTTGTATTTCATTCCTTATGTGCATTTTTTCTATGTAATATGTACATTACTGCTTTCCTTAAACTGGCATTCCGTTCATATTTCTTCCACTTCTTCAAACTCACACTATCACACGTACACGCGAGGTGTGTTTTGCGCACCCGCAAATTTCTTTCGTAAAATCCAAATTTTAGGAGAGTTGGTGTATGCGCGGGGTGCCCGAGTAACGGGGACCGCGTAGCCTTCTCACTTGAGCAGTCCGCTCGGGAACCTTGTGTCTAGTAAACCCATTCTTAGTCCACCTAGGTAGAGCGAAACCAAAACCTTGTAAGAACATGCATCACTTTAAACCTAGGAGGCTTAATACCCTTGGTGTATTAAGTTCATTAGCCAACCTTACCAAATGTCCAAATGAGTCTATGACTCTAAGTGACGCTCTCATTATTTATGTGCATTATTTGAAGGACAAATATGTAGAATATGTGGACCTAGTACTCTATAGACAAATATTTCGAGGAAACTGACCTTTTGTCGCAGGTTGCGTGGAGCATTCAATTAATGCCGGAGGTCGAAGACAACCAAAGAAATTAGTGGAGTTGAAGTATTATATATCTTAGACTAATTTTGAGATGTATTATCAATTTGGCATGTAATATTTTTTTTTATTTTTTTTTATTTTCTGTAAATTACCGTTAGGAGGAGTTGCGGATGATACATAAAAACATGTTTGTCCTTCAAATATTCGTTAGGCCTACCTCTGGCATAAAGAGGCCCCTTGCATTATAAAAACGCAATGTATTATGTGCAATAATGTGTTTATATGCAATAATATGTCCTTACCGTATACTGACTCATTTTCTTTTTTCTTTTTCTTGTTTTATCTTTTTTCTTTTTAAAATTTATTTTCAAAAGAAGGTTGACTTGTGCTAAAGGGGAACTGGCGGAGCATCCATATTTCACACGGTCTAGAGCCAAGAAATCAGACTCTGACTCATCACTAATCACCTGGTTAACTAAAAGGACTCGTTCTAAAATGGAGCAAAGTTTGATCAATGCAACCACTTCATCTGAGCCATCTCTTAGTTTACCAATCACAAGTGATCCCACATCCTCTAATGAACCAGAAACACATTTGGAGACCATTGCTCGTCTGGAGCGACGCGTAGCCGAACTAAGTCATATGGTACTTCATAACCGGTCATTTTCTCAAACACCGCCACATATGACTCCGTCCCAGTGAGTTCGTCAGACTTTGCCTGTGCCACCTCCATTCCCAAATTTGGACGAATTTAACCAAGCAAATTATTTCACCACTTCTCAGCCAGTTCGTTCCGAACACCTCACTCAAAATGCTCCCTTTTTATTTACAACCACCTCTTCAAAAGCTCAATTCATACCGCCAGCACATGACACATATCAAGTTCCGCCAGTGTATACTTATACCACAGCTCCACCCATAACACAGATTCAAGGACAATGTCGCACAGATGTTGATCATTATGTCGAAGTTGAAAATGAAGCACGGTCAGTTAATGATGAAATGTTAAATAGAAAGCTCAAAAGTTTGGAGGATGCCATGAGAAGTTTGCGTGGACTGGGTAGTAATCAAAGCGTGAGATATGAAGAATTATGTGCATTTCCTGAGGTAGAATTTCCACTAGGTTACAAGATCCCAAAATTTGAGAAGTTTGATGGGTCGGGAAACCCTTTCTTTCATTTGAAAGTTTATTGTGAAAAGTTGATTGGAGTAGGAAAGAATGAAGGGATAAGAGTCAAACTATTCAATCAAAGTTTGAGTGGGAAAGCCTTGGAATGGTATTCCAAGCAAGATACAACCAAATGGCGTACTTGGGATGATTTGGCAAATGCTTTTGTGGATCACTACAAGTTTCATGTTGAGATCGCTCCTGATAGAATCTTAATTACAAAGTTGCAGAAAAAGTCGATCGAATCATTTCGAGAATATGCTATACGGTGGAGAGAAGAAGCATCTAGGGTACACCCACCCATGGAGGAGACAGAAATGGTTATTTTCTTCATTCAAGCACTAGAACCGGAATACTATGAACGTTTGGTGACAATGGGTGGAAAAACCTTTGCAGAAGTGATCAAAGCTGGGGACATGATCGAAGATGGCATTAAGACAGGGAGAATAACAAGTCTTGCGGCTTTGCAGTCTACTAGTAGAGCTATACAAACAGGTACTCTCGGAAACGGAAAGAAAAAAGAAAAGGAAGCAGCCTCGGTAATGGCTTTGGGAAACACCTCGTACCGCCATCAACAACCACCACGATACCAGCCTAACGCTCCTCACTCACAATATTTCCAATATTCTCCATATCCATACGACCAAACTTTGTCATCTTACCAACCTCAATCACCACAAATATCCTACCCTGTTTACAACACACAACCAGTACACCGAGCTCCACGACCACCAACATATCCAGCTCCACCATCACAACCTCATCATCCAAACAATGCATCCGCACCTCGCCCAAATAAATCGTTTCGCAATTTCACACCATTGGGAGAACCACTGAGCGTTGTTTTCGAAAGACTGCAAGCTTCAGGCTTAGTATATCCTGTGGAAGGTAGAATTCCAGATCCATTACCCAGAAGCTTTGATCCCACTAAAACATGTGCATATCATTCGGGGGTAAAAGGCCATTCCACTGATCGTTGTTACGCATTGAAGCATAAGGTTGAGGATCTTATTGAAGCAAAACAGATCACGGTCAAACCACCAACACCAAATGTGGTTAACAATCCACTCCCGACCCATGATGGGGCCACGATAAATATGATTGGAATAGATGAAAATGTTGACGACCCAGCCGAATTTATATTGCCTGTGGATCGTGTGGAGGAACATGATTTTGTAGCCGTTGCTTCTCCGGCTGTAGTGATAAGGGGTTGTGTGCCTGTCGAGATATTAGGAGCTTCATCAACGCCTGTGGAAGTAGTTCAAGCACCAAATCAGTTACCAGTGCTCGATACAAAAGCCGTACCATGGAATTATCAACAAACTGTGATGGAATGTCGAGGAAAGGACGCGATCACTGACAAGGTTAAGACATCAGGAATGACAAGGTCTGGAAGATGCTATTCTCCAGAAGAGCTAGTTAGATTGGGGCAAGTTAAGGAAACCAATGTACCTCCCAAAAGGGTCGTGACTGAATTCGAAGCAGAAGAATTTCTGAGGAAGATTAAGGCTAGTGAGTATTCAGTTGTGGATCAGTTGAAAAAGACCAATGCTCAAATTCCTATTCTCTCTTTGCTTTTGAGTTCGGATATGCACAGAAATGCACTGTTGAAGATCTTGAATGAAGCATATGTCCCAAGCAAAACAACTAGTGAGGCGTTAGCTGGGATGATTGAGCGCGTACTTGACAGCCATCGAATCAGCTTCGATAATGAAGAACTGCCGCCAGAAGGATGTATGCATAACAAAGCGCTCTATATAACTGTCAAGTGTCGTAACATGTTTGTGGCTAAAGTATTGATTGATGGGGGTTCTGGACTCAACATCTGTCCATTAGCAAGTCTGAAGAAGATCGGATATAATGTTAGTGAGCTCAAGACCAGTGATATGAATATTCGAGCATTTGATGGGGCTCAAAGGCGCCCTATTGGGGAAATAGAGTTGAAAGTGTTGATTGACCCTGTTGAATTCATTATGGATTTTCAAGTACTTGATATTTCCACGACATACAACATGTTGTTAGGTAGACCGTGGATCCATTTGGCTGGGGCCGTACCATCTACTTTGCACCAAACTGTCAAATTCGAGTGGGATCAGCAACAAATATGTATACACGGAGAAGGAGACACGTCTTTCTATCTAGAGCAATCCACCCCATTCGTCGAGGCAGAAGGAGGGTTCGACGGAGCAGCTTACCACGCTTGGGAGGTTGTGAATGTCACTAAGGAGAGTGAAGTATGTCAAACTCAAGAGTTCAAAAGATCATGTGCCGCAATTATGGTTGCAAAAGAAATGGTGAGAAATGGGTACCAACCTGGATTTGGGCTAGGGAAAACACTAAATGGGCGGGTTGAGCCAGTCGTTCTCCCTACGCAACAGTTTACATTCGGTTTGGGATATGAGCCAACTGAGGAAGAAGTGAAGAAAGCACGAAAAAATAAAATGAAGGAGATTGCATTGCCAAAACCTACTCCTACCATTGATCAAACTTTCTCAAAACCTTCAGATCTGATTGATGAAGTTGCCTATGATGATATCGTGGAGCGAGTCAAGAACCTGTTCGTGGAAGATAAAGATGATCATGCTGCGATAATCAAAGACTTTGCTGAAATATTGACTTTATAGGCTGCTGAGCCAGGACCTGAGTTGCAAAATTGAACTTCTATCTTAGCCCCGGTTCGTCGGGAGTTTCAGTTTTTCAGTTTAAATTTCCTTTTGTAGTAGGCCGGAGGCATCAACTAGAACATTTAGTTCCTTTTGTCATGTTGCCTCTATGTTTTGTTACGGCCTTTTTAAATTAAGATTCTGTCATTTTGTTTGGGTGGAACTACGTGTGGCCTGATTTCCTTTTGGATACGTAGGCAACCCACATCGGGTTCGGCCCTCCCTTTTATTAAAAACAAAAACTCAAAAGTCTTTATTTTTATCACGAACTACGTCTGGCCTGATTCCTTTGGGATACGTAGGCAACCCGAGGCGGGTTCGGCCCTTCTATCTTAAAATTTTTATCTTCAGTTTGTCCAAACATTTTGGTTCCTATAAAATACATAAAGATTTTTATACAAGACTTGGTCTTCCCACCGTTTAAATTCATGTGTTTTAGTATCTTGAAACTGGGACAAATTTTTGAAATCGGTCAAATCACTTTCAAAATTTTTTCATTACAACTTTCTCACTTTTCGATCGTTTAGAACCAAGCGTTTCCAGGACTTGAAACTGGGACAAATTTCGAAGTCGGTCAAATCACTTTCGAAAACTTTCATTATAAGTTCTTATTTTTCAATTGTCCAGAATCAAGCATCTCTAAGACTGAAACTGGGACAAATTTTTAGAAGTAGCATAAAAGTGGTCTTAAACAAAAGTCCATCCATATTTCTAAAATGTGAATAAATTCAAAAATCGAGTCTTCTTAATCATGTTACATATTAGAGCCACTAAGTATTTCCTTTCAAAGTCATCCAAATCTCATTACTTTTATTTTCAAAATACATTTTTTTTTTATAACTGAAACTCCCCGGCAAAGCAAGATATGTGGTGAGACATCGAAGAACGTGGACGCGACCGAGACAAAAGTCAATTCAAGGGCCAAGTTCCCCGACATGCACAAGTCAACCAATTTTCTTTTAAACTCACAATTTTTCTTTGTTGAGACAGGTCCAATTAACATGAACACGGTGTATGTATTAAATTATGGGCGTGATAAAAAAGTTAACTTTCTTCAAAATGCAAATACTCTTCAGCGTGGATGCAAAGGTAGCTTATGCCGAACGGTGGACGTCGTTCCACTCATCACGAAATTTCGATTGCAACAGTGGACACAAGTTCATCTTCTCAACCAAGGGCTGTAAGTATAATTCTTTTAGACCCAGCTATTGATTCTTATCATTAACAGTTGTTTTAGCTCGTGACATTCATCGATGGATCAAATACATATAATCATGGACACTGACCTTGATCACCTGTTATTGGTTAGAATTCCTCAATTTCGTCATCACTTCATACATGTTCAAATCATTATCAAATTCTTTTAGAATGAAGTATGTTAATAAGATAACAAGATCGAAATATTGCATCGTATATCAAATTGTGGGGGTTAATTATAGATTTAACTTCCGTCACAACGGGACATGGATTAAGATGTGGATATCTTTTTACAATACTATTTCTAAAGTGGACGTGGATTTACATTCACATTGTGGATGCGAGCATGGAAGTGGAAATAGAATTATATTACAAAAAAAAAAATATACATATAATTGTAGAAAGTGGATACAAATTTATGTTTTCGAAAGTAAAAGTGAATTTATTTTGCGCCGTATAATGCAGACGTGAAAGTAGATGTAAATTTACTGTTGTACCGTATAATACGGACGTCAAAGTCGACGTGGATTTATATTTTGTACCGTGAAATGCGGACGTAGATTTATATTTTGAACTGTGAAAGTGGACTTGGATTTATTTTTCTGCACCCTGAAAGTGGATATGGATTTACATTTTTTGCACCATGGGAAGTGGACATGATATAGGCACCCACCTTAAAATGCGGGTATTTCAAAATTTAATTTAGGCACCCACCTTAGAATGCGGGTATGTCAATTTTCAATTTTAGGCACCCACCTTAGAATGCGGGTAATTTAAAATTTAATTTAGGCACCCACCTTAGAATGCGGGTATTTCAATGTTCAATTCAGGCACCCACCTTAGAATACGGGTATTTCAATGTTCAAATTAGGCACCCACCTTAGAATGCGGGTATTTCAATGTTCAAATTAGGCACCCACCTTAGAATGCGGGTATTTCAAAATTTAATTTAGGCACCCACCTTAGAATGCGGGTATGTCAATTTCAATCCAGGCACCCACCTTAGAATGCGGGTATTTCAATGTTCAATTCAGGCACCCACCTTAGAATGCGGGTATTTCAATGTTCAAATTAGGCACCCACCTTAGAATGCGGGTATGTCAATTTTCAATTTAAGCACCCACCTTAGAATGCGGGTATTTCAATGTTCAGTTCAGGCACCCACCTCCGAATGCGGGTATCTTATATTTCAAGTTCAGGCACCCACCTCCGAATGCGGGTATCTTATATTTCAGTTCAGGCACCCACCTCCGAATGCGGGTATCTTATATTTCAAGTTCAGGCGCCCACCTCCGAATGCGGGCATCTTATATTTCAAGTTCAGGCGCCCACCTCCGAATGCGGGTATCTTATATTTCAAGTTCAGGCGCCCACCTCCGAATGCGGGTATCTTATATTTCAAGTTCAGGCACCCACCTCCGAATGCGGGTATCTTATATTTTAGTTTAGGCGCCCACCTCCGAATGCGGGTATCTTATATTTCAAGTTCAGGCACCCACCTCCGAATGCCGGTATCTTATATTTCAAGTTCAGGCACCCACCTCCGAATGCGGGTATCTTATATTTCAAGTTGAGGCACCCACCTCCGAATGCGGGTATCTTATTTTTCAGTTCAAGCATCCACCTCCGAATGCGGATATCTTACATTTCATTCAGGCACCCACCTCCGAATGTGGATTCAACTTTCGAAACAGGGGCTGCAAGTGTAACTTCTCCAACCCTGTCTTATTTACATATATTTATTTATTACTAACAATTGTTTTTAGCTGGTGGCTTTTGACAACATCAAAGTTGGCGTCACACATCAAATCGTGGAACTATTTCTTCGGCAGCGAACTGGGGCAATTTGTCGGGAAGGATAATCAGACTTCCCGACACGGGTCAAAGATCTACCTCGAACACTCGCCTCTAATTACAAGTATTCTCTTGCGTTCCAGCAATTCAATTTTCAGAATTCTAAAGTTTCTATCACAATACCAGTGTTATCATAATTCAGCCCTGGGACAATATTTTGCAAGTTTCGCGCCAATTGGGGTTCAAGTGTCGTAATTGTCCCGGAACTACACTCGACCTGATTCTCGTATAGCCCGAGATATGTAGGCAACTCAGAGACCGGAGTCCGGTCATAATCCTCTCAAGTTTCCTTTAGCCGGGACAAAATAGGCTACTAAGTCAACGTCTTTGCCCGACAACTCTTTTCATCATTACCGGGCAAAGAGGGACAAGTTGTTGACACCCAATTTTGTCCCGTCTCTCTGCCAAAATACCTATTTTTAAGCTTCTAATATTTTTTGGAAAAAACAATATATATATATTATGTTTACTATAATTATTAGCCTCTTATCAATACCGCCATTGTATCATTCTATCAATTATTATTATTTACCGTATTTTTATTATTATTATTATTATTATTATTATTATTATTATTATTATTATTATTACAATTTTTTATCATTTTGGCATTTTACCAGCTTACGCACACACATCGCATTTATCTTTGCATAATTAAATAATAGTATTTATTTCAGTGCGGATTTTCAAAACATTATTGCACGGCTATCACCACGCCATTTTTATCCGGACATTGAGGATTGCATATTTTGTATTGAGAAATATTTAACACAAGTTATTTAAACAGGTATTTTATTTAAATTTAGAAGCCAAACTATTTCTTGCACTCAATCCGTATTTTGACTTATCGGACCCCGAATCAAAGTCCGATTAACTCCTGAATATTTTTGGACTAGCCCATATCTCTTATCTCAATTTTTAGAATAATCCGTGTTTTAATTTATTAGCCTATTCGTTTAATACCCGGCCCGGTCCATTTACGGACCGGGTATGACCCATCTCGTTCAAGAAAAGGGGAAAACCTTAGGTTTCCCCTCATTCTCTCCACCGCTGCATCTCCTTCTCCCTTCCCCCCATTTCCTCGTCGTCTCCGCCTCCCACTTTCACCCGCCACCCATCTCCGCCGACATCATCAACACCCCCTTTTCCCCATCACACCTCCACTACATCACGTTACCCTTCACTGCCACCCCACGCCGCTGTCCTCGCCACTTCACCTTGTCTCCACCCACGCCTCTGACTACACCACGTGACCTCACTTGCTTCTTCATCTCCACCATACCCTGCCCCCTTCTGACACCCCACCTTCTCCTGCTCCCCACGCACCTCTGCCATCCCCATTTCCTCTGCTCCCACGCGTAATTCCTTCATTTTTTTAACACAATACAAAGAAAGGATAAAAGGGAGGATTTTGGAATTCAGAAAGGCCGGGAAGAATTAAGCTCTCAGCCGCACAATAACCCTTTTTTTGAAAAATTTAAGTCTTTTAGCCTAAAATTCCATAGAAAACGGAAGGTGTTCGTTTTGTTGCTAAACATACTCTAAGCCAAAATTTTGATTTTTATCCATCTCTTTTATTTCTGGGAACTAAGTTTTGAAGTGTTCGAGGGATATCGAGACCTTCGCCTCACTTCGCTGCACCCGAAGAAGGTAAATTTCCTTCCCTTAAATTATTTTCAGCAGTTGTTTGAGTGTTTTAAACTACTCATGTGATTCGTTTGGTTGATTATGTTTTAGTTCCTATTTGTGATGGTTTAGTTGTTAAATAAATTCTATTTATACAATTACGTATGTTAGGTATGGCAGTTTGGTTTTAATCTAATTCAAATGTGTGAGTTAATCATGCTAGTTGTTCAAGTTGCGTACTGCTGTATAAATCTGAATGACTAGTTATTAGAAAATTAGAACCTGTTTAAGTGTTGTTTCCTAGGAATCTGAATCTGTCCTGTTTGAAAGTGTGCTGTTTCATTGCATTCATTGATGTTCAGTCACTAATCCTGCTGAGTCTAATCTGTTTCAGCTCATTTATGAGCATTGTTGTGAATCATATGAGTATATACCTTTAGGAGATGTTCATTTTAAAATCTGTATGAATTGTGAATCTGTTGCGTCTGGTTTATATGTGGGAATCATGCTAGAAGCATTTATAGGTTCATTCTAGGTTTTCGTTCCTAATTAATTTGGTTAATGATCAGTTAAGCATGTATAACCACTTGTTGTCTTCTAATTGTTTATGTTTGTTCAATTGAGTCCAACTTGAATCAACATGAACCTGTCTAGGTCATTCAGGTTTATTAAAGTCTTGTTTTGGATGATTTCAGTCTAGTCAGTGTCAGTGATCTATGTTGTTAATTCACTATTGGTTTTAGTATATGAAAATCTCAGAATATGTTTCCTTAAAGGGATACAACTATTTAAACTCAGTTCTGTCCCTTTTGTCTGGATTCGATATTTAAAAGAAGGAAGTGTCAAATTTGTTGAGTTTTGTCTTCTTACCATGACCTGGTCATTCCCCTGATTCGAAAGAAACTTATTTGCTATGGTTTTCATGCATGATGTTACCTTCCTGAGTTTGTATGAAATCAGTTAAGTGCTTTTTTTTACTTGGTATGTTGTAAGAATCTGAAATGAGCATGTTAAGGTTGATCTGTATGGCCATCATTTGAAAGATAGGAGAAATTGGTGAAATATAATGTCTGAATCAGTAGGGAATAATGGAGGACTGGTTAAAATGCGAGTAGTTGAGTCATGATTTCAATCATAAGTGGTTTCTTGTATTGTGGTGTGGTGCCTAAATTACTTTGATTCTGTATATTTACCATTTTTTAGCTAATGACCATGTATACGTTCCTTTCTATATTCAAGTCGTTTCCCTCCTGTTATGGTAAATCTTTTTTTTTTTTTTTTTTTTTGTCAGAAGGATTCCAACTAAATAATGAATTAGATCTGGGGGCAGTTTGGTTCACTCATTTGTTTGGATATTGAAAAATGAATACACTGGTTTGAACTAAGGCTAATTGGTTTCCCTGTTTAATCATACGTCTATGTTTGGCATTCTTCCTTCATCTCTTACTCATCCCAGCCAGTCGAATTTGGGTTTGCCACACTTTGTTTCATAATAGATTGGTTCAGCAAGTGTAGAAACACATTTGAACATGTTTGATTATTTCTTTGTAGTTACCTTCCTAGTATCCTTATTTATTTGGTCGTTAAGCCATTCTCTTTCTCTGTGTCTCTATTTCATTTTTGGATATACACGGCATATACTCACCCGCTGATCTATTTTGAGTCTCATTTTGTGTGTTTGACCTTACCCCTCGATTAGATATTAATTCTTTTTCTCTTGTTTTATGCATGATCGTCGCTACAAGTCCGGGGGACTCATTTCCCCCCAACATTCGGCTTGGGCTAAAAGCCCAATGTGAATTACTCTTCCTGTGTCCAGCCCATCTATCCGCAGCGAAAAAATAGAAAAACATTCTGGGCCAAAGCCCAATAGACAGGAACAGTAGCAGCATCCGCAGCAGTTTCTAAGATTTCCGCTGGGCCGAGACCCAACAGCAGCGAGCGGACCGAAGCAGCTCCAAATGGGGCGGAACCCATTTATTTATATTTCTTGGGCTTCTATTTTATTTTTATTCTGCATTTATCGCATTTAACTTATGTTGTTTTGACTAACACTTTATTTTATTGGTCTCTTAGCTTAGACGAATTATAGGAGATTTAGTGGGGTTTAGTTTAATAACGGGTAGTTAATCCAAGGAAAACTAATAATCAGTTCCCGTAAGTTTCATTTTCTATCTTTATACTGAAGCTATTTGTAGTATTTATAATATATACTTTGTAGAATAATTGATTTTCAATAGCATGAAATTCATATTTTTGAGTTAAAGGAATTATATTTTATTATCTTGGGATTTTAAAACACCACTGGCACGCAAATAAGAACTAAAGAATATTTTGTAGAATCTTTTAAGGTTTTATCCAAATTATGCATATTTTTGGTCGAAAGGCAGTCAACGGAGCATAATCTCGTTTGTACTTCTAAAGCGCAAAGCCAATTAATACATAATCGTAAAGTTGTTTTTTCAAATAGTTATCAAAACGTGTTACAAATTCGCATTTTTCTTCTATTTATATATTCTATGCAAATCTTCTTTTTTAAAAAAGCATTATTATTTAAAGCTTATCAATTTTTTATAAGTTTTATTCGAAATGGCATTTAAAATCTTCTTTTATGTAAATTATTATATTTTTTTTCTAAATCTTATTTTAAGCAATAGTTTATACTTTCTTTAAAACTTTAGCAGTATTTATAAGCCATTTTCTTTAATTTTAAATGTTATGTTTGCATTTTAGCCCTAATTAATTAACCTAAGTTTGGTCGGATAACCGTAAGTTAACGGATTCTAAAGGATGCCTAACCCCTTCCCTTTAGGATAATATAGAGCCCTTACTTAGAATCACACTGGTTAAGCAGACTATTAATAGAGGTTTAGTTTTAACTTTACCTTAGTTAATATTTAGGTGTCCTAATTCACCGTTAAATCAATTAGGTGGCGACTCCTTAAAAAACAATAAATAGGAATCACCAATACGTCATACTCCTAAATCAACCCGGTTAAAATGGGGTGTGACACATGTATCACTCGTTCCACACATATGTTAAGTTGTAATGTTTTCCCCAAATAGTCATGACTTGCAGGGGACCCATGGTATACATGTACTACTCATTCCGGAACAAACCTCAGACCACGAGCTCACAACTAGGCCACATCGTCATCCCCTATTAAATATGCCTTAATAGATGTATATGTTCCATCTCAAAATTTCATCAACAATGCCTCATAATTGAATCATAATGAATAACTCCAGAACACACATCAAAGCCAGAAACAATGAAGTACAGTAATAGTAACACAAGTCATAACAAGACTCACCGGTAACTTTGCTCAACCATAGCCTAATTATAGAGTTATCTCAATCAATCAGTGAAGGGTATATATGAGCACCTTCCTCTCAACAATTCAAAACCATTTCCATAATATATGAATGTATGAATGCAGAAGTGGGTATAAATATGGTAAATCAATGCACTAAAATAACAATGAAGATACAAGAAGTCGTACTGCCATAAGTCATATCAAGACTTAGATAAATCGACTCAACTATGGAATGAATCATACAACCCATCTCAATGGTCATAAAGAGTCTATAACACCCTTTACTTCCAACTATAGCAAGTATGCCTCACAACTAAATCTTACGACACCAAGTGCTCCATTTTCTCATGTATCATCATCAGCACCAAGTCATAATTCAATACTGATATATATGTGAAATGAGAATGTATGCCATGCATGATATCATCACAATTATACAACATGACTAAGGCCTAATCTTATTACCTTCCTTTCTCCGATGATAAATTTCACAACCAGAGAGAAACGAGTACAATGCGTGTCACAACACAACAATTAAAGTAATAAATTTAATCACCATAATAGGGCCATAGGCCACAACCAACAACATGAGTATACATATTAACTCCTTCCTTCCCATATCATAACAAATACACAATCTATTCAATACATAAAGTAATGGCTACAAGCCCACATAATCAGAAGTCATACCAACCTAGGCAATATCTAACCATACATCTTGTCCGAAGACCTAATCATGCTTTCTCCCATCAATTCTACACAATATATACATTTCACTAATCAAAGTCTAACTAAAGTAAGTCATAACCTACCTCAAATGCAGTACAGGAACCATGAACTACTCCACTTGAGCCTTCTATTTTTGAAATGCCTCAGAACGATGGTAGTCTAGTAAATAACGGCAGACCATAATGCTAAGTAAGCAACATACCATCTAATCAACAAAAATAACAATTAGGGAAGAAGACCCAATTTCTTATACCCTTTTCAAATGGATGAAACCATCATTAAATGGTAATTCTATTATAATCTCACTCCCGACAATCATTATCCTCCAATTTATAGGTTTCTAATCAATTTAACCCTTTCAAAATAGATTTTAGGCCAAAGTTCCCATTTTTGTTAGAACCATAAGTTAAAATGCACAATTCAATTGAATTCTTATCCTAGGAAGTTATAATCTATCCTCCTAGATGATTAAACAATAATACCCATCAATTATTTAAGGGTTTACTAATTCTAGGGTTCTACTATTTCCATTCACCATTCCATGGAACTTAGAGAAGAAAGGTAAAGGAACAATTAAAGGTGGGGACTTACCCTCAAATATGTTTCACCAATGAATGGAATAAAATTTGCCTTTTTCTCTCTTGAAAACTGTCATTGGGTTTTGGTGGGTAATGACTTTGAAATTTTAATGTAAAAGTAGGTTTCTGCTACACCCCCCCCCCCCCCCTCCCCGTCTTCATTGGAGAGGTCTCTAGATTCATTACGATGGCTTCATTGCAGCGGTAATGAGTTTCGCTGCAGCGGGTTCGGTGCAGCATTCCCTAGCTTTGCTGTAGCGGACCTGTTGATACACCCTGCACTATAATGACCATAACTCCCTCATTCGAACGCGAAATGCGATGATTCTTTTTTCTATAACTTCATAATTACGATATGGATCTAATGGTTCAATAAAAACACAAAAAAAGGTCATTTGATCAATGTGGTGCGCCTTATAGCCAAAGAACTATGGCAAAAATATCGAATACGAGCATGTCAAAACCCAAATCCATCTGAAACTCTTCAGAACCTCATCAAAACTTGTGGACAAGTCTAAAATCATCATACAAACTTGTTGGAACTTTCAAAACATTGACATGGGGTCATCTTAAGCTGATGTTTACCATAGTCAGCTCTACCTCTTTTAACTTAACTAGTTCCTCCATCAATGACTCAAATCACACTCCAACCTTTCAGGAATAAAATAAATGACTTCACTAAGTAATAAGTCATACTAACGGGACTCGGGGAAGGGTCAACAAGAGTAAATGGATCAAAAACACTATAACGACCAAACCGGTCGTTACAATATGGAACCTTGCCTCTAGTCTACAAAAAAATAGAAAGAGAGTCAATCTATAGGAAAGAGTTAGCCTATACAAATATCATTCTTAATGTATAAAATACAAGTATTAACTAACAAAGAAATTACATTTTTCAAACCTTCTTGTAACGATAGGAATTTGCAACTTGTCCAACTGAATTAGTCCATTCGGTTTCCTGGGAAGATCTTAATAGTTGAGATAGATGATGTTATTATCTTTTGTAAAAGCCTTTTTAGCCAAGAAATTAGCAACCCAGTTGGCTTCTCTAAGACAATAAGAGACTGTAACATTAGTTCCTTTGATCCTATTGGTAATGGCATCAATGGTGTGTTTCAACTTTAGATTGTTGCTACTCATTTGACTGATCATATTGGTAATTATAGCAGAATCCAACTTTATGTGAAAGTTGTTGAAACTATTCTCTGTACACGACTTGCTACCAAAGTCTGTAGTTAAGGCTTCAGCCTTATTGTTACTAGTGCACTCTACTGCCCTGGAAAATGCCATAATAAAATCTCCATGTTGATATTTAAGTACTCCTCCAATTCCTGCTCTATTGCTTGTACTGATATACCTTCCATCAGTGTTCATTTTGACTTCACCCTCTCTTGGTTATCCCATTAAACAGTTGTGCATTTAACCACTGGTTTAAGCCTTTCTATGTGTTCACACATACTGCTCCAATTACCTTTAAAATCCACCTTGGGGAAAGTACTGTTCAGCATACATTGATTGACCATGTTATATTAATAGAATCTTCCTTTGCCACCATGTCTGCATGAGGCCCAACTTTCCATATTTCCCAATATCACAATAGGAGCAATCTGTTGACAAGTCTTATGGACCCTATTTCTTGGTTTAGAGTTTCACCATTTTTGTAGCACCATTTTGACTGGAACTAGCTGATGTCATTCCCCAAAGAAGCACCACTATTATTCCACAAGTTTTTTGCAGCATCACCTTAAACAAAGACATGTTGAATAGTTTCTATAGTATAAGAAATCTATGTCATCTTGATTTCCAAATTTAGCTCTGATTTTATGGAATGGTAGCATGCCAAAAAAGAGTCTCTAGCATAATATTTGAAGGGTATAGCATTGTGCCAAACATTCCTAGGAAAGGATTCTTTTCTCTGTGGTTTCTCACTATGTTCCATGCACTCCTGTTGGTGTATTGACCATTTTCATAACTTTTCCATATAGCGTAATCATCCTTGTCACCATTTCCAATTTTAATAGAGCTTATGTGATGGGCTACCTGACCAGGAACAGTGTTGTATAATTTCTGAAGGTTCCATGTGTTGTTGTGCAGAAAGTCTTTCACTTTGAGACTAGAAACTCTTCCTTGCATCTGATCAAGACAGATATGAGCTAGAGGGCCATTTTATATCCATTGATCCTACCAGAAATTGCAATTCCCTTTGTTAATTTTCCATGTAATACATTTTTCACCATTGTCCCTAGCTAGCAGAAGAAATTTCCATGCTTGAGAGTTAGCAGGTATCCATCTTTTTCCAACTAGATTGGTTCTAGAGCAGTACTTAGCAGTAAGAAAATCAGCCCACAGAGACTTTTTGGTTCTGAAATGCCACCATCTTTTCATTGTGAGAGTATCCACAATATATTCCATGCTTCTTATACCTGTTCCTGCCTCTTCCTTGGGGTAACATAACTTACTCCATGCACTCTAATGGTATTTAATTTTACCATCTCTAGGTCCCTAGAAAAAATTACATATGTGCTTTTCTATGATCTCAATTGTACCTACAAGAGAGTTAATAGCAGACAACATATATATAAGAAGAGATTGAATGACACTTTTAATTAGCACATATCTACCCCCACAAGATAACATTTTCCCTTGCCAACCATTTAGCCTCTTAATGATCTTAGTAACTGTAAAATCAAAATAAGCAAATTTCTTCTTTCCAATGTAAATTGGGCAACCAAGATACACAAAAGGAAAGTTCTTATCCATAAAACGGGTACAGTTTCTAATTTTATTGATTCTATATGTACATGTTTTTGGGCTGGTCAGGAAAAAACTCTTATCAGCATTGACCAATTGCCCAAAGACTTTTTCATATCTTTTAATGCACTTCGTGACAAAGCTTGATAGATTTAGTGTTACTACTACTGAAAATAACTATGTTAGCAGCATATGTAAGATGAGTGATTTGAGGACCTTTAGCATGCATAGAGAATGGAATAAAATTATGGTTCATTACTAAGTTGTTAAGAGATTTAGACAGGACTTCTGCAGCAATTATAAAAAAAGGAAGGGGAGAGAGGATTAGGTTGCTTTAAGCCAAGAGAATAAGTGAAAAAATCTTGTCTTGACCCATTAACAATGACAGAGTACCACGCATTAGAGATATTCCTCCATGTCAAGTCAATCCAGATTTCATCAAAACCAAATCTATCTAGCTCTTTAGACAAAAAGGACCATGAGAGTCTATCATAAGCTTTAGTCATATTAAGTTTTAAATTACATTCCCACCCTTATTCTTATTATTAATGCCATGAACAATTTCCTGAGTCAACATGACATTGTCAGTGATCAGTCTACCTACCACAGAATCACTTTGATTAAGAGTGCTTAGAAGGGGATTGAGCCTATTAGCTAAGATTTTAGAAATGATCTTGTTGGTATAATTACTTAAGCTTATAGGTCTTAGATCAGAGAAAGTGTTGGGAGAGTCAACTTTGGGAACTAAAGTCAAGCAAGTATGTGTAAAGTATCTAGTCAAGTTCTTACCTCTAGAGAATTCATGTACAAAATCAATAACATCAAGCTTGATAATATTCCAACAGTGTTGAAAGAACTTACCATTGAATCCATCTGGTCCTGCTGAACTTTCTGAGCTTATACTGAATACTACTTTCTTGATTACCTCTTCTTCTGGGATTATTGTAATAGCATCATTATGTTCATCATTGATGATTCTAGGGATATAATCCAGTATTCTGTTGTTGGATTCCTAATAGTTGAGATTGAACGATTTTCTGAAGTGTTTTACTGAAACTCTATTAATGTTACTCTCTTTCTGAACCCATTTGCCCTTATGATTGAATCTTGTGGATCTGTAGCCTTCTCCTTCTATTTCTTAGAATACTGTGAAAATATTTGGTATTCTTTTCCCTATCCTTGAACCATTGAAGCTGAGATTTTTGTTTTAGTATGCAGTCTTGTATATTCAACCACCTGATATATTCAGCACAACCTCTATTAAGCTCTTCCTTTGCATGTTCAACATTGTGCATAATGTTGAGGTCTTCCAGTATCTCAATCTTGGCTTCCCATTCCGTGTTTTTTCCATTAACATCACCAATATTGTTTCTGGACCAGGTACCTAGACCCTTGATGAGTCTTTTCAATTTGTTTTGTAGGATCCATATTGGATTGCTTCTTATTTGATTGCACCAAGAATTCTAAACAACCTCTATGAAATCATCTTGTTCTATCCAGAAGTTGGGGAACTTGAAGTACTTGATATGGTTGCCTTGGTTATTCAGACATTTGAGAAGAAGTGTTCTGTGATCAGGACTAGTTCTTGACAGATGCCTAACAACATTATTTTGAAATAGTTGAGCCCAATCATCATTGATTAACATTCTATCTAATTTCATCCAGATTATTTTGCTTGGCCTCCAGTTATTACACCATGTATATTTTGGTCCAATAAAGCCAATATCTGTTAAACCACTTGTTTCCATACATGAAATGAAATTCATGCTCTTGTAAGCTCTATAAGGTACACACCCTAATTTTTCATCCGGATCCATAATCACATTAAAATATCCAATCATACACTATGGACTATCAATATGGTTATTTAAATCAGTGATACCGTCCCATAATCCTTCCCTTTCTTCAGGTGTACATTTTGCATAAATAGCAGTAATATATTATCCTTATCAGTAGTGGAGTTCTTAAGCTTGATAGCGATCTGTTGATCATTGTTCATCAGGGTTTCTGTGTAATCACATTCCTTTCAAAAACACCAAATCTGGCCATTTGTGTTTGCAAGGCAATGATCAGAACCAAGATATCTCCTGTAACCATTGATTTTCTCCTTGTTTATGAATGGTTCTGATATTGCTACAAAAACCACCCAATTGATATTGACAAGTCTTTTGAGTATTTCTATTGATTTTTTGGTCCTCACCTTCCTAATATTCCAAAAGATTGCACTAACCATGGATTATGGATGGTGGGGCACTTTGTCTCAGAGTTTGCTTTTTTCTTACTAGAGATGTTGTACGTTTGACATTCTTTTTCTTGTTTTTACTCCTTTCTCTGGATTCTGAGATGTTTTTTCCTTCCCTCAGATTCTGTTCAGTAGCATGATTTTCTTCCTTAGTTGTCCTAGACATAGTGGAGTCAATTGAAAGAGCATCAATTCTTCCAAACTCTCTGTTGTCCTTTCTACACCTCTTACTGTTCTCAATATTCTTGTTCCTTTTTTAAATTGGTATCTTCTGTTGCATATTGTTACTTCTGATCTCCATTGGTGTTTCATCTTCCTGTTAGTCACTGTTTTTCTGTAGGTTATCCTCTATTTCTTTACTCGACTGTTCTTCACAATTGAGTTCCACATACATATAGATTTATTCCTTCATCATCTTTGATGCGTAAAGGCAGTTTAGGGGATTGAATTTCCCCTTCTTCTACCTCTTTTTTATTTTGATCTACCCTTCTATCATTTTTTTCCTTGCTACCCCCCTCCTCTTCTGTGTCACTTACATGAGTGATTTCAATCTCGCTTCCTTGTGTTTCTCCTATGCTATAGTTTTTTCCTCCTTTGGGACCTTCTTCTTGAGCTTCTTTTCCTTGTTTTCTATGATCTTTGTCTGGTGGTTTCTTTTCTTGCTTCTCATGTTCCTCCTCTAGTTCCTTTTCTTTCTCTTAATGATTTCTTTTGGTGCAACACTCTTGAAAGTCACCATGTTTTTCTTTTTTGGCATTTTCTTGTTGTTTCTCTTTTTGTCACCTTTCTTGAATCTCCTGCTTGTAGTGTCCTTATCAATCTTTTCATTGTCCTCACTTGGTACACTTACATTCTTTTCTACTTGTTTTGATCCTTCAATCCGTTTTTCCTCATTTTCTTTGGTCATATCACCATTTATTGTTTCTTTCCCTTCAACACTATTATTCTGCTTCTTTTCTTCCTCCCCATCCCTCTGTTTTTCATTGTTAGTGACTCTATGCAGTACCATAGTTTCTTGTACATGAGTAACAACATCTAGAAGGTTATTCCTTCTGTCTATGGTTCTGCATTCCATCATATAATGACCAATCTTTTTACAGTGTCGACAGTACTTGGGAACACCTTCATATTCCAACTTTTGATAGAACCCTATAAGGGGTGCATCAGTGTTTTCCAACCCAATCCAAACTTGTTCAGGAAGAGTTTTCATCAAGTTTACCTCAACTCTAATTTTAGCCATACTAGGTCTAGTTCGACTAGTCGTAACAGAGTCAAGAGAAATAGGGGTACCTACTGATTTCATCAAGTGTTTGACGTAATGCTATGTGTGAAGGTGGAATGGAAGTTGTGGAAGCAACACCCAAGCAAGAGCAACAAGTAAATCTTCCTCCGGTTTGAAATCAGGCAACCATTATTGCAACCACATTTGTTGACCATCAATTTCAGTGACTCTTCAAAACCACACCATCTTGAAGTCATCTTTATTTTTTAGATCAATGAAGACATTGTTGTTGTCGAAAACTCCTATTTGAGCAGAACCTTTGTGTCTTGCCATTTCTTTAAAGTGTGAGTGAATTCTATCAATTTGTGGACGTGCATTGATGAATCTCCAAACATTGGTGTATCGACATTCATTTGCCATGATTCCATAGTACTGGTTAAGATTCAAGATACCTCCAAAACACCATTGTGGGTGGTATGTTTTGGGTCAATTGATTCTTTTGCCATAGAAATTGGATTTAGGGTTGAGGTGCAAGGGGCAGTAATTGAGTTAGAATAGTTCATTTTTGTTGCAATTCCTCCTGGTGGGGCTATCGTAGCATCCAGTGGAGGAGAAACCCCCAACGGAAGCGCCAAAACAGCGCTTACCCTCGGCTCCAGCATGCTGGAGCGTGAGGTTCAATCGCCTTGTTAGTAGCCATTGGGAAATAACCATTGGAAAAAGAAAAAAAAAAAAAAAGAAGAAAGTTTTCTGTGGACTCCAAGGAGGTTGATTTTGCAGAAAATCGACATAGGTCGGTTTATTTTTATTTTATTTTCCAAAAAGTTGAAAAAACCGATATGCAGCACATTGCCCTCTAATTAGTGTGTCACCTCAACGTAAATCTAGATTAGTTAGATCAATGAGCTTTAGATATATACTAATTGGTTAAACAGCAAAATTAAACAACAAACAAGGCAATCTTATAATTAACGGGAAAAAAACTGGTAGATATGGAGGAAGTTCTTACACTGTAAAATGGGGCATAAAATTCGACAAACAAGATTTGCAAGTTTAGCAGGAAACAGAAGAATTCCTAATATATCTCAAGTTTGGCTTTTACAAAACCAAATAGAAGATAGTTCAATTCTAATAAGGAACATAGCATTCAATCATTAGGTATATTCCTGAGTATAATTTATTAATCCATATACATTAGATTTCCTTATATCAAGCTTTTAAAGCTTGCTTTGAACCCAACTTTACTTTTCACGCTACCCTTAAAATTTTAAAATTAGGACAGATCTAAGGTGTACGCATTGATAAGAAAAAATTTGTCACACTCAATTTACGTTGTATTAATTAGTAGAGATATAAGATGCGTTTTGATGTAAATACTGAATCTGTTCATCAACGTTTTACAAATTCTAAGAAAAGTGGAATTAGGGCAGATTACAAAGTGAATTTTAGCCATCGTGACACCAATAATGTATACATTATAATAAAATATAGATGAGAAAGTAGGACACTAATTTATCCTGAATGAACTTATATTTGATAATTTAGATTATGTAGTTAATTCATGACCACGCATATGATTGCATCATTGGGCGTTTACAATTGGTTTGACATGGGGGGTTAGTTTCACCAAATCCTCCAATTGCAATTTTCATCACGAATGAGCACTCAAATTGTCATGTCATCTCATCTGAAATCTTCCCTTCATCCCGATTTATGTATAGTTGTCAATATGGTCCCGTCCCAGTCTAGTCTAGCCCAACCCAGCCCAATCTCAATCCAAACGAGCTTTGGAATTTGATGAGTGCATTGAGCCGACCCACTACTTTGACGTGCTTTAAAATGGTCAGCTCAGCTCTACGTGAGCCGCAGATTGGATTGGACTGGCCAGTGCACCTTACAAAAAAATATTTTTGATACAACTATAACAATTACTAAGCCCCGGTCTCAAACAAAAAATGTTTTTCATAATTTTTTAAAATTTATATTCTAAACTAAAAATGATAGAATAAATATTTACAAGACAATATTACAGTGTTACTAACCAAGTTCAGACCACAATTAAACTATTTCAAATACTTATTAAATAGGGAAACTTATAGAAATCACTACCTTTTACGAGCTTTTAACAATCTGTAGCTACATTTTGTCTATTTCCATTTCGTAGCTAGTTTAGGACAATTCGTTGTATTTGAATGTATTTGAATACACTGTTCAAATGTATCCAATCTTATTTGATGTCACATGTATTGGAATATATTTGAATACAAGCAACCTAAATTTTTTGAATACAAGTGTATTAAAAATTGATTGTATTCCAATGCAGTTAAATACACGACGAAGTTGTGTAGTTATATATTAATCTATTCTTTTGTTGTGGCTATATTTGAATGTATTCGAGCTCTGATTAGCAAGGTCTCCGTCGGATGTCGCAAGGTTGAATGTATTCGATTGTATTTGAAAGTATCCGGCCAGACGAATACACTCAAATGCACTCAAAACTGAGGAAAAAATAATCAAATCCATTGAAGAATCGAATGGAAATTAGTCAAATACATCTACTTTTACCCACTAGTAAAATCAAATACATCTAGTTTCCCAAAAAAAATCTCCTTCGGAATACATAAATGCTACATTAAAAAGTGCAGAATACAAAAATATATACTCAAGTCGGGCCTCGAAATCGTCGGAAAATACACCAAATCCGATGGAAATACAAATAGAGATCTAATTTTCAGAGAAATACAGAAGTGTTAACGAGATATTTTCAGTTTTACACCAAATCCGGATCTTCGAAAAATACACCAAATCCAAATATGAGATCGTCGGAAAATACATCAAATCTAGATCTGACAAAAGGGCCTGGATTCTGGCATTACCGGTGGCTACGACTGGAGGCAACGACGGCAGTGATGGTTTTTTTTCTCATTTTTACTCTCTAATCTCCATCTTATTTCAAAGATTTCCAGATTTGGGTACTTTGTTCGCCGGTGAAAATGGTGGCGGCGGTTTTCATTGGGTGGAGACAACTCGATTTTATGTATTTTTTTGGTTTTTTGTTTCGTGCTAGTTACACAATTGGTTTAGCAGCAGCTATGGTCGATTTTAATGGTGAAAAACGGTGGTAAATGAATCAGCTGATGTTAATGGTGTTTGGGTTGGTTACATGTTTTCTATGGAGCCTTAAATAGTGTTTATGGGGTAGTGGAAATCAGGGCCGGACCCACGTAGGGTCAAGTGGATCAAATGAACCCACTTCGCCGACAAATTCCGGTGTTTTCTACAAAGTTAAATTCTGTAAATTCTAATATATAAAGTATTTGAACCCACTAAAGAACAAAATAATCCCGTCGATGGATGGTCAGTGGGTTCAATTGTTGGTGGAGGGTCGTGTGTTCGAAACTTAACAAAAGCACTCACGTGCAAAGCTCTTTTTTTGTTCTTTCACCTGCTAGTTTATTCTTCTTCTTCCTTCTTGTTTTTTTTTTTTGTTCTTTCACTTGCTAGTTTATTCTTCTTCTTCCTTCTTTTTTTTTTCTTTTTTCCCAATGATAATGATCTTTTTATTTTATTTTACATTTGATTTCTTTATTCAAATTTCATAGGATTATTCTACTGTCAATTTCACTTCAAAATATAAAACAATTCTACAAAGAGAAATCTTATAGTCCCTGTGTTTCAACTTATGTGAACCTATTTTTTTTTTCAGTCTGTGTCAAAAAGAATAACTTTTTTTCCATATTTCGAAACAATTAACCTTTATGTAATGATTTATAGCTAGACAAAATATATGTGCCTCATTTTACACCACAAGTTCAAAAATCTTCTCTGCCCAGTCAAATAGGTTCACACAAATTCAAATGGCAGGAGTACTATTTTATCTAAAATATGCAAGTGCAATCATGAAAACATATAATAATTGTTAACTCTAAATTGTTTATTCATATTTTATTGAATTTGTTAGTTTACTTTATAAGCTCTCTTCTCTTATAACTTGTAGTATTGGTTAATTTAAGTTATATGACTATATTTCCTTAATGTTGTTCTTTTGTTTGTAAATAAATAACTTTATTCTTTTTAATAAGAAAAAGATTTTAGATTTTATCAAATTTCTTAGAATTTAAAAGATTTCTAACTTGGATAAATGATTCAATTTGTTGAAACAACACTGTTATTTTGAATAATTTTATTTTAGTTAAAGTAATAGATTTTTGTTAAACGTTTTAAATTTCCTTCCCAAATGTTTCTAGAGAAAAAAGAAAAAGAAAAAAGGAACGCATTATTCATTTTGGGATAGCATTAAGACCCCCCCCCCCCCCCCCAAAAAAAAAAAAAAACCTCGGCTGCCCAAAAAAAAAAAAGTGTTGGACAAAGTTCACTTGCCGTTTGAAGTCATTTTACTGAACCCACTAGCGTAACACTCTAGGTCTGCCACTGGTGGAAATGATGAAGATGATAGAAATATCTGTGGATCTTTCACGAAGAGAGGGAACGGAGAGAGAGAGGTGAGGGAGAAGCTTGATACAGCGAAATAACTCTTATATTTGGTATAGCTACGATATGTAAATTAAAAATCACTGTAGCTACAAAATATAAATAAATTAAATATTACTCCCTCTGTTTCAATTTATGTGAACCTATTTTCTTTTTAGTCTGTGTCAAAATGAATGACTTCTTTCCTAATTTGGAAACAAATTCACTTTATGAAGTGATTTACAGCCACACAAATATTCAAGACTTATTTTGAACCACAAATTTCAAAAGTCTTCACACTTTCTTAAATGTCGTGCCCAGTCAAATGTGTTCACATAAATTGAAACGGAGAGAGTTGTTTTTATCAATAAATATCTCTTAGAAATAGCTATGACAAGTAAATTTTCCTATTAAATACTAAGTGTTTAATGCTTTCGATTGTTAATAACCCCAATTAGAACTTAGAAATTGTTATTATTTATATAGTTTATAAATATAACTTTGTATTAAAGTTTTATGACTTTGGTTTTTAAGCTTTGCAATATGAATGTATCATGGGGTATGTAGATTGAGTTAGACTCCTCTTCTTGCTATTTTTAGTTTTCTACTTTTCTTTTGTTTATATATTTTTAATTAAATATTTTTTATTTGGCCCATGGCTGGCCCAACTCAGCCTTGCTCAAGTCTTGTTGGTCGGCGGGTTTACTTGGTCGAGCTAAAAGGCCTCGTTCTTAAATGGGCTTCAAAACTCTTAGCCCAGCCAATTTTTTTTATTATTTTTTTTGTCCAGATTACCCTGCTTTTGGGGTGGTCTTTAATTTTTCCCCCTCAAATTGTTGGTCTTTAACTTTTGCCCGTTGCTTAAAAAGGTGGCCGAAAATATCCCGAGATTCTGGGTTCGAACCCCCGCTCAGTAAGAAAAATAACAATTTCGCAAGGCAAGATTTTTGGCAAAAAGTCTGCCTTCTGCTGCAGACTTTGCCTTAAGGCATAACTAAAAGTCTGCCTTATATTAAGGCATAACTAAAAGTCTGCCTTATAAGGCAAAGTTCAGTTATTACTTAAGGCAAAGTCTGCCAAAACCGACAGAAAAGTTTTCCTTACAAGGCAAAGTCTGCCTTCTCCGGCAGAGGTTCTATGTAACTTCGCTCGAATAGAAACCTATGCCTTGCGAAAATATTATTATTTTTGACTCTACTAGGTTTTGAACCCAAAACCTCGGGATATTTTCGGCCACCTTTTGAAGCGAAGGGCAGAAATTAAAGACTAGCGAATTGAGGGCAAAAACTTAAAGACCAGTTTGTATGAAGGGAAATCGTGCAAATTGCCCCAACCAAATCAAATCATGAGCGGGGCTGGACCAGTCTAGCAGGCCAAGCCCATACTGACAGCTCTACGTCTATGTGTGGGAAAGATCACGCATGCCCCTTCAAATAAAAAAAATGTATCCCCTCATACCCCCATTACTTTCGTACCCTCGAAAAAAATTTAAAATATTTACCCGAGATGCCCCCAGTTATGATACTACCATAGTATATAAATATACTGAGATGGTAATGTCACGCCCCAAACCATGGCCTGGACGTAACACGGCACTCGGTGCCTGACTACATGTGACCGAGCGAACCACATGGCTTGCTGAACTATCATGAGGCATACATGAGCGGAAATATAACGTGAATGCATGATGAGCCTTTATAAAACGTGGTAAGTCATAATACTTAATAGAGTACTTGTTTAAACATGAGTGCGGAAATAACATGAATGAGCCAAAAATGGCTATACGACTCCGAATGTCTGACATAACATAACTGACTTGTCTAGTCTATGAAACCTCTATCATGAGTCTGACTGGAAAACATACTTACTGGGACAAGGCCCCCAACATACCTTTAGACGTAAAATTAAATAAGGAAATACAATGTCTAAACCCCGAATGAGATGGGGCTCACCAATAAGCTGGTACGTGCAAATCCTAATGAGCAGAAGCGTCGTCCTGTAAATCTGTACCTGCATCGTGAAATGCAGGCCCCCGGGCAATAAAAGGGGACGTCAGCACATTGAATGTACTGGTATGTAAAGCAACCAGAAGAAAACAACATGGGACATAGAATAACAAGATAAGAACTGAAACTGAAAACCTGGACATGAACGTGAGCATGAGTACATATGTATATATATAACATAAGTAAAAACATGATAAGTAGGGAGAGCATTTCGTAAACCGACATGTGATATCACCACGTGGGTACGTGGAGTCTGGTACCTCGCCGGACCAGCAGAGCCCCTATACCTTGCCAGGGTATAAGGTGGTAACGTACCTGATGGATCCATTCAGTATAAAATTAAGGTATCGTCTTATCCGGGCGGAGCGATCCTTGTCCTACGGTGGCTACGTAGTTTCAAGCTATCTGAGCCTTCTCGGTAATTCGTGCAACTCCCAAAAACATGAACATAATATAGTTGGCTAAGAAGCCCATGACGTTCGTGAATTAACTTGTACTTGTCTTGTAATCATGATTTCACGAAATAACTTGTAAACATATTCTTGATTCATGAGTAATAACAATAGTTCATAATCATATATATATAATTGACTTGAAAACGTGCTTGTAACTTGCAAAATAACATCATTAAGTTTCATATGAACATAATGAGAACACATGAGGAAGAATTCATGATTCCTGGATTCGGCTAGGGTTTCTAATAACCGTAATGGAAGATTAGGAATACAACAATGAGTATAGATACAGAATTCATGTACATAAATACGTAAATACGGGCTACCAATATGTTGGGTTTAATGCCCTAATATTTGGACTTCATGATTATCAAGGAAACTAAGCATGGGGAAGAACATAGAGATTCTCTCATGTGGATGGAAGTTCTACATACCTTAGTTGCTCCAAAACTTGAATTAAAGACTTGAATTTTGGAGAAAATTTCCTAAATCTTGATTCTTGAATCTTGAGATGGGTTTTCTTGAAAACCCTAGATTAGGAATGATGATTTCTTGTTTAGATTACAAGGATATATGTTAGAATTGAGTTGGAATAATTAGGATGGACTTACCTTGGTGTTCTTGATGTTGGAGGAGAGTAGAAAGTCGTCCTAGGGTTTGAGGGAGTGAAAAATAATGAGTTGAACTGATATGGACGGATATATAGTGTTCTGTGAAAGTGCAAATTACGACCTGAACAGTGCTGGTCGTAAATTCAGTTTACGGGTCGTAAACTGCAATACGGGCCGTATTTTGCAATACGGACTGCACTGCGTCTCTTCAGTAAAATGGCCATAACTCTTTGCACGGATGTCCGTTTGACCCCAGTAAGATACCGTTGGAAAGGTATTTCAATGATATACAACTTTCATCAAGGAAGGTTTCCCAAATTCCAAACACGTTTTGCAATATGGGCCGTAAAGTAAAATACGGTCCGTATTTAACCATATGACCTCAAAATGTCAAATTCCAGAATGTTCAGAAATTCTTGGTTTCAGTTTACGGGCACTGTTCATGGTCGTAAAGTGGAATACGACAACTGTTCATGGGCGTAAACCACCATATCACAACTGAACGGAAAAATTTCGATTCTCACATTCTTTATCTGATGTTCTAAGTCTAGGATCGTGGTCAAAACTTTCGTTAAAGGTACGGGGTGTTACAATATCTCCCCCTTGGGATCATTCATCCTCGAATGATGGGTCATGGTCAAGGATATGGATGGACATGGCTTGAATACATGGACTTGAAGAAACATGACATGGAACATGGAAAACTGACATGACATAGTTTCATGAAAACATGAGTGCTAAAACGTGAGACATGAATAGAGAATACATGAACTTAGACGTGAAACGTGAGGCATGAATACATAAGGGACATTATAACTCTTCTCCAAAATGTCATTAAGCCATCATTAATTCGATACTTGTAATTCTTGCCCGACACACAACATATACCTTGCTTTCCTTAACAACTTTCGTCTCTTACCTCAAATGTCATTTAAATCTCATTTAGAATCATTAAATATTACTTCTTACTCGTCAACATATCGTATACTTCATACCATTTGTGGTTCTATTCGCGGTACGCTAACGGGGAAATTTCCAAGGTGTAACATTCTCCCCCTTTTTGGAGCATTCGTCCTCGAATGTTAAACATTCGGGATTCTACAAAAATTTTGCCAGAGTTTCCCCTGTAATATGGCACTACCAACCTGTCACAACAGCCCATAATATCATTGCCTCACAGGGCTACATCACAATAGCACTATAAATTGGCCATACAAGACCAAAAGCATGAAAAGAAAGCTCACATACCTCAAAATCTGGGTGCTTCATCATAAATCTCTTCTGCGGGCTGAAACAAGTGCGGGTACTTGGATTTCATATCCTCCTCGGCTTCCCATGTAGCTTCCTCAACTTTCTGACTCCTCCACAGGACTTTTACTGAGGCTACTTCCTTAGTTCTCAACTTACAAACTTGACGATCAAGAATGGCTACGGGGATCTCCTCATAAGTTAACCCATCCTTAACTGTTATAGTATCAGTAGAAACAACTAACGATGGGTCTCCTACACACTTCCTCAACATGGACACATGAAATACGGGATGTACATCAGCTAAGTCTTGTGGCAACTCAAGTTCATAAGCCACTAGACCGACCTTCCGTAGAATTCTGTAAGGTCCAATATATCTGGGACTTAGCTTCCCTTTCTTGCCAAATCTCATAACACCTTTCATGGGTGAGACTTTAAGGAACACCCAATCATCAACTGAAAATTCTAAATCCCTTCGTCTCACATCTGTATAAGACTTCTGGCGACTCTGAGCTGTTTTCAAACGCTCCTGTATTAACTTGACTTTCTCCATAGCCTGATAAACCAAATCTGGTCCTAACAACTCTGCTTCACCTACTTCGAACCAACCAATAGGTGATCTGCACCTTCGTCCATACAGAGCTTCAAATGGTGTCATCCCAATACTAGCATGATAACTGTTATTATAAGAAAACTCAATGAGAGGCAAGTGATCATCCCAATTACCTTTGAAATCCAAGACGCATGCTCTCAACATATCCTACAGAGTCTGAATAGTACGCTCTGCCTGGCCATCTGTTTGTGGATGAAAAGCTGTACTGAGGTTCACCTTGGTACCCAATCCTTTCTGAAAGGATTTCCAGAAGTTCGCTGTAAACTGAGCACCACGATCTGAAATAATGGACACTGGTGTCCCATGCAATCTGACAATCTCATTAACATACACCTTGGCATAATCTTCTAATGAATATGTGGTCTTGATTGGCAAAAAGTGTGCTGACTTAGTAAGCCGGTCAACGATCACCCAAATAGAGTTATGTCTCCTAGCTGAACGAGGTAAACCTGATACAAAATCCATATTGATCATTTCCCATTTCCAGACAGGAATATCAATATTCTGAGCCAAGCCACCAGGCCTCTGGTGTTCGGCTTTCACCTGCTGACAGTTCAGGCACTTAGCTACAAAATCTGCCACATTCTTCTTCATATTGTTCCACCAGTAAATCTCCTTGAGATCATGATACATCTTAGTGGAACCTGGGTGAATGGAATACCTGGAATTGTGAGCTTCTGACATGATTCGCTCTCTGAGTCCATCTACATCTGGGACACATAATCTGCCCTGGTACCTCAAGGTACCATCATCTCCCCCTTGTTCAAAAGCCCTTGTCTTATGCTTGTGAATCCCCTCCTTCAGCTGCAATAAATAGGGATCACTAAATTGTTTCTCCTTGACTTCAACGACTAAAGAGGAAAGAGCACTATTCTGAACAACCACACCACCATCCTCGGAGTCCAAAAGTCGAACTCCAAGATTGGCCAAACGGTGAACTTCCTTTGTCAAAACTCTCTTATCCACGTCCACGTGGGCTAAACTTCCCATGGAATGCCGACTAAGAGCATCAGCTACAACATTCGCTTTCCCCGGATGATAGAGAATATCCACATCATAATCCTTAAGCAATTCGAGCCATCTCTTCTGTCTAAGATTTAGCTCCCTTTGCTTGAAGATATACTGCAGGCTTTTATGATCTGTGAAAATATCAACGTGCACTCCATACAAATAATGACGCCATATTTTAAGTGCAAAAACTACAGCTGCCAACTCTAGGTCATCAGTCGGATAATTCTTTTCGTGCACCTTGAGCTGACGAGATGCATAAGCTACAACCTTGCCATGCTGCATTAAGACACATCCGAGACCAGCTCTCGAAGCATCACAATAAACCACGAACCCTTCAGTTCCCTCTGGCAGTGTCAAAACTGGAGCAGAAGTCAATCTCTTCTTCAACTCCTCAAACCTTCTCTCACAAGCATCTGACCATTGGAACTTAACTTTCTTCCGAGTCAACTTAGTCAACGGAGCAGAGATAGAAGAAAATCCTTCTACGAAGCGTCGATAATAGCCTGCCAGACCCAAGAAACTTCTTATATCAGAAACTGAGGTGGGTCTGGGCCAGCTCCTTACGGCATCAATCTTCTGAGAATCAACTTTAACACCTTCACCTGAGATCACATGGCCTAAGAATGCCACTGACTTAAGCCAAAACTCACACTTTGAGAATTTTGCAAAAAGTTCACGATCTTTAAGAGTCTGCAACACTATTCTGAGATGTTCTGCATGATCAGCCACATTACGGGAACACACCAAAATATCATCAATGAAGACAATAACGAATAAGTCGAGATAAGGCTTGAAAACCCTGTTCATAAGATCCATGAAAGCGGCTGGCGCATTTGTCAACCCAAATGACATAACAAGAAATTCAAAATGACCATAACGGGTTCTGAAAGCGGTCTTCGGAATATCAACTTCCTTAACCCTTAACTGATGATAACCTGTTCTGAGATCAATCTTAGAATAGCATTGGGCGCCCTGCAGTTGGTCAAATAAGTCATCTATTCTAGGAAGAGGGTACCTGTTCTTAATGGTGACCTTGTTCAGCTGACGATAGTCTATACACATACGTAAGGAACCATCTTTTTTTCGAACAAATAAGACTGGTGCACCCCAAGGCGAAAAACTGGGCCTAATAAACCCCTTGTCAAGAAGATCTTTCAACTGGGCTTTTAACTCTTTTAACTCAGCTGGAGCCATTCTGTATGGCAGAATAGATATTGGCTGAGTATCGGGAAGTAGATCAATTCCAAATTCAATCTCCCTGTCAGGAGGGACTCCTGGAAGATCTTCTGGGAAGACTTCTGGGAATTCATTTGCAACTGGGACAGATTGAAGAGTTGGAGTCTGGGCATCTGAATCCTTGACTCGAACTAGATGGTAGATATAACCTTTGGAAATCATTTTTCTGGCTTTTAGGTAAGAAATAAATCTGCCCCTGGGTACCACTGAATTACCCTCCCATTCTATAACTGGCTCGTTAGGAAACTCGAATCTTACAACTTTAGTTCTACAACATACTGTGGCATAACATGAAGCTAACCAATCCATACCCATGATTACATAAAAGTCTACCATTTCTAATTCCGCTAAATTAGCTATGGTTCTGCGGTGATAGACTAAAACTGGGCAACCCCTATAAATACATCTAGCTATGACTGATTCCCCAACTGGGGTGGACACCTCAAAGGGTTCATATAATTTTTCAGGTTCAATACCAAATTTCTTAGCAACAAAAGGGGTTACATAAGATAAGGTGGATCCTGGGTCAATAAGAGCATATACTTCAAAAGTGAAAACTGTGAGGGTACCTGTGACAACATCTGCTCTAGCCTCTGTATCCTGACGACCTGTTAATGCATACAAACGGTTCTGACCACCGCTTGTATTGCCTGACCTTGCCGTCCCACGCCCCTGCTGGGCCTGATTGTGACGAGGAGCTGTTGAATTTATGGACTGCGTCACATTACCTCCAGTGCCCTGTCTGGCTGATGGACAGTCATTCTGAAAATGGCCCTTCTGACCACACCTAAAACAGGCATCAGTACCCACACGACACTCACCTGAGTGTCTCTTATTACACTTGCCGCACATTGGATAAGTATAAGTCGACTGACCCCCACTAGCCTGAGAGTACGAACTTGATGGCCTGAAATTCTGCTTCTTATCATTGCGGAACTTAGGAAGTGGGGCACTTGCTGTGGACGGAGCAGGTACTGCTGACCTGTTCTTAAAGAATTTCCTGTTTCGGTTCCCACTGAACTGTCCGGTAGAATTGAACCTCTTGTTGAACTCCTTGTCTTTCTCTTTTTGTAAGGTTTCTTCCTCCTTTAGCCTTGTCTCATTGCCCTGTACAAAAGCAACCATCTTGGAGATAGTCATTGCCCCATTCTGTGCAACAATATTGGCTCCATCATACAAATGGGAATCGAGACCTCCAACGAATCTTCTTACTCTTGCCCTCATATCGGGTAACATGTGTGGAGCATGCTTAGCCAGACTAACAAACTCCAAATAGTAATCTTGAACTGACCTGCCATTTTGTTTGAGTTTCAGGAATTGTTCAGCCTTAGTCTCTCTGACCTCTACTAGCATAAAGTGGTCTAGGAATGCACTAGCAAATTCATCCCATGTAGCATCAGGTGCATCTTCACCTCGGGATAATTCCCAAGATTCATACCACGTGTTAGCAATGCTCTGCAGCTGATGAGCTCCAAAAGTAGCAGCTTCGGTTTCTGTAACTGTCATAATCCTGAAGATCTTTTGGAGAGCATCAATGTAGTCCTGAGGGTCCTTATCTTTCTTTGTCCCCGTAAAGACTGGGGGATTCATTCTGAGAAAATCCTTCATCTTAGAAGACTCTCCATTACCTCCTGAACTTGACCCAGATTCCTGACGTTGGGCCTGAGCTGCTACCAGCTGGGTGAGCATGTTGATAACACTCCTAACATCCCTGTCTGAAGCACTAGGAGGTGTAACGGTAGGGGCGGTTGGAGCTGTTGCCTGAGTCGAGACAGTATCTTCGTGAGCTACTTCAGCGGCAGCCCTTTGGCTGGTGGCTGTGTTTTTCTTCTTGTAAGTTCTTTTGTAAGGCATTTTCTGAAAACACGTACACGCACAAATTAGGAAGCCATCCTAAAAATACTACTCTGACTGCACGATCTAGAATATGAAAGAAATGAGACAATCCTGAATGTCTTGGTGGTCAACTGTTTATATGTGTGGGGCCCTCACACATATAAAAGAGACCCCACTGGACACGGTTTCATAGACTCCCTAAAGACATTTGAACCTAGGCTCTGATACCAAGTTTTGTCACGCCCCGAACCATGGCCTGGACGTAACACGGCACTCGGTGCCTGACTGCATGTGACCGAGCGAACCACATGGCTTGCTGAACTATCATGAGGCATACATGAGCGGAAATATAACGTGAATGCGTGATGAGCCTTTATAAAACGTGGTAAGTCATAATACTTAATAGAGTACTTGTTTAAACATGAGTGCGGAAATAACATGAATGAGCCAAAAATGGCTATACGACTCCGAATGTCTGACATAACATAACTGACTTGTCTAGTCTATGAAACCTCTATCATGAGTCTGACTGGAAAACATACTTACTGGGACAAGGCCCCCAGCATACCTTTAGACGTAAAATTAAATAAGGAAATACAATGTCTAAACCCCGAATGAGATGGGGCTCACCAATAAGCTGGTACGTGCAAATCCTAATGAGCAGAAGCGTCGTCCTGTAAATCTGTACCTGCATCGTGAAATGCAGGCCCCCGTGCAATAAAAGGGGACGTCAGCACATTGAATGTATTGGTATGTAAAGCAACCGGAAGAAAACAACATGGGACATAGAATAACAAGATAAGAACTGAAACTGAAAACCTGGACATGAACGTGAGCATGAGTACATATGTATATATATAACATAAGTAAAAACATGATAAGTAGGGAGAGCATTTCGTAAACCGACATGTGATATCACCACGTGGGTACGTGGAGTCTGGTACCTCGCCGGACCAGCAGAGCCCCTATACCTTGCCAGGGTATAAGGTGGTAACGTACCTAATGGATCCATTCAGTATAAAATTAAGGTATCGTCTTATCCGGGCGGAGCGATCCTTGTCCTACGGTGGCTACGTAGTTTCAGGCTATCTGAGCCTTCTCGGTAATTCGTGCAACTCCCAAAAACATGAACATAATATAGTTGGCTAAGAAGCCCATGACTTTCGTGAATTAACTTGTACTTGTCTTGTAATCATGATTTCACGAAATAACTTGTAAACATATTCTTGATTCATGAGTAATAACAATAGTTCATAATCATATATATGTAATTGACTTGAAAACATGCTTGTAACTTGCAAAATAACATTATTAAGTTTCATATGAACATAATGAGAACACATGAGGAAGAATTCATGATTCCTGGATTCGGCTAGGGTTCCTAATAACCGTAATGGAAGATTAGGAATACAACAACGAGTATAGATATAGAATTCATGTACATAAATACGTAAATACGGGCTACCAATATGTTGGGTTTAATGCCCTAAGATTTGGACTTCATGATTATCAAGGAAACTAAGCATGGGGAAGAACATAGAGATTCCCTCATGTGGATGGAAGTTCTACATACCTTAGTTGCTCCAAAACTTGAATTAAAGACTTGAATTTTGGAGAAAATTTCCTAAATCTTGATTCTTGAATCTTGAGATGGGTTTTCTTGAAAACCCTAGATTAGGAATGATGATTTCTTGTTTAGATTACAAGGATATATGTTAGAATTGAGTTGGAATAATTAGGATGGACTTACCTTGGTGTTCTTGATGTTGGAGGAGAGTAGGAAGTCGTCCTAGGGTTTGAGGGAGTGAAAAATAATGAGTTGAACTGATATGGACGGATATATAGTGTTCTGTGAAAGTGCAAATTACGACCTGAACAGTGTTGGTCGTAAATTCAGTTTACGGGTCGTAAACTGCCATACGGGCCGTATTTTGCAATACGGACTGCACTGCGTCTCTTCAGTAAAATGGCCATAACTCTTTGCACGGATGTTCGTTTGACCCCCGTAAGATACCGTTGGAAAGGTATTTCAATGCTATACAACTTTCATCAAGGAAGTTTTCCCAAATTCAAAACACGTTTTTAAATACGGGCCGTAAAGTAAAATACGGTCCGTATTTAACCATATGACCTCAAAATGTCAAATTCCAGAATGTTCAGAAATTCTTGGTTTCAGTTTACGGGCACTGTTCATGGTCGTAAAGTGGAATACGACCACTGTTCATGGGCGTAAACCACCATATCACAACTGAACGGAAAAATTTCAATTCCCACATTCTTTATCTGATGTTCTAAGTCTAGGATCGTGGTCAAAACTTTCGTTAAAGGTACGGGGTGTTACAGGTATCATGGAAGATGCTTCAGTCCTTCTCTTAGTCCTCCATGATACCATTATGGTATATAAATATACTGAGATGGTACCATGAAAGATGCTTCCGTCTTTATCTTAGTTCTCCATGATACCATCATGATATATAAATATACCGAGATGGTATTATGAATGATCATGTTCATTTATTAAAAATGACACACTTTTCTCGAAAAAAGCCTCTATGATACAATCATCTTATATACATATACCGTGATGGTATCATGAATGACTGCTTCAGTCCTTCAATGAGACACTTGTCAGGATCATGATGGAGGACTGTTTTAGTCCTTCTCTTAGTCCTCCATGATACCATTGTGATATATAAATATACTGCGATGGTATCACGGAGGAAGGAGTTTGGCCAGAGACGGAGCGATAGAGTAACACGGGGGTTCGGCCGAACCCAGTAGCTTCTGCGTAGATCCTGTATTTATATTAGAAAATCTAGCAAATATATTTATTTATTTAAGTGGAAACCCACTCACAAACTTAAGCTGATGGTCCAATGGCAAGGAAGAAGGAACAAAAGCCTTCAGCCTCAAACTGTGGATTCGAATCCCAGCTTCCAGCATCCTTTTTCCCTTTTGGCTAAGCATATAATATGTACGCACAGTTTTCCCTTTGCTACACATTTTACCCTTTCTGTTATATAAGCATTTTTTTTTTATAAAAAAAAGTTTATTTTTAAAAACATAAGATTGACAATTAAAAATGCAAAAAGAACATTCCACTCTGAAACAAAAGAGGATCTGGTTCTTTTACAAACATCAAATCAAAAATTAGATTTCTACAAAGACCCAAAACCTATTTGGTCTTCTTCCTCAAAACTACAAAAACTTTTGCCCACCGGTCACCCATTCTCTACCGGAGTCCAAACCTCCGGCTGGTGACTAGTACGTACAGGAACTCTTTTAGTTCATCGCTTTTTTAAATATATTAAATACCGGTTCTTGTTCTTTAATTTGGGAATTGTTATATATTAGCTTGAGATCGTTATCATGTCTTAAAATTCTGAACCCCCAAACCTCAAATCTTGGCTCCACCTCTAGTTTTGGCCGAAGAGTATGTTGGGTAAATTTCCAGCCAGTGGGGGTAGAAGCGAAAATAATTTGGGAAAGGGCATAGACGGCTAAATATTTTAATTTTTAGGGGTATCCAATGATGTTTTCCCATCTATGTGGTACTATTTGACTGAACGCTGAATTTAAAAAGTATAATAATATTTTTTAAACCTTATAGCCTAAAACAAATGTTAATCAGTATTAGTTGGGTGATTCATATTGAATCTTAATTGTTTAGCTACTTGTCTCGGGGGTAATAAGATTTTATCGTTTAATTGGTTTTAGCTGTTCAATTAATCGTAGGTTACCTTTCTTGATGTGGTGTTCTCTTTTACTTTACTTTATTCGTGTTTTCGATTCCGTTTTGTAACATCAGTAGGATTAATATTGACTTTGGAAGTTACTCTCAGACCACTTCTCATTTTTCTCTCCTCCTTATTATTTTATCACTGAATATGGTATTACTGATCATATGTACTTTCTCCATTTCAAAATAAGTGATCTTTTTAGTTTGGACACACACCTTAAGAAATCTATTCATTTTTAGAAAGTAAGATGTTTTTTTACTAACTTACCTATAATAAATACTTTGAAAAAGATGTAGCTCTTATTAGTTTCTTGGTTATGTAAAACTTTTTTTATTCAATTAAGGGTAAAATTGGAGGAACATCATTAATGTCTTCTTAATTATATGAAACACCACTTAATTTGAAACAAAATAAAACGGTAAAAACACCACTTATTCTGAAATGGAGAAAGTATCATACTCTAATTTTCAATAATGTATATTGAAGTACCCCCTATATTTTATTTAAGTACTCACTCCATTCCAAAATAAATAAATTTTTGGGGTACACTCCTTAAGAAAGTTGATTAAATACATTAACTAAAGGGTAATTTATCGATATTATCCTTTTGCTTCTTCCCAAACTTTTCTTAAATCAAGATATAGTCAATATTGAGATTTTTGTAAGATCCGTTAAAGAGAAGGGTGATTTCAAAAAAAATTAATTAATACATCGATTTTTGAACAATGAAAAATTCATTCGTTTTCGATTTAAAAAAATGTCAGAAATTCATTTATATCGGAATGGAGGGAATAATTATGAAGTATGATTCTACCCAAAAATGATGATGTATGATAAAGCTTAAAAAGACAATGTATTTGGACAGTTTTCATGACCATTTCGAAAGTGTGTATATAAGAAAATTTTGGCACCTCTTTTATTCAAATAAGTTAAAGACTTCTCAAAATAAATTATTCCTCGCTAACTACCGATGAGGACTAGAAATTCCTCATTACATAATCATTGGTGTGCCGAATTTTGCCGTTTGTCACATTAGTAATTGATTCGATTCAAAAAGATCATTTATCATACCTTGACTTTCTTTCCAATTAGCCATCACTCCAATTTTTGATCTTTTGGTTAATCCATCATTTCCAACTTTTATATTCTCAACTTAATTAGCTAGGTGTGATCAATATTAATTACGAGTCGAATTTATATTATATTGTGTCCACGGGAAGGTAAACCTTAGAATAAATTTAAAAGATATTAACTTTTGATGAACTTTTAACTTTTCAATAAGTATGATATTAAGAAAAAGTAAATATGTCAGAACAATAGATCATCGCATATTCGCACTTACGCACGGTTTTGGCCTAGATTCGATGGGGCATAATCCGATGGATAAATTAATCCATGAGATATTGATTAAAATTTTAAAATGATAATTATTTTTTACAATGTGCTTAGCCTGTGATAGAATGATAAAGTTATACTCCTTCAATACGATGTTGATTATAGAATGAACCAAATGGAAGCTATACATAGACTCGTGATGTCTATGATATACGATGGACTAATGAAGAGGGGTTAAGAACTAACAACCTTCTAGATTGACAAATGTCCTAAGGAGAGGGATGCAAGAATGATGAATTGTCACATACCACGAGAAAATCCCACTACCTTCGAATTTTAACTTTCTTCATTCATTTCGTTTTTTCAGCCTACGGTTATCTTTAATCAAGAAAGAAAAAAAGTCATCAAAGCTCTCTAAACTATTCTAAAATATGTTATATTATCTCCCAACTTGCACTTGCTTTGACATGGTTTTTTTTCTTGCTGAAGAAGTTGTTTGACATTGTTAAATATAATATTCTACGTCTAAATTAACGCTATACATATAACAAAGGATCGTACAGATACATTAAAAAGAATAAAATTAAAATAAGGATATTCCTCAATGCCTTTTATTTTATTCAAGAACATTTTATGATAGTTATCATGAATACTTTGAATTATGTTATGTCATCTAATTACTTATTTCCGTATGTTTTAATTCATAAAATACATGAACGACCAGTGACAAGCTTGTCCCAAAAGCAATGATTAAAGTATACCAGTGTACTTTTTCAAAATAATTTAGGGACTTGTAGTTTCATTGTTTAAAGAAAGATATACGAATCTACATAATGTAAAACATAACCATTTAATTTACGTGAAGAAAAAATAAAGAAAAATGAAAATGAGAAGAGAAAAGTTAAAGAGTTCTTTCGTGTAGAGCTAAAGGTAGGCATCAAAGGATGTGAACACAATCAACAATCGTAGAATATAGAAAGTCAATTTTCTGTCTCTTTCTTTTTTTTCAAACAAACACTTATTTTTTGCAATAAATAAATATTTATCTATGAAGAAGAAGTAACTTCACCTAACTGGTTTAGAAGAAGTCTTATCTGCCTTCAGACATATTAAGGCTGGGTTGGTGGAAGAATCTTTCATCATACATCTAATGCAATCGTGTTTATTTTTCTACATATTCACGTCATCAAGTTTCCACAAGCAACTCATTTTGTGACTTTCATCGATCTCGAATTTATGGATTCTTTCTAGCCATTTCCCTACTTAAATATTTTTGAAAAAGTTCGAAATATTTTAAACCCATAGTTTGCCCCCCAACTTGTAGTCAAATTATTATTACACACCCTTTATTTTACGTACATACAAAAACATTTTTCTGAATGTGTCTAATATAAATTACTTAGCTAGTATTACTCACATGTTCTACACACCAAAAGAAAAAGGCAAGTAAATTTAAAAAATTATATTTAAAACTTTATATGGACGCCATATAACTTTTAAATGTTTTCCTTTTTTTTTTTTTTTTTTTTTTTGAATCATTTTCATTTTCCCGGTTCCTTATTTCTCCATCTTCATTTCCCTTACCACTCTCGCCTCTACAAAAAGTCATAGTACCATGACTTTTTTTATATGCTTCTTTCTTTCTTTATCGAACTCTAACATTTTATCTCAAGGAAAAAACAACCATTCCACTTTTCTTAGACATGTTTCAATAAATTTAATAGCTTTATTCAAATTTTATAAGTATGTTAAGAAATTCACTAAATATGTATAATAATAAAATTTAGAATTCGATTATTACATTTCATTTTTTATCCTAAATTTAGAATCCGTAAAAAAAATTTAAAAAAAAAATGAATTCGCCTCCTCTGTGAGTTGTCAACTCAAAATATCAAGATTACTTAACAACTGGCTCAGTTAAAGTCAAGAAAATCCAAACTTGTCAATCATTACAGAGTAAATATATATATTTAAGTGTACACATAGTGTGTGGGATTCAATTTGGATCTTCCAATTTTATTTTTGTATGTGTGAAACATCCAAATATACTTTGTCAACTTGAATTTGTTTTCCCTTCAGATTGAGTTAGGTTGTTAATGTGACCGTTGTAATGCAAATTCTTTTTCAATAAGACATAGTTCTAACAATGTGACATGTTATATATTATACTTAGTTTTGGGATAAATGATTATAAAATTAATAAACTGATACTTGAATTGATCGTTGTCTCCACAATCACATTGTTTGAGTTGTTGAGTTTTGGGATAAATGATTATAAAATTAATAAATTGATACTTGAATTGATCGTTGTCTCCACAATCACATTGTTTGAGTTGTTGAGTTCATCTAGTATTGCTCTGACAAGGTTATAAAGAATGACTTTATTGCATATTGCTTGCGTTGATCATGTTCATCAGATTTGGATCGTGACGATAACTCAATGAACTACTCCGTAATTAGAGTTATAGTGCAAATTAATGTTAACCAGGTGAAAATTATCCTCTCAAGAGCACTCTCTAACTAGAATTAAACATAGCAAAACTAGTTACTGCAAGTCCTATTAATTGTCATGGTAATTGTAGACTTTCATTGTCAAGAAAAGAAACATCATCTATATGTGTCAAAAGAAATGTCAAGGAGAAGTTCGAATTTACGACAAGGCTGGAGTTTAGATTCTTCACAAATGATTCATTTAACTTGGGCTATGTGATAATAACTACTGTATTAGTCAAGCACAAAAGTGACAAATGTCATCCACTTGTGTATCATATTGACATTGTTGAGAATACCATAAGGCAATTAGCCAAGTAGGTCAAATATAGGCAAGAAAAATTCTGACAGTGTTCCCATATTTTCATGATGTGCAGAGTGTCACTGTTTTACCAACTAAGAAATTAGTTCCAGATCGAAGGAAGAACAATTTCATCAAAATTCTCTAAACTATTCTAATAATATGTATAATATTATCTTCAACTTGCAGTTGTTTGACATGATTTTTTTTTTCTCGATAAGAGTTGTTTGCCATGGTTGAATTTAGCACTCTACGTTTTAATTAACACTATACATAAAGGTATTTTCAAAAGATTGTACAAGTATTTTTTTTTTAAAAAAAAAAAGAGGCATTCCTCAAGGCCTTTTATGTGTGTGTATATATATATATAAAGACATTCTATGATGCTACCTGAAATTTTATATTTAAAAATCCACTAGATACATATATAAAAGTTAAATTCAGAATCCAATCATTAACATTTAAAGTTGCTATCTAAAATTCAGAAATGATAAAATTAAAATCTTGGATCCGCCTTACCATACAAAAGTCAGCTCTAAATATCAAAATTACTCGACAACTCACACATTTAAAGTCAAGAAAATCAAATTTTGTCAAGCATTAGAGAGTGATTTAAGTGTACAAATAGTGTGCGGGATTCAAATTGGATCTATTTTTGTATGTGCGCAAACATTTGTAGGATTTTAGAAACAACAATACGAGAAAATTTTCTTGTGTATTATTTCCTCTAATGAACAGTGTATATATACAATAAAATGAAAGAAAATGACACCTCTACTCCTAGACAGTTGTCCTATACATATTGGTTGTCCTATAACAGAAAATTCTTATCTATGAAGAATAATAGCACACCCATAGCGCTAAAACCTGATGCTTGTCTATTGTTCCTGTATTGCTTTCCACCATTTCCTCCCCTATTGTACTGGTTGTTGTTCTAAGGAGAGATAGTACTGATTGTTGTGGTTTTGTGGAGGGTAGTGCATGTAGCAATTTTTCTCAACATGGTTTTGTCATTTTGCAGTCTCATGTATTGGGCCAGAAGAGCAAGTACGTTTGGACCCATTCTGTGTATCATCCAATCTTTTATCCTTGGGCCCAATATTTTGTAAGAGCCCAGACGAATTTGTCCACTTATCATCACACACTCTTTCATCCTGCAAGTTCGATAGACGCGATATACTCAAAGCTTTTGTCTTTGAAGCTTTAATGGAAATGTCATCTGAATGTTCAAGTACATCGTCTTCAAAAACATTCGAATATACTTCATCAACTTGAATTTGTTTTCCCTTCAAATTGAGTTAGGTGGTTCATATGACCGTTGTAATGCATTTTTTTTTTTTTTTTGCAACTAATACATATTTGTAATACAGTGACTTGTCATATATCTGTTTAGTTTGGAATTGTTTGATTATGAAATTGATACTTGAATTGATCCTTCTCTCCACAATCACATTGTTTGAGTTGTTGAGTTCATCTAGCTGTCAAGTTTATATATAACGAATGATTTTTTTGCATATTGCTTGTGTTGAGTGATATATATGATTGTTGAACTAGGTTGCATTATAGGACTTTGTGTCGATCAAGTTCACCAGATTTGGATCGGGACAGTTATATCGAACAAACTTATATTTGGAGTTATAGGTGCAAATTAATGTTAACCAAGTGAAAGTTATCCTCTCAAAAGAACAATAATAAATAGTATAAATTAGAGTTATAGGTGAAAGTTAATGTTAACCAAGCGAAAATAGTAAAAAATTATTGCGTGATGTTCATTATCTTCATGTCCAATTAAATTGTCATAGTGATTGTAGACTTTCCTTGTCAAGAAGAAACATCATCTATGTGTCAAAGGAAACGTCAATGAGAAGTTTAAATTTACGATAAGGCTGTAGTTCAGATTCTTCAGAATGATTCACTTTCCTTAAGCTATGTGCTCACAACTGTTAATCAAGCACAAAGTGACAAATGTTATCTAACTTGTGTAACATATCGACATTGTTGGGAATACCTGATTGATAAAGGAAGTAGGTCAAGATGGGCAAGAAAAATTGTGTTACTGGTCCCATATTTGCATGATGATGTGCAGAGTGTCATAGTTTTTCATACTTATCTATTTAAGTTTAAGTAATATATATTGTTTGCGTAAATAATTTTTATACTATTAGGTAATTTAAATATGGGGTTTAAAATCTTCAAAAATAAGATATATTATCTGTTAGAATAGATAAAAATAATTTGATAATGTAAAAATTGTTTACACTGACAATATATATTACTTTACTCATCTGCAGACCAAAGTTATTATTAAGTACTATTCTTTTTCAAGAGTCACATTTTATTACTTTCAGTCATCCGCCTTCGATCACTACTATCAATTACCATCGCCACCATATTACCACCATTAACTGCTTGCATCACAACCTCAATCACATAACTAGCAGTCCAACACTAACCAACACCATGGCCCCCAACATTATACTAAAACTGCAACAAATAGTAAGTCTGAATTCGTAGTTTTAAAAATACAATGGGATCAATACTAAAAATCTAAAGATCGAACCCGTAGAATTTTAATTCTAAATTCACCTCTATTGCCAACTACCACCACCAGCTGCCTTGGTGGCTAGCCACTAACACCACCAATCACCTTTACACCAATAATGGTGGCAAAATCAACCCATACCCGCCTCACTCGTCTGGTGTTTACATGGGTTGGGTCATGACTCATTGTTGAATTGACCAAACGGTATGAACCCAAATGACCCATCAAACAATCGGATCAAAATGGATCAAAGTGTAGAGTAACCGCGGGGTTAAAATGTAATCCAACCCAAATATCTGTTGCTTCATCCATCTTGCCTGACCCGTTTTGACCTAGCACACTTTGAGCGGGTTGAGTTAATTAATTTGACCCATTTTAACCCATTTGAAGTTGACCCACCACGCCCATTTGCCACCCCTAATTAACCACCAACCACTTCCACCTCTCGCTGTCGCCACCAATACCCTGTCTTAATGACTTGTTTAACCTGACTTAACCTGACCTTTTGACACCTTACATTATTCTCACTCAGCTCATCATTGATTTATCACAGGTAATAGACCTATTGTAAAGTTACGTAGAAACCTTATTAACCTCGTTGTTCATATTTCATAGATGATCACTTTTCATCCCTCCAAACTTTGGTTTATTATGATAATAACATCCTAGTCTATTCCAATGTTAATTCCTTGTAGGAGTCATTATATTTATTGACCACTTGATATAGGATATGTAATGGAGGTAGTTGGAACTTGAGAATTAAGGGACAGAAGAAAAAGTATTAATTAAATTAGGTGACTCGTGCGTTTTGACTAAAAACGATTAGGACTGCGATTTAGTTTGAACCTTGTTGATTAGTGTCCTATTGGATTTTATTTTATTCTTTATAGTTTGAAATGAGTGCCACATGAGACAAGGGTTTGGGATTGCATATTATTAGATAATAAATGATTGGCCTAATGGGTAGATGACGTTGTTTATGACCAAAGGGTAGGTAGTGGCAGCCATCAAATGATGAAAATCTAATATTAAGTCTCAAGACCAAGTTTTAACTTACTAAGCATGTTGTTATTGCGAATCTCCGCATTACCCTTGACTTGGCAACATATTGGTAGTTCAGAGAGTTCCAAAAGTTCACATTGGTTGGTAAGACAAATAAATTATATATATATATATATATATATAAGAGAGAGAGAGAGAAAATATACAGTTCCTAATAAAAGGGGGAAAAAGACAATAAGGAAAAAGAGGGGATTGGAAAAATTTGTACATATATTAAATTACGTAACTTTTAACTAGGTCGATAAAGCACCTAACATCTTTCATTCTTTTTCTTTTTGACGAAGTACGTAAATATCATTTAAATGATCTTTGGTCTCGTATTATGAATACTAGTTTATCAAAAAAGTTAAGCTATTTTCTTAATTTGTTATGATGCACAATATATGATAAGTATGTCTTTTTAACCCAGAAAAAGTTGAGCAAGAGGCTTTTAATACATTTGGCCATTCAAATTTTATATCTATCTATACTATATTAAAAGCTACCCTTTCAAAATAGATTTAATGTTAAATAAAATTGTCATTTAATTATTACCCTAATATTTAGGACTTTAAGATTAATTAAAGTTATATCTACTAAGTCTTTCCTAATTCGTAAGAACTCCTAGTATATGTACACACATACACATTAATTACAAAAGATGTATATTTTTCAATTATTATCTTAATGGGCGGTTATGCAGTGTAAATTAAACCCCATTATTATTATTAACCAATAAGGAAAAATTATGATTCCCAGCTTGAGACCTCCCAAACTAGAGACCAAGAAAAATGAGTTAAGATCATCTCAAATCTTAAATTTGCTTCTCATAATTCAATTCTAACTCAAATCTCTCATCAATTCCTTTTACCTGCTGTTATTAAATTTTCTAACAGTAAAATTTAAAACATTAGAACATGATGTCCTTTATCTTTCAAGTCCAATTAATTAATATCATAGTACGTGATTGTAGACTTTCTATGTGAAGAAAGAAAACATACCATTCTATGTCAAAAGAAATGTGAACGGGAGGTCCAAAAATAAGACAATTTCCCTTTTGTGCTATGTGATGACAACAGTTGATTTTTTTTTTATTTTTTTTTATTTTTACAATATGACAACAGTTAATCATTATCGAAAATTGTGGTAGGAAGGATAAGATTCTTCCACCTTTAACTACAACTCTTGGGTTTGAGCCCGTGGATGGAAAAAAAAAATCTGTCAGGGAGCATTTACCCCTTTAATCATGAGCCTTATGCAGCGAGAATCTGGATTAATTATGCCCCAAAGTAGATATAAGACACCGGATGGAAAAAAAATATTAATCAAGTACAACATTGAATGTTGAAAAAAAAAACAGTGACAAATGGCATCAAATTGTGTAACATGTTGACATTGTTGAGAATACCTGATTGATAAAGGAAGTAGGTCAACATAGGCAGGAAAAATTTGTGATGTTGATTGATAAAGCTATGTTGTATTAATATCTCAAATGTTTAATATCCAATTTCGATTAATATGTTTTTAGGTCATGAACTGCAAATATGATTGTACAAGGCTGAAACACCGAAAACTTTGATTCTGAGTTGATCAGTTGTATTCGGTTAATAATAATTTGTTCAATTTGGAATGGCTTGTAGTCAATGGCAGACTCGAAGTTACGGTTTGACAAAATCAATCGCTTTGGCTCATATTCTCTCTTTACGTTTAAAATTCACTAAATACGTATAAAGAATTTAGAATTGCAAAAAGGATTAAGGTCTTGAACTCATAAATTTAAAATTCTAGAACCCCTTTATTTCTAATACATGCATGGTTACACTTAATACGTGATATCCAATAATTTATTTTATACTCTTCGCACAGATGTGTATTTCTACTTTCATCATTTTGATTTAATTAAACAATATTGAGCTGTCATAATCTTGTGTAGTTTTCAGGTGGATTAGGAGCTTGAATACCATTTGACAATATATCTTTCAATGGTTGTGAAGTATACTAGCTCGAAATTTGCCTCGTCTCCAACTCTAAACAATAAGAAAATGTTTGACTTTTCTAATTTATAGAGTAACAAAATAAGAAAAAGTAATAATTGGTGGGCAATCATTTTTGTTTGAGAGAAGCAAGTTCTTGGGAAAAATAAAGGAAATGACTATACTTGCAACTTTTCTTGAGAGATACACTAGTGGCAATACTCATTTATAGATTCATCGGCAAAAAATATTTTAGTCTAATATATTTACATAAATGTGAAACATTCTTGAAGGTTAATTTAAGCAAACCTGTGTTATCAGTGGATATAAATGTTGATACATAAAAGTGTAACCGTAAGAATGTTTTGTCAAAAACAGAAAGAGAAGTCGATTGAGGGTTATGGTAGCATGTAGAGGTGTACATGGACTGGGTTGGTTCGGATTTTTTAAACACCAGATCAAACCAATTGCGTCGGGTTTTTAAATTTATACACCAAACCAAACCAATAAAATTCGAGTTTTTCAACCTCGGATTTTCTCGGGTTATTCAGTTTCTCGGGTTTTTCGGGTTTTTTTTTTCCGGAATAGTCTTGATGCAAAACATATATACTTTTACTTCAAATATTTCTTTAGTCCTAGTAAGATACGACTATAATTAAGGTGTTTCTTAAGAAAATAACACAAAATGTGAGAAGAGTGATGACATTGTATTAAAATATTCAACAAAAGATAATAAAATCGGTTAACATAAATATTGCTAATTAATAAGCCATAAAGAAAATGACCATAATCTAAAAATACTAAGTCATGTTAAAATAAGTACAGCTAATAAGTACAAATTACATAACAAAGAAAAAAACTTAAGTTATGTATTTTCACTCTGTAAACCAGTTATGCAAAATTAAAGAATAGATATCCAACATTATTATCATTCCTAGTGGTAAATTGAATTTCTTTTGTTAGCATTAGTGTTGAGTTGGTTTTGGTTTGGACTTTATTTGAGTTATTAACATCCATAGAATATAAAACTTATTGACATTCAAAATTCTAAGTTCAAGCTTGAATAATATGATAATAAATTAAAAAAAGCACAAAAAAATTTAAGAAATATTTATAAATTACATTACAAATAAATATTTTTATGTATAAAATATTTTAAAAATTGAATACATATAATGTCGGGTTGGTTTGGTTCGGTTTGACTTTTTTTAGCTAAAACCAAATCAAACCAATTATGGTCGGATTTTTTTTTCAACACCAAATCAAGTCAAACCAAACCACTGGTCGGGTTTTTTTCTCGGTTTGACTCGATTTATCGGTTTGGTGCGGTTTCTCGGTTTACTTTGTACACCCCTAGTAGCATGGATGATATCCATTCATCTATAATTGGATGTTTGAAGTTGAGTTTAAGATGCAGAAAACTCTGCTATCAAGTGAGTCTCCTTTAAATAGGCCCTACACGATATGAATCTAAATTAATTAGATGATCATACTAGTAAATTTCAAATATTAGATGATTATTATAAATAAAGGAAAAAAGGGACAGGAGGATCGAAGGGGAAAAGAGGAGGGTAAATAATTTGACCATATGATGTATTGTAGATACAAATAAGGAAAAAGATTAGATAGAAAAGTGATTTTAAGTTAGGGGAATTGAGTAATAGTCAATTATTCAACCACTTTAAGCGTTTTGACGAAAACAATCTTTAGACGGTTTATGTTATGACTCAAGTTATTCTCTCTCATGAGATCACTGATTAATCTATGGTACTTGTTAAGAAGTTAATAGAAAATTTTATCACCTTAGTTACTATTATTTTTGTCAGAACAAACTTTTTTCTCTCCAAATTTTGATTTATTATTATAATTATCCTACTCAATCATACTGTAATTTAAATATTAAATCTATGGTATGAGATATTATAGTTTTTGACCACGTCAAAAAGGATATCTAATTGGAGTGGTTGGAAACTTGAGAAGGGATTTAAAAAAACAGTGTCGACTAAATTAGGTGACTCATGCCTACTAAAAAATTAGGATTACGATTTAGTATTGAACTTTGTCCGAGTCTTGACGGATTCTATTTTATTCTTTACTGTTCGAAATAAACGACACCTGAGATAAGTGTCTTGGATAGTACATTATTAGATTATGAAAATGATTGAGCTTGGGTGGATATTATACATTATTATTAAAGATAGGTAATGGCAACCATCAAATGATTAAAATCAAATATGAAGCCTCATGAGTCATGACTAAGTTTTATAAAACACCTAAGCATGTCGTAGTCGCGAATTTCCGCGTTACTTTTGACTTGGGAACATATTGGGTGGTTCAAAGGTTCACATTGGTCGGTAACAAACTAAATATTTAAAAAAAAAAAAAAAAAAAAAATGTAAGTGTTATGAAATGATAGTGGATGTCCATTAGTTAAGATAATGGCCATTAGTTAAGACAGTGGACATTAGTGGAGATAGTGTTGATGACAAAGTCATGATGATGTTGCCATGTGAGCCCATATGACCATCATTGTATGAGGCTATATATATTCATTCATCTGTTGATGGATAGTACAACAAAAATTAGTAAAACAAAGTATTCTTCGTTTCTCTCTCTTTGTGTGTGAGTCATATTACTTACTTATTTTAGTGGTTAGTTTTATTTTATAACACGTTATCAGCACGAGACTCTACCGTCTCAAGAAATTCTTGAAGGCTAAGGTAATATTTTTATTCTCTCTATTTTATGGCTAACCTTACAAAACTCGAGTTCATTGCCCTTGATATTTCAGGTAAGAACTACCTATCATGGGTGCTAGATGCTGAAATCCATCTTGATGCTATGGGTCTTGGAGACACCATTAAAGAAAATAATAAAGCATCCAACCAAGAAAATGCCAAGACTATGATATTCTTGCGTCATCATCTTGATGAGGACCTAAAAATTGAATATCTTACTATTAAGAATCCACTCGTTTTATGGAAAAACTTGAAAGAAAGGTATGACCACCTGAAGATGGTCTTCCTCCCAAAAGCACGACATGAATGGATCAATCTAAGGCTACAAGATTTCAAATCAGTTATGAAGTATAACTCTGAGATGTTCAGAATTACTTCTATATTGACACTATGTGGAGAAAAGATTAGTGATTCTGATAAGCTGGAAAAGACGTTCTCCACTTTTCATGCCTCGAATGTGCTCCTGCAGCAGCAATATCGAGAGAAAGGTTTCACAAAGTATTGTGATTTGATTGCTCATCTTCTTGTGGCTGAACAAAATAATGATTTGCTGATGAAAAATCACGAAAATCGACCTACTGGCGCTGCACCACTCCCCGAAGTGAATGAGGTGTATGCCCACTACTCCAGGCGTGGAAAAGGTCGTGGCCCCGGTCGTGGTCATGATAATAGTCGTGGTCGTGGTCGTTATAATGGTCAAAGAAGAAATTATTTTCCTGGTGTTAATCACTCTTCAAAGAAAAATCACCACCAAAAGGGGAAAAAGAAGGATGATAGGCATGAAGTGCCAGAAGCACGTGGCTCAGAAAACAAATGCTATCGATGTGGTGGAAGTGAACACTGGTCACGTACCTGTCGTACGGCAAAGCACTTGGTTGAGCTTTATCAGGCATCAATTAAAAGAAAAGAGAAAAATCTCAAAGCTAATTTTATCTCTGAAAATCAAGTTGACATCACACACTTGGATGTAGCAGATTTCTTTGAGCATCCTGAAGGAAAGATAAATCACTTGATTGGTCATGGTTCTGTGGTTAGAGATGATTGAGTTGTTTATTTTAATCTTTACTAGTCATAGTAGTTGATGAATAAAAGACCATGTGACAGTGAGTAAGATTACTATATTTAATGCAATAGTACAATATCATTATTTATGTGTTAATTGAATGTAGTTAATGCATAGTAGGAGTACGCATATATTTTGTGATATTAATAAAAGATATTACGTTTGCAATGGTTTAAGAATGTTATATCATTAATAAACAAGTGAAGTTGCACAATTATTAAATTGAACTATGACACACTTAGAAAGAGATGTTAGATACTTTTGTATATGATATAAGACAATTGGTAGTTTACAAGCAGTTTTATATAATGCACTTATAACACCTCGTAAATGCTTATTTTTTCCTAACTAAAGAAAAGGAAATTATGGGTAGTTTACAAGCAGTTTTATTTTATGTACTTGCTTTACACCTCGTAAATGCTTATTTTTCCTAACTAAAGAAAAGGAAATTATGGGTACAGTACTATTTATAGCGATTGTTTACAGCAACTCTGTTAATCATAATTTTTAATTTCGAGTCCTTATTTCGGTATAATAAATTTTTGATTATCCACAGAAATGTGTTATTAAATTAGTCTGTTGACCTAATAAGTTAAGTAAATATCCTAAATGATATATTGGCTTGGATTATTATATTGAAACGTTGTATTGGTATGTAGTTTCATTTGTTTGTACAACTTTGGTTTGTATTTAGTTTACTCGAATTTCTAATACTTAGTATTTATTTTGCTTTGTTTGTGTCATTTCATTCGAAGATATGGATAACTCTCAAAGTAAGTTTGGATTAAAATCCAATTATGAAGACATATGTTTGATTGATTCTGCTACCACACACACGATCTTCAAGGACAAGAAATATTTTTCTCATTTACTTATGGGTAAGGCAAATGTTAATACCATTTCTGGTAGTACTAATTTGATTGAAGGCTCCGGAAGAGCCGCCATAATTTTGCCTAAGGGAACAAAACTCATTATAAAGGATGTCATGTTCTCTCCTAAGTCCAGAAGGAACTTATTAAGTTTTAAAGATATCCGTCAAAATGGATACCATATTAAAACAATGGATGAGATGAATCTTGAATATATTGGTATCACCAAGGATGTCTCTAGCCAGAAAGTTGTTATAGAAAAGTTTCCTGCTTTGTCTTCTGGCTTATATTGGACAAAAATTGGAGTAATTGAGGCACATTCTGTCGTAAACCAGAAGTTTATGGACTCCAATATGTTTGTACTTTGGCATGATCGATTGGGACACCCTGGATCTATAATGATGAGACGAATTATAGAAAATTCAAATGGGCATCCATTAAAGAACCTGAAGATTCTTTTAAACAATGAATTTTCTTGCCCTTCTTGTTATCAAGGCAAGTTAATTATTAGGCCATCACCTACAAAGGTTGAGTTTGAATCCCCTGAATTTTTGGAACGTATACATGGGGATATTTGTGGACCAATTCACCCCCGAGTGGGTCATTTAGATATTTTATGGTCCTAATAGATGCTTCTTCTAGATGGTCTCATGTGTGCCTACTGTCATCTCGCAACCTGGCGTTTGCGAAATTATTGGCACAAATAATTCGATTACGGGCACAATTTCCTGATAATCCGATAAAGTCTATTCGCCTTGATAATGCTGCAGAGTTTTCATCCCAAACATTTAATGATTATTGTTTATCAATTGGGATAAGAGTTGAACATCCTGTAGCTCATGTTCACACTTAAAATGGCCTTGCAGAGTCATTAATTAAACGTTTGCAGCTGATTGCAAGACCATTGCTCATGAAAACGAGGTTGCCCACGACAGTCTGGGGTCACGCTATTTTGCATGCAGCAACACTCGTTCGTCTCAGACCGACAAACTATCATAAATTTTCTCCGTTGCAATTGGTTTTGGGTCAAGAACCTAATATATCCCATCTAAGAATTTTTGGATGTGCTGTATATGTGCCTGTAGCACCACCACATCGCACCAAGATGGGTCCCCAAAGAAGATTAGGAATATATGTTGGGTTTGAATCGCCCTCCATTATTCGCTACCTTGAACCATTAACCGGAGATTTGTTCACTGCTCGATTTGCAGATTGTCAATTTGATGAGACAATTTTCCCAAAATTAGGGGGAGAGAATAATGAAATAAAAAGGGGAATTTTGTGGAATAATTCATCATTGTCTCATCTTGATCCACGTACTTCTATTTGTGAGCAAGAGGTTCAAAAGATTATTCACTTATAGAAAATAGCAAATCAAATGTCAGACGCATTTACAGATTTGAAAAGGATTACCAAATCACATATCCCTGCAGAGAATGTCCCGATTCGGATTGATGTCCCTGTAGGACCATCTACTAGTGTCATAGCAAACGAGTCCAAAGCACGCTAGAAGCGTGGTAGACCATTGGGTTCTAAGGATCGAAATCCTAGAAAAAGAAAAAGAAATGGTCAAGATGACACTACGAAAGAACCTCACAAAGAAATTCGAGATTTGAGCAATAGTGATATTCTTGAAGAAATCAATGAGCCTGAGACTCAAGAAAATGAGGAAATATCAATTAATCCAATTAATGTTGGGACTAATTTGAATAGATTGGAAATAAATGTGGATTATGTCTTTGCCTATAATGTTGCAACAAGAATTATGCAAGATAGTGAAAATATTGAACCCCAATCTGTTAAAGAATGCCAAGAAAGACGTGATTGGCCAAAGTGGCAAGAGACAATTCGATCAGAATTAAACTCACTTACCAAACGGGAAGTTTTTGGACCTGTAGTCCAAACACCTAATGGCATTAAACCTGTTGGTTATAAATGGGTTTTTGTGCGAAAAAGAAATGAGAAAAATGAGATACAAAGATATAAGGCACGCCTTGTTGCACAAGGATTTTCACAAAGGCCTGGTGTTGATTATGAAGAGACATACTCCCCTGTTATGGATGCAATAACATTACGTTATCTCATTAGTTTCGTTGTCCATGAGAGACTTGAGATGCATTTGATGGATGTAGTTACAGCCTATCTATATGGATCACTTGAAAATGAAATATACATGAAAATTCCTGAAGGATTTAAGATGCCTGAAGCATGTAGTTCAAAGTCTCGGGAAATGTATTCAATCAGATTACAAAGATCATTGTATGGTTTGAAGCAATCCGGGCGCATGTGGTATAACCGCCTTAGTGAATATTTGTTAAAGGAAGGCTATACAAATGATGCAATTTGCCCATGTGTTTTTATAAAGAAAGTAATATCGGAGTTTGTTGTACTTGTTGTATATGTTGACGACATAAACCTTATTGGAACTCCTGCAGAGCTCAAAAAGGCAATTAATTATTTAAAGAAGGAATTTGAGATGAAAGATCTTGGAGAGACAAAATTATGCCTTGGTTTGGAAATTGAACATTTGACAAATGGCATTTTTGTCCATCAATCTGCCTATACAGAGAAAGTGTTGAAACGATTTTATATGGATGAAGCACATCCATTAAGTACTCCGATGGTTGTTCGATCACTTGATGCGAATAAAGATCCGTTCCGACCTCAAGAAAAGAATGAGGAAATTCTTGGTCCAGAAGTACCATATCTTAGTGCAATTGGTGCACTAATGTATCTTGCCAATACCACAAGGCCTGACATAGCATTTTCAGTTAATGTGTTAGCGAGACATAGTTGTGCTCCTACAAGGAGACACTGGAACGGAATTAAACACATATTGAGGTATCTAAAGGTGACTATCGATTTGGGCTTATATTATTCTAGCAATTGCAATCCCGATCTTGTTGGTTATGCCGATGCAGGGTATTTATCTCACCCGCATAAAGCTAGATCTCAAACAGGCTATGTATTTATTTGTGGGGGCGCTGCCATATCTTGGCGATCTACAAAGCAGTCTATTGTGGCTACCTCATCAAATCATGCTGAGATAATAGCTATTCATGAAGCTAGCCGTGAAGTTGTGTGGCTAAGGTCAATGATACATCTCATTCGAGAAAAGTGTGGTTTGAAATTTGATAAAATACCCACAATCTTATATGAAGATAATGCATCATGCATTGCCCAATTGAAAAGAGATTTCATAAAAGGAGATAGAACGAAGCATATTTCACCAAAGTTATTCTTCACACATGATCTCCAGAAGAATGGTGATATTGATGTGCAACAAATCCGTTCAAGTGACAACCCTGCAGATTTGTTCACCAAATCTTTACCAACTTCAACTCTTGAGAAGATGATATTCAAGATTGGAATGCGAAGACTCCGACATCTGAATTTTGGTCTTTGTCAGGGAGAGTGAAATACGTGTTGTACTCTTTTTCCCTTAACCAAGGTTTTGTCCCATTGGGTTTTTCTTGGTAAGGTTTTTAATGAGGTAGCTCTCAAAGCGTATTACTAGATATGTGTACTCTTTTTCCTTCACTAGGACTTTTTCCCACAGGTTTTTTTAATAAGGTTTTAACGAGGCACGTCATCTAATTAATAGACATCCAAGGGGGAGTGTTATGAAATGATAGTGGATGTCCATTAGTTAAGATAGTGGCCATTAGTTAAGATAGTGGACATTAGTGGAGATAGTGTTGATGACAAAGTCATGATGATGTTGCCATGTGAGCCCATATGACCATCATTGTATGAGGCTATATATATCCATTCATCTGTTGATGGATAGTACAACAAAAATTAGTAAAACAAAGTATTTTTCGTTTCTCTCTCTCTGTGTGTGAGTCATACTACTTACTTATTTTAGTGGTTAGTTTTATTTTATAACAGTAAGAAACTAAATATATTTTTATACCACTATTCACCCCCAAGAAAAGGATTAATAAAAAGATGGAGAATATATTGTCTTTATATTAAATTGTGTAATATTTAGCTACGTTTGTGCGACACCTAAGGTGATTCGTTTTTCTTTAAAGAAAGCCTGAGTATTGTTTTAATGATGAATGATAGCAACGCTTGAGCCAATGGCCTTGCTTTGCTCTCTACTACTATCTAAAAATCAATGCAATTTAGACGGAAAAAAAATATTAGGGCTGTTGATTCATCGAACTTTAAGTATATGCATAAATCACACACACACACTCTTCAATTTCTTTTATTTGATTTCTTATTTACTTTTAAATATTTTATGGGGATGGAGTCTGCAACTGGCAAATGAGAGGGGGGAAAGGTCCAAGGTGGGTGTCTCATAGGGCCCCATTGCGTGCTTTAAGGAATTTTAAGTTTGAAGTTGGTCAAACAAAAGCCCATTTGGGCTAAACGGAGGTCTTTGGTGTACTAATAATGGCAACCCAATGAAGCGTGTTATATGACATAGGTGATTCCTCCTTAGCCATGTCAGCGACAAACAAATAGCCTATGCTGTGCCCGTAATCCCACCTAACTACAAACCATCCTTTTCTTATCCCATATGTCTTGGCACGACCCTGTGCATATGGTGAAACTCATCTCTGATAATTTTGGATATTGGTCTCCCATATGTTAATTTCCTAACCCATGTCCGTTTGCAATCATCAGCTATGACTCCATAGTAGTCTTCTTCCTTAAGGATGATGGTCGACATTCTGTTGTGATACGTGTGTCTTGCGATGAACTTGGAGCCAAGGTTTTCAGCGTTCGAGTTTGGGCAATGTGATTTTGATTGTTTGAGAGCCATGGATGAGGAAGGAAGATAAAACATAGCCGTTGTGCTTGCGTGCGCGCGACGAATTTGGGTAGTTTGGGAAATAATCTTGTAATTGCATTTAGACCAATAATCATATGAAATGTAGAACTTATTCTCAAAATATTATTATAGGCATCAAACCATGTATTTCCCAAGGCATTGATTTATGTGATGCATCAGTAACACTATATGTAGAATACAGTTTGCTGTGTATGTGAATAAAAAAATGAAGTCATAAACAGTTACAACATGTCATGCATGTCTATGAAGACAAACTCTGTAGCAAAGACATAATGTTAGAAGACCTTAATGGCCTTCTAAGTGATAATGTAATCAATTTTGTGGTAAGAGCAAGCACAATTTTGAGCACCAATATCATCTGCAACACAAGGAGGTGTGACTTTTCCATCTTGGTACCACTTTTTCCTTTGTTGTAGTAAATCGGTGATAAAACTATCCAGAGTTTCTCTGGTTATGCCTGGCATAACAATAACATGTGCCATATCTCTCACACAAGATAGTTGCCAACGACGAACAAATTCATGGTCACGAGGCCTCTCCAGGACAACTATGATGCTTAGCTCATTGAGCATGACACTAATCCCTGCTTGTTGAAGACGGTCTTTCAAGTATTTGGCATTGTCAAGGCATCTCTTAACATCTTTCTGAAATCCGATTTGACCTTTGGAACTTAGACTATACCACAAGAAGATTGGAGTTAAACCATTTCTGCTTCCAGAAATTGTCGCATCCACTGAAGCGATGTATTCAACTTTTCTTGAGAGGTTGTTAATGTAACTTTTCCTTGTTATTTGAACTCCACAAGGCATTGGACATCCCAAGAACTTGTGACCAGATATTGTGACACTTCCAATTGGTTTCTTGAAAGAAATCATCTGTTGCAAAATATGATCACAAATGTTAGATATACTTAGTGTTGAGCTATAATACTCAAATAATAGAAGACGAAAGTAAGAAAATAAACACACATCTTTAATAAAAGGGATAATAAGCCCATTCAGTGCTGCATCACAATGGATGTAAAATTGATCTTGTGTATAGCCACAATCTTTAAGTGTTTGAAGAATAACGTCAAGGTCATCAACAGCTCCTTTGAAGGTAGTACCTATAGTTTAAAAAATAATTAAAAAATGTGTAAGACGAATGATCCTCAAGCTCTCCACAAAAAGGAAAGAGGTTAAACGGAAGGTATTAAAATATTTACCAATTGTAACATTAATTATTGCTGGTTTGCCCTTGTTTTGAAGTAATTTTGCTTTCAAATCTGAATAATCCATTTCTCCATTTATAGATGCGTTAATCATTTCAAAATTCATTCTGTACATCATTGCTGCTTTGGCAACTGAGTAATGAGAGTCTTTTGATGCATATAAGATCCCATCTGGAAGCAATTCTCTCCTGCAACAATAATGTTAAAAATTTATTTTCAAAGAATTTGGTTACTAGCATAATTATTTTCTAAAGGTTATTTTGGGAAAACTAGAAAATATAAAGAATTATAAGAAAAAAGAAAAACAAGTCTAATAGATAGAGAAAACTAGTCAAAATTGGTGCTTACCCAACCAAAATGCCATGGAGATTTCCTTCTGTACCACCATTTGTAACATAGCCCCAATATTGATCTCTTTCAATTTTCCATAAGTCTGCAAACCAATTCAGAACAGCCACTTCGAAATCTTTTGAATGAAAATCCACAGTGTTTTGAAGAAATGGATCACCACAATTATTTAAGTGGAATTGCAAAAGTGGGGCCAAGCTTGCAAAATGTTCATAGCATATGTTAACAGGATAACCTGAAAAAATAAAACAAGCAAACAAAATTTCAACAACTCATCATTTGCAAATTCACCAAAGTAAGTGAATAAGTTATCCTAAATTTTATACTAATTAAAATATATAGTGTTCCCTCCGTCTCAATTTATGTGATATAGTTTGACTGGGCACGAAGTTTAAGAATAAAGGAAGACTTTTGAATCCTGTGATCTAAAACAAGCCAAAGATATTTGTGTAGCTATAGATTATCTCGTTAAATATGAAAGGTAAAGTTTAAAGTTAAATTGTTACCAAATAAGAAAAATGTATCATTCTTTTTTAGACAGACTAAAAAGAAAAGTGTATCACATAAACTGGGACAGAAGGAGTATATATTTATGCCCAAAAAAAAAAAATAGTGGCTTCTCTCAGATTGAGCCAGTCCGTTTTGACAGCTTCAAGAATCCGAAATTGCTGCCGATAGTGATTTTGTCCCTTCCCTTTCGAATGTTTTTGAAAAATATAGGCCTTAAATTCTATATTTTACAACTACAGCCTACTCAAAAGTTTCCAAAAAAGAAATTGTCAACCCCACGTCGCGGAACGAGTACTGATAGACCAAAGACTTGTCTTGCATGTCACTTTTGTCTGCAATTTACTCTTAAAATATTATAGGTTATAAGTATAAATAATTTTCTTAAATTGGCCGGAATTTAAACATGTAATAGCAGGTTAGTTATTAATTTTATCCGATTTTCAATTAATGCATATCAAAAGATATAACGCTTAATTACTTAATAAGTGACTTAATTGTGTAAATATTCTTGATACCGTCAGCGGGAGCGGAACTACCATGGTACATACGATTAGGCAGAACCCAGTACCTTTGGATCAAACCATGTATTTGTATTAAAAGAAATTATTTAATATGTATAAATAATCAATTCAGAACAGTATACAAAAGTAATTATGGTCCAAAATTCATAAACTAAAAATCATGGTTCTACCTCTGACCATCATGTACCAAAACTTAAACTCAAGAATATATTCATACGCCCTAGGGATTGGATAGAGAAGTTGGCGATAAATTAAAAGATTAATTACCTATATGGTAGTTGATACGTTTGGTAAGTGTATCAATATAATTCATCAATGTACAATCAAGGCTTGGTCCCTCATTTTTGCCCGGCTCAGTCACTGAAAGGTTCAAGTTTTTTCTTGGTGTAGTAGGTGTTGTATCCACCTTCAATCTCTTCATTTCTCCAAAATCTCCATTTGCTATTAATCCAGGGGGTGCCAATCCTCTGGGAGTGATTGCCGATGGCTCAAAATCCTATAAAATATCCAACCAAAAAAAAAAAAAACATTTTTCAGATAAATGTATATAATATGTTTGATGATTTAGTAGGGAAAAAAGAACTAATTTAAAGAACCATGCAAATGATTAGAAATGAAACAAGAATCAAAGACTGAGCTGATCGAGGGAAGCCCTATGAATCACAAAAACGACAGTAGGAGCGCTTTTTCTATCGATAGAGGGACCGAAAAATAGGCTTTGCTCCCCGAAGAAAGAAAAAAGGGTGTAAGTTTAGACAGAAATAAGGGTGTAAGTTCAGACCGCTCACATTAGTTCTAAAATAAAAAGTTCAGTTTGTGTTGTGTGTATTTTTTATTTTTTTTTGTTCATTTTCCCTCAACACAAGAAACCTTTGGGAGAGAAAAAACAAGATTTTGCTAAGTAATGTGGAATTGTTTCTTGATCAGAACAAGAAGATGGAAAAGTTTTGTATAACTAGGTAAGAATTATACCTTCTCAAACGATAAGCTTCCCATTCTTGGAGCTAAAGGTTTTCAAGTTTTTGTTAGCTAGGAATGGAAACCAAATAAGTGTGATATAATTATGTAAATATTCTCGGATTATATATAGGTCCAAAAGATTGTGGGTTTGGGCACCAACCACAACTCACTTTTTCTTTCTTTTTTTTTCCTTTTCATTTATAATATTCTTTCTCTTTTTCTTATTTCCTCGCCTTTTCCTCTTTGTTTCCTTCTTTGTGTTATTTTCCCACTTACATAAGATTAGTGATAAGTCATAAATGTTGCAAAAGTACTCATTGACCCTGTGTTGCAAAGACTACTCAACTTTGCCAGCCTTATTGTTTATCAAAATTGTTAGGTAAGAATGGTAAATCAAATTCAAAAATTCATGCACAAGTGGCTGATATCTAAACTCGAGCTTGTAAAATAGTCATTTTATACTTGTTTTAGTTAATATCAATTTTCACCAACTACGAGTTATATGGAATTTTGATACGTTCATAGCATGAGATTATTTTTTGTATCTTTTTGATGTATTACAATGACTATTTCCTCTCTAATTTCGACCATGTACACACTAATTAGCAGCCATCTCCATCTAATTTTGAAAGAGTTTAAGTTCTATGCACTAATAGTATAAAATATATTTATATATTCATACCACTTAAAATATAATTACAGACAACTCTTTTTAATATGAGAAAATGGGTCAATTTTGCCTTTGAACTATTCCTAGAGCCCGTTTGGATTGGCTTATAAGTTGCTTATAAGCTGTTTTTAGCTTTTTTGAGTGTTTGGCTGGCCAGCTTAAAGTCATTTTGTGCTTAAAATAAGCTCAAAAAAATAATTTGGCCCATTTGACTTAGCTTATCTAAAGCAGCTTATAAGCTGAAAACAGCTTATAAGCCAAAAAAAATAAGTTAGACTACCCCAATTTATTTTTTTTAGCTTATAAGCTGCAAACAACTTATAGGCATAAGTTCATCCAAACAGGCTCCTAATGAGACAACTTGTCCCCTGTTTCATTTTTTGCACAACATGCCCTAAAAATTACCCTTCTAAATAGAGTTTGCTCCAGGATGGGTGGAAAAGGGACAATTTTGTCATGCGTTCCCTGTAGTTGAGTCAATATCATCCCCTAAAATTTGGAACTATGGCCAGTGAAATTGGACTCATATTTAACATATTATAAATCATCCCTAACAAATAAAAATCATTTGCATTATGAATGAATAATGAATATTGAGCCGGTGTTAAATGTTTGTTTTTAATTGCAAATCTTCACAAATTAATTCTATTTTCTTGAAAAAGACACAAACGATGTTTAGCATAATATAATGTTAAAACGAAAATCTAATGTCTGATAATAAGGAGAGATCAAAATTCCTAATTATTTAGAATTTGTTAGAGGTTGTATATGTTTTGTAAGGTTTTAATTTGTTGCTATTTTTTGAAGTAGAATAGTATTATCAGTTACGATAAATATGAATTTATATTCGTATATTTCTATAAAATCCCTACTTTTTAATCTAGTTCCAGCAGTAAATAGGAAAGGTCTATTATGCAACAAAATACAAAATGTCACTATTTAGCAATGATAAGGAATTAAGAGAATAGATGTCATTTTGAAAGAAAAGATTATGTAATAGTTAATTGACCTCTTCTGTTAACGAAAAGGGTACGTAAAATAATTAAGTTATTCATTGTGAAAAATGTTTAATGAATTAACTAAATATTATTATTATTATGACCCTCGACCCTCGTTTACTTTCTTCTTTTAATACTCAATAAACTATATCCTGTTATAAAATGAAGCTAAAAGAGTAATAATATTAAAGGATGAAAACTATAAACATAGAGTGACAAAGAGGAGAGATTTTATTATTATTCCAAAATGTGTTTCAAGTGTATTTCATATGAAAACTTATGCCTCTATTTATAGTGCTACATATGCATTCAATATATGAGAAAATGGAGGAACCATTAAGATGGTGGAGGAAAATGGAGGAACCATTAAGATGGTGGAGGAGAAGCATTATATTTGTGTATTAGACATCCATAATATATTTCATAACATATCCCAATTATGTCATACAGGACTAATAATATTAGTTACTTTCACTCAGATTCAGGAAACATTCAGTAGTACTTGATGGTAAAGGTGGCAACCGGTCTTGTAGCGTTAGCAAGATACATAAGTGCACCAATTGCACTAAGATATGGTACTTCAGGACCAAGAAGCTCTTTATTTTCTTCTTGAGGTCGGAACAGATCTTTACTCACTTCAAGTGAGCGAACAACCACTAGAGTACTTAAAGGATGCGCATTGTCCATGTAAAATCTTTTTAAAACCTTTTCGGTATAAGCAGATTGATGGATAAGGATCCCATCTGTCAAATGTTCAATCTGCAAACCAAGACAAAGTTTTGCTTTTCCCAGATCTTTCATCTCAAATTCTTTCTTTAAATATTCAATCGCCTTTTGGAGCTCTTCTGGAGTTCCAATTAGGTTTATGTCATCAACATAAACAACGATTATAACGAACTTTGATTTTGCTTTCTTAATAAAAACACATAGACAAATGGCATCATTTATATAACCTTCTTTTACCAAGTCCTCACTGAGGCGATTGTACCACATGCGCCCTGATTGTTTTAGACCATACAACGATCTTTGTAATCTGATTGAATACATCTCCCGAGACTTTGAGTTAATTGCTTCAGGAATTTTAAATCCTTCAGGAATTTTCATATAGACTTCATTATCAAGTGAGCCATAAAGGTAAGTTGTAACCACATCCATCAGATGTATTTCAAGGTTTTCATGTACAGCTAAACTGATGAGATATCAAAATGTTATGCCATCCATAACTGGTGAATATGTTTCTTCATAGTCGATATCGGGTCGTTGAGAGAATCCTTGTGCAACAAGGCGTGCCTTGTATCTCACAATTTCATTTCTCTCATTCCTTTTTCGCACAAAAACCCATTTATGGCCAATTGGTTTTACACCATTAGGCGTTTGTACTACAGGTCCAAAAACCTCACGTTTGGCAAGTGAATTCAATTCTGATTGAACTACCTCTTTCCATTTTGGCCAATCATATCTTCGTCGACATTCTTCGACAGATTGAGGTTCCTGATCGTCAATGTCTTTCATAATATTTAGGGCAACATTATATGCAAAAACATTATCCACCATAATCTTCGATCGATTCAAATTTATCCCATCACCCGAAGAACTCAATGATAGTTCTTTATTTGCTTGAGTCTCGAGTTCCCTAATATCTTCAGGAGTATCAGGATTAGTAAGACCTTGAATATCTTCATGATATTCTTTCGTAGTGTCATTTTGATCATTTTTCGTGTTTGTTTTCTAGGATTTTTATCCTTAGAACCCAATGGCCTACCACGCTTCAGGCGTATATGAGATTCAGAGGCTATGACACTAGTAGATTGTCCCTTTGGGACATCAATTCGGATAGGCACATTCTCTGTAGAGATATGTGACTTAGTTATCCTTTTCAAATCAGTAAATGTGTCTGGCATTTGATTTGCTATTTTTTGCAAGTGAACGATCTTCTGGATTTCCTGTTCACATATGGGGGCACGTGGATCAAAATGAGATAGCGATGGAACTTTCCACGCAATTTCTCTTTTGATTTTTTTTTCTCTCCCCCTAATTGTGGAAAATTTGTTTCATCAAATCGACAATCTGCAAATCGGGCAGTGAATAAATCTCCCGTCAATGGCTCAAGATAGCGAATAATAGAGGGTGATTCAAACCCAACATATATCCCTAACCTTCTTTGGGAGCCCATCTTAGTACGTTGTGGTGGTACTACAGGCACATATACAGCACAGCCAAAGATTCGGAGATGAGCAATATTTGGTTCATGACCAAATACTAATTGTGACAGGGAGTATTTATTATAATGAGTCGGCCTGAGACGAATAAGAGATGCTGCATGTAAGATAGCATATCCCCAGACGGTAGTGGGTAACCGTGTTTTCATAAGCAGTGGTCTTGCTATCAATTGTAGTCGTTTAATAAATGACTCAGCAAGGCCATTTTGGGTATGAACATGTGCTACAGGATGTTCAACTTTTATCCCAACTGATAAACAATAATCATCAAAAGATTGAGACGTAAATTCTCCGGCATTATCGAGGCGTATAGCCTTAATGGGATAATCTGGACACTGTGCCCTTAAGCGTATTATTTGTGCCAATAATTTCGCAAACGCCGGGTTGCGAGAAGATAAGAGGCACACATAAGACCATCTTGAAGATGCGTCTATTAGGACCATAAAATATCTGAATGACCCACGAGGTGGATGAATAGGTCCACATATATCCCCATGTATACGTTCTAGAAAAGTAGGAGATTCAATGTCAAATTTCATTGGTGATGACTTAGCTATCAATTTACCCTAATAACAAGCAGCACATGAAAATTCACCACTTTCAAGAATCTTCAGGTTCTTAAGTGGATGCCCATTTGAATTTTCAATAATTCGTCTCATCATTATTGATCCAGGGTGACCTATTCGGTCATGCCAAAGCATAAAAGTACTTGAATCATTAAACGTCTGGTTTACGATCGAGTGTGCTTCAATTGTATTAATTTTTGAATAATACAGACCAGAAGACAAAGTTGGCAATTTCTCTAAAACATATTTCTGGCCGGAGACATTCTTTGTAATGGCAAGATATTCATCATTTATTTCGTTTAATGTCTCAGCGTGATATCCATTACGACGGATATCTTTGAAACTTAACAAGTTTCTTGGGGATTTAGAAGAGAATAATGCATCTTCTATAACAAGTTTCGTCCCCTTAGTCAGAAATATAGTAGCTCTTCCGGAGCCTTCAATCAATTTCGAATTGCCAGAAATTGTATTAATATTTCCCCTTTTTCTACGCAAGTGAGAAAAGTATTTCTCATCTTTGAATATGGCATGCGTTGTTCCACTATCAATCACACAAATATCTTCATGATTGGTCATTGATCCAAATAAAATTTGAGGAATTTCCATAGATTCTTCAAAATGAAATAATAGATAAGTGAATATCGAAGTAGATATTATGATTAGACAAAGCATTACACACATTTTATTATATAAACATGGAAACATAACCACATACAAACGACACGTATGAAATATCTAAGTTTTTACAGATCCATCACCGATCAAATGATCTATTTTCCCTTCAGGGAGTTCAAAGAAATCTGCCACATCTAGATGCATGGGCTCAACATTATTTTCAGAAATAAAATTTGCTTCGGCATCCTTTTCTGCCCTTTTGAGAGAGGCTTGATACAAATCAACTAGGTGTTTTGGCGTACGACAGGTACGTGACCAGTGCCCCTTTCCTCCACATCGGAAGCATTTATTTTATGAATTTTTCTTTTGCACAGCTTTATGCTTTTCATCCTTCCTTTTACACTGCTGGTGGTGAAGGATATTATTTGGTGCAAGACGAGAATCATGATTAAAATTCTTTCCTCGACCACGACCATGACCACGACTGGGGCCACAACCTCTTTCACGCCTAGAATGACGAAAATTTGTCTCATTCACTTCAGGGAATGGGGCAGTACCAGTGGGTCGGCTTTCATGATTTTTCATTAATAATTCATTATGTTGTTCAGCCACTAGAAGATGTGCGATTAGATCAGAATATTTCTTGAACTTCATTTCTCGGTATTGCTGCTGCAGGAGCATACTCGAGGCAGGAAAAGTGGAGAATGTTTTCTCCAGCATATCATGATCAGTGATATTTTCACCACATAATTTCAACTCAGAAATAATTTTAAACATGGCAGAATTATATGCTTTAATAGATTTAAAATCTTGTAGCCTTAAATGGAGCCAATCAAAACGTGTTTGTGGAAGTATGACCATCTTCAGGTGGTCATATCTGTCTTTTAAATTATTCCACAGAGTAAGAGGATCTTTAACAGTGAGATATTCCATTTTCAAGTCCTCATCAAGGTGATGGCGGAGGAATATCATAGCCTTGGCATGGTCTTGGTTTGATGCCTCATTTTTATCTTTGATGGTGTCTGCCAGACCCATCGCATTAAGGTGAATTTCGGCGTCAAGAATCCAAGACATATAGGTATTGCCGGATATATCTAAAGCTACAAATTCACGTTTGGTAAGATTTGCCATTAGTAAAGAAAGATAGAAAATCAATACCTTCGAGGCTTTAAAGTATTTGCTCGGAACGGCAGAGTCTCGTGCTGATAACGTGTTATAAAATGAAGCTAAAAGAGTAATAATATTAAAGGATGAAAACTATAAACATAGAGTGACAAAGAGGAGAGATTTTATTATTCTTCCAAAATGTGTTTCAAGTGTATTTCATATGAAAACTTATGCCTCTATTTATAGTGCTACATATGCATTCAATATATGAGAAAATGGAGGAACCATTAAGATGGTGGAGGAAAATGGAGGAACCATTAAGATGGTGGAGGAGAAGCATTATATTTGTGTATTAGACATCCATAATATATTTCATAACATATCCCAATTATGTCATACAGGACTAATAATATTAGTTACTTTCACTCAGATTCAGGAAACATTCAGTAGTACTTGATGGTAAAGGTGGCAACCGGTTGGAACCGGAACTGGTTCCGGTTAAAAAACCGAAACCGGTCCGGTTTGGAGTGGTTAAAATCTATTTTTTTTTTAATTTTTTGTATTATATATATATATATACATTATAGTATTTATTTGTATATTGTAGCTATATTTTCATATGTTATACAACTTTATAATTAAAGTTTAAATATTTACTGACTAACAGCCTAACAGCAAGTCAGCAATACAGAATAGTGCTTTTCGTATACATATATATGTATAACTTACATATACTTATATATATGTATAACTTAATATATATATATATATATATATATATATATATATATATATATATATATATATATATATATATATATATATATATATACACTATATATATACTATATATATATATAACTTAATATATATACTATATATATATATATCTACTATATATACTATATATACTTAATATATATGTACTATATACTAAATATATGTATAACTTAATATATATACTATATATATGTATATATATGTATAACTTAATATATATACTATATATATATATATACTATATATACTTAATATATATGTACTATATACTAAATATATGTATAACTTAATATATATACTATATATATGTATATATATGTATAACTTAATATATATACTATATATATATATATATATATATGTATAACATATCTACTATATATACTATATATACTTAATATATATACTATAAATTACTTATATACTTTAGTTTTTTTTTTTTAAAATGTTTTACCGGTTAAACCGGTTTAACCGGTCCGGTTCCGGTTTTACCGGTTTAACCGGTTCCGGTTTCCAAAATATTGGAACCGGACCGGTAAACCATTAAACGGTTAACCGGAACCGGTTAACCGGTTCTACCGGTTCCGGTTCCAGTTCCGGTTTAACCGGTTAACCGGTTCTACCGGTTCCGGTTTAACCGGTCCGGTTACCGGTTAAAACCGGTAAGGCCAAACCGGTTACCACCTTTACTTGATGGTTGCCCATTTTAGTGAAAAGTGTATTTATATGTGTTCTGTATTAATTTTTAAAAAAAGCATTATTGTCGTATGGACCGTCTGAGAGTTACAGAATGTATTTCTTGATCATAGAAAATATCAAAATTAATAAAAGTCAATCAAGACCAAGTAAGGAATGGAAACTGAGGGTGTAATTAATTGCATATCTTGAACCATGTCAAACCAATTAGGTACATTTTTAATAAAACAAAAACGTAAGTACCAAGAAAATCTAAAAATATTGCTTCTATACTCTAATTTTATACACACAGCTGGGAGAAAAAAAGAGCTTTTTGTCGTATATTTAGTCAATATCGCTAAATTTAAACATTAGAAAGAAGATTTCAAGTTCAACTAAAGTCCTGTGAAATGAATAATACGATACTTGGTATCCTTTCCATCAAATCTTCAGTTTCTTGCCAAACTTGATCAGAAAGGAGGATTGAATGTAGTAATATTTGGGAGATGGAACAAATATACATTTTTAGGAGTTCAGCTTAATTTCTTTATAATTTTCAGGGTTAAGGGTAAAAAAAACATCTTAAGTATAACTTTTTTTTAGTTGCCTATCTGAACTATTATGAGTGAGAGTTTTCTACCTAAACTATCACCAATTAGTTTGCAGAACGCACCTCAATTATCAATTATTCATTTTTTCTACCTGAATTATCACCAATTAGTTTATAAAACACACCTCAAAGTGAATCTTTTTTCTAGAAAAATGAAAAAGAAAAAAGGAAAGAATAGAAAAGGGCACACCATTGTGTAGTCCTAGCAGTTTCCCTCGCCTTATTGCCACCTTGAGAAAGGTGCAGGTGGACAGTCCTATTCTAGATAAATGGTACCTCTATCCTTATTTTTGACAATTCCGCGGTTATAGTGTAGTACAATCTACAATGCATAAGAAAATAGGGGTGCGTATATTTTGAACAAAATTGAAATTAATTTTTTAATATTTTTGGTTATTTTCGGATTACAAATTTAATTTCAGATTTAATTTTAAAAATATTTGGATTTTTAATTGGATTTCGAATTAAACGTAATCCAAAATTTTCTATACCTTATATTTTCTCTTACCCTGCATACTAATTGTAAGACGTTGTAAGTTTCTCAATGTATTTTAGATTAATTATAACTTAGAAAATGAAAAATATAGCATGAATATGATTCTAGAGTATGTTTGGAGTTAAGAACACTTTATGGATGTGCTAACAGGCGTGCGAGACGTCATATAATTTAGTGGGGATGTGGAGAGACTTGAAAATAAGAAGAACGAAGAAAAATTAGCATTTCTGGACTTAGGGGAGGGTTGGGCGAGCACAGCCAGAGCGCCACAAAACAACGAATTCTAGAATACATAGGCATATGGCGCACAAGACTTGGGAGAATCTCATATTTGCCTATTTTCTGGATGGAAAATGTATATGTTGAAGTCTAGTTCACAGAACATCAAATCGTTCGTCTATTTGAGTCCGATACAAAATGTTACAATTGCTTTACCGAATGATGGTTTTTTTGTCACATGCGAGGCGATAGTGGGCCGATGGCCCAGGCTTGGGGGAGGCTCCAGAATAGCCTAGGGCGAGCGTGGTGCATCACACAAGGGTCCCCAAGCCAAGACAAATGCATAAACGAATATAGAAGTTGGGGAAGGATTTCCCCATTCATAATTTGACATAAATCCTGCAACTTTCGAAGAGCCTTTTTCACCAAGAAATATCCCTCCCAAAGTTTTCTATCATTAATGTGAGTTTAAGCTATGAGATTATATTGCGATATAATATCTTTATATTATTTGATATTATTTGGTAGCATATTTGTAGGGAGATAATTATCATATATTAGTTAGTTTCCTTGTTTCACTAGGATCTTAGTTTCCTTGTTTCACTAGGGTTCAAGATTGTATCCTATATATATTCTCTCTTGGTGAATGAATGGAACAAGTCAAGATTGTATAATTTCTACATGGTATCAGGCCACACGTTTTTTTTCATCTCTTCATCGTAAATTTCCATGGCCGGTGACGCCGTACCTCCTCCACCACCACCCAAAATTGAGTCTAATTCTCCCTATTTTCTCGGTCCTCAAGACCGACCCGGGGACTATATCACGCCTACTCGTTTCAAGGGCGCATCAAATAACGCTGCCGTCGGTCAGCACTTTACTTCCGATCAATGGAAGGCTATTACGGGATTTTTTGGTAATGCTACAATTTCCGAAAATTGCTTGAATGGTAAGTTTGATGTTTTTTCTTGGATTATTGACACTGGTGCTACTCATCATGTTACCGGTGAGAAATCTTGGTTGTTTGATGTCCATACTATTGATTGTCCTATTGGTTTTCCTAATGGTGAAAAGGTGCTTGCTTCTTTTGAAGGTTCTGTTCGACTGTTAGATAAAATCACCTTACATCATGTCCTTTATGTGTCTTATTTACGTTGCAACTTACTCTCCGTCCCCCAACTTACTGATAATTTACATACTATTGTCTCTTTTAATTCTTATATGTGTGCTATTCATGACCCACTGAAGGGGCTGATTGGAACGGGAGTTAGGAGGGACGGACTATACTATTTTAGCAAACCGGACGTGGTGCAACATGTGTCTACTGTCGTGGCAACGTCCGCATTGGAATTGTGGCATCGACGATTGGGGCATCCTTCCGAGAGAGTAGTTAAGTTGCTTCCTCATGTCAGTAGTGATAAGAGTAGTTTAGCAAAGGATTGTGAAGTGTGTTTACGTGCTAAGCATCCTAGAGACAAATTTTCTTTAAGTGATAATAATGCATCTAGAATATTTGAGAAAATACATTGTGATTTGTGGGGCCCATATCGCCATGTTTCGTCATGTGGAGCTCGTTATTTTTTAACAATTGTTGATGATTTTTCCCGAGCTGTTTGGATTTACTTGTTGGTTGATAAAACAGAAGTGTTTCCGATGTTTATGGCTTTTGTTGCTATGGTTGATCGACAATTTAATCAAACAATTAAAGTTGTACAAAGTGATAATGGTACAGAATTTAATTGTTTGATCGATTATTTTTCCGCCACTGGTATTTTGTTTCAAACCTCTTGTGTGGGTACTCCGCAACAGAATGAGAGGGTAGAGAGGAAGCATAAACATGTGTTGAATGTTGCGAGGGCTCTCAGATTTCAGGCCAATTTGCCTATTTTTTTCTGGGGTGAATGTGTTCTTGCTGCATCTCATCTCATAAATCGTACCCCCACACCCAAATTGGAAAATAAAACACCTTTTGAAATTTTATTCAATAAACCTCCTTCTTTTGATGCTATTCGTACTTTTGGGTGTTTGTGCTTTGCTCATAATAAAAAAACTCAGGGTGACAAATTTGCGAGTCGGAGCAGAAAGTGTTTGTTTGTGGGATATCCATTTGGTATGAAGGGGTGGCGGTTGTTGGATCTTGATACGAAGGAATTTTTTGTCTCTCGTGATGTAAAGTTTGTGGAGGATGTGTTTCCTTTTGCTTGTCCGGAAGATGTTAATATTTCGTCTAGTTTTTTTTATGAGGGCGCTGAAATTGATCGTGATTTTATGGTGTACGGGGATGAATTAGGGGGCGAAATTGATAGTTCGGAGGCTGCCGAGCAGCAGCCGCAAACCACTGCCCAACCAGCGCCTGCTGGCAGCCAGGCCGAGCTGCAGCCAGCGGCCACTGTCCAGCCCGCTGGGAACCCAGCGCCAGCTGCCAGCGAGGCTGAGCTGCTGCCAACAGCCACTGCACAGCCCGCTGGGAACCCAGCGCCCGCTGGCAGCGAGGGGGGGGGGCAGCAACACCATACCCCAGTCACGAATGTGGAAGGTGGCTTGGGGCGTGGTTTTCGGGAGAAATTTCCCTCTGTTGTGCTTCGTGATTATGTGACACACTCAGTTTTTGCTAATAGTCTGTTCCCTACAACTCCTGTTAACAATCAATCCTCAGGTACTCCCTATCCTTTGGCACATTATATTAATTGTGACAATTTTTCTGTAAATTATAGTAAGTTTCTTGCAGCTATTATTTTGGGTAAGGATCCTAAGACCTTCAAAGAAGCCATGAAACACGAAGGTTGGAGACATTCAATGAAAGAAGAGATATGTGCATTGGAAGACAATGGTACATGGAATTTGGAACATCTTCCTCCGGGTAAGAAAGCACTTGGTAATCAGTGGGTGTACAAGACCAAGTTTTTGTCAAATGGAGATGTGGAACGGCTCAAATGGCGCTTGGTTGTGTTGCGAAATCATCAACAAGCGGGGATTGACTACAATGAAACTTTTGCTCCGGTCGCCAAGATGACTACTGTTCGAGCCTTCCTAGCCATTGCAGCATCCAAAAATTGGGAACTTCACCAAATGGATGTTCATAATGCCTTTTTACATGGTGACCTTGATGAGGAGGTGTATATGAAGCTCCCTCCCGGGTTTGAAAGTCCAGATCCTACGTTGGTGTGTCGTTTGCGCAAATTGCTGTATGGGTTGAAACAGGCCCCTAGATGTTGGTTTGCAAAATTGGTCACTGCTTTGAAAAGGTACGGTTTCCTTCAATCTTATTCTGATTATTCTCTTTTTACATTTATTAGAGGGAATATTCAGATTAATATCTTGGTTTATGTTGATGATCTTATTATTTCTGGGAATAATTCCGCTGCACTTGGAACTTTCAAAGCCTAGTTGAGTGATTGTTTCAAAATGAAAGACCTTGGGTCTCTCAAATATTTTTTGGGTATTGAAGTAGCTCGTAGTTCATCAGGGTTGTTTTTGTGTCAACGCAAGTATACTCTTGATATTATCTCTGAAGCAGGATTGCTAGGTGCAAAGCCAAGTGGGTTCCCTATTGAGCAAAATCATAAACTTGGCCTTGCAAATGGAGATTTGTTGTCGGATCCGGAGGTCTACCGTAGATTAGTCGGGCGTTTGATTTATTTGGGGGTCACTCGACCGGACTTGTCATATTCTGTTCATATTTTGTCTCAATTCATGCAAGAACCCCGGATTGAATATTGGGAAGCGGCCTTACGAGTGGTCCGTTATTTGAAAGGCACACCAGGACAGGGTATTTTGTTACGTGCCGACAGTGAGTTGACTTTGCAGGGATGGTGTGATTCTAATTGGGCGGTTTGTCTGCTTACTCGTCGTTCGTTGACAGGTTGGCTAGTATTTCTAGGTCAATCTCCCATCTCTTGGAAGACAAAGAAGCAGCACACAATTTCTAGATCTTCTGCAGAGGCTGAATATAGGTCCATGGCTGCGGTCACTTGTGAGTTGAAGTGGCTGAGAGGTATGTTGTTGAGTTTAGGTATACAACATCCCAAGGCGATCAAATTGTTTTGTGATAGTCAGTCCGCTTTGCACATCGCAAAAAATCCGGTTTTCCATGAACGAACAAAGCACATTGAGGTAGATTGTCACTTTGTTCGTGATGCAATTAATGAAGGTTTGATTTCTCCGTCACACATTTCAACATCTTCACAATTGGCAGACATTTTTACCAAAGCTCTCAGCAAAACTCAGTTTGACTTCTTGCTTTCCAAGTTGGGCATTTTTGATTCCCATGCTCCAACTTGAGGGGGGGGGGGGGGGGGGTATTGCGATATAATATCTTTATATTATTTGATATTATTTGGTAGCATATTTGTAGGGAGATAATTACCATATAGTAGTTAGTTTCCTTGTTTCACTAATTACCATATTTTAGTTAGTTTCCTTGTTTCACTAGGATCTTAGTTTCTTTGTTTCACTAGGGTTCAAGATTGTATCCTATATATATTCTCTCTTGGTGAATGAATGGAACAAGTCAAGATTGTATAGTTTCTACAGATTAACACCCTAATCACAAGGAAACCCTTTCTAATCCACATATTTTATTAAAAAAATCTAGCAAGTTCAAATAAGGGTCTACACTAGAGTTCTTTCACGAAGTAACTTCTACAACCCTATTGTATTCAAGAAGTCGATTATAAGTGTATGAACACCTCTAGCATATGGAATTACACTCTGATCCCTCACCCTCTTAAGAGGTGAACTCGAATTCATGTTAACTTTATATCCACAATTACACTTGACACCCTTATGGTAAGTGTAATGATTGGCCTGTGAATACAAGTTAAATTAATAATTTTAATTGTCTTCCCGTTTTTACTCGAATCTATCTGTTTCAAACCAATTACTTTCGTAGACATGCACTGCATTGCCGAATCACTCATGGCTATTAGTAACATGCTAAAGTAGAAACACTGATTAAAACTTCAAGAAATAGTCAAAGGTCAAAGGGTATTCCATTGAAAAGTTAATGTAACTTTTTGGGGTCTCACAAAATGAAGAAGCAGGGATCCATTCCTCAATTAACCCATTGGTCACTTAGCACACGTGGTATGAAGCACATGCTATGGCGTTCTCACATTATAGTGGCGTGTGTGTCTCATTCATTTACTCATTCAATACCGTACAGATCTTGATCTAGACACCTCCAGATGTCTAACCTGAGCTTCTCTCTTCAATGATCCTCAAATACATATTCTTAGAGAAACTCATATCTGGCTTACAAAATAAGTCATAACATGGCGGTGGAACTCATCTCTTCACGTTCCTCAATGTAAGAGTCGATTGCTCGTGTGAGAGAGCCAATCTCGCGACTTGTTCGACACACTTTATCAATAAAATTACATCATCACATGTATATCAAATATGAACTTAAATTCAAGAGTTAAAATTGATGAAAATATTATAACAACCAAGTCATTTTACAATACAAAAATATGATCATATCATACGCAAACCCAGAACCATAACATGTTTCTCAAACAGGTCTCTAGATATCGCCTTTGTAAAAGGATCAGCTATCATTTATCACGTAGGTATGTATTGTAAAGTTACTTCTCCACTTGCTACTGTGTCTCTTACAAAGTTATACTTGATGTCAATGTGTTTGGTTTTGTTGTGATACTTAGGATCCTTTGTGTATGCATTAGCCGCTTAACTATCACAATGTAATACAGTTGATCCATGAGAATTCTTTGCTGCGCCAAATTCTCAAAGAATCTTTTTAACCAAACGGCTTCTTGTACTGCAGATGCACAAGCCACGAACTCAGCATCCATAGATGAAAGAGTCGTGCAAGTTTGTTTCTTTATTTTCCATGAAATAGCACCACCATTAAGTAAGAAAGCATACCCGGATGTCGATTTTCTATCGTTCCGATCACTACCCCAATCAGCATCTATATACCCTCTCAAGTGTAAATCATTTCCACTATAACATAGTGAATAATCAATAGTTCCTTTCAGGTATCGAAAGATCCTCTTCACAACTTTTCAATGATCTCTTCCGGGATTGGACTGATACTTACTAACTAAACCTATGGCATAACAAATGTCCGGACGAGTACACATCATGGCGTACATCAAACTCCCAACAACACTTGAATATGAAACTCAAGACATGTTTTCCTTTTCTTTGTCAGTCTTTGGATACATTTCAAGGCTTAAAGTATCACCTTTCGCTATAGCAGTATCCATGGGTTTGCAACTATTCATACGGAAGCGTTCCAATTTTTTTTTTTTTTTTTTTATATAAGTTTCTTGAGATAAACCCAAAAACTTCTTAGAACAATCTCTTTGGATCTTAACACCGAATATATAGTCTGCTTCACCCATATCTTTCATGTCGCGTGACTTTGAACGCCAGGACTTGATATTTTTCACATACTCCAAATTATTTCCGGCTAATAAATATCATCCACTTAAAGGGAAAGAATTACAAACATTCCATTGGACTTCTTCACATAGATGCAATGATCTTTATCGATCATGGTGAAATCATATGAAATCACCTCCTTATGAAATCTCAAATACCACTGCCTTGAAGACTGCTTCAGGCCATAGATAGATCTTTTTAACTTGCAGGCTTTCTTTTCTTGGCCTTTAACGACGAAACCTACAGGTTGTTCCATGTCAATTTCCTCATTTAGTTCTCCATTGAAAAAAGCTGTATTCACGTCCATTTGGTGTAACTATAGATCCAAACGTGCAACAATAGCCAAAAGTAAGCGAATTGATGTAAACTTCACAACTGGTGAAAAGGTTTCCTCATAATTTGTTCCAGATTGTTGGGTAAAACATTTTGCGATCAATCGTGTCTTGTATCTTTCTATTGACCCATCCGATTTGCATTAACTTTGAGAACCCATTTATTCCCAATAGCTCTATGCCTAGAAGGAAGGTCAACCAGATCCCAGACTTTGTTAGTTCTCATGGACTCCAATTCTTCTTTCATTGCTTTCATCCATTCATCTTTTCCACGACTTCCCAAAGCCTCAGTCACAGAATTAGGCTTATCCAATCCAATGGGAGATACCAAGAAAATGTAATCTTCAATCTCGCATGATCGTTTAGGTATACCTTTTCTAGTACTCTTACGCAATTGAAGTTCAAATTCCTCAATAGGATTTTGGGATTCAAAACTCCCACTTGAGTCAGGAACCAATCCTTGATCTATTTGACTATCAACATGTCTAAAGACATTGTCTGATCATCTAAATTCAACATTTCATAAAGAGGCTCTCTTTCCTTTAGTTCGCCCTTTTTGGACAATCATTTTCTACAAATGTGACATCTCGTGATGCAATTTCAGTAATACTTCCATCTTCTAATTCACCGATGAACACATATCCTTTGGAGTGTTCTAAGTATCTTATAAAGATACATTTTCCAAACTTACCAAAACGATCTTTTACATCTGCAGCACAACCCCCAGTTCGTACGTAGATCATTCAGGTTTGATTTATGACTAGTCCATAGCTCATAAGAAGTGAAAATAACTGATTTAGAAGGCACTTTATTCAATATGTAGGCCGCAGTTAACAACGCATCTCCCCAGAATGAGATAGGTAAATTTATCTGCGTCATCATGGACCTTGTCATGTCCAATAGTGTTCCGTTCCTCCTTTCTGCTACACCATTTTCTTGAGGTGTGTAGGGAATAGTTAACTGTATGGTAATGCCTTTTTCATTACATAATGCTTCAAACTGTTTTGATAAATATTCACGGCCTCTATAAGTTCTTAAAGTCTTTATACTTTTATTTAATTGATTCTCAACTTCATTCATATATTTTCTAAAGCATCCAAGAGCTTCTGATTTATGAGAAATCAAATAGACATAACCAAAGTACATGAAATCATCAATAAATGTAATGAAATATAAAGCATCAGACCTTAACTCACATTCATTGGACCATAGATATCAGAAATGGATTAACTGCAAAGGGGAATCAGCTCTCTTAGCCTTCCCAAATGGTTTACGTGTAATCTTTCCAGCAAGACAATTTTCACGAGTTGGCATTTCAATTTTGGAGAAAGCACTCAAATGCTCTGCCAATCTATTCAGCTGGTCTTGCCCTCTGTGACCTAATATAGCATGCCATGTAATAACATCAACATCACTGTTACTAGAATAACATGTCATTACACAACGGTCAAAATAATAGTCATAAATTGAAGGATTACAATCTAAAACGATAAAACCATCATAACAAAGTCCAAAACCATAAATAACATTGTCCTGAGTAATTCTAACACCATTGCGACTAAAATTTAAATCGAAACCAAGATTTAGAAGAACAGACATAGATACTGAGTTCAACTTCCATTAGTTAAATGGACCTTCATACTCTCCTGTTTACTAATAATGGACAATATACTAGAATCTTTCACCATGCGATTTATGCCTCCACTGTCTACAATCCATTTAGCTTCTACATCTCTTGTAAGTAAAGAAATGACAATCCCAACTGCATTAGCTGCTATATTAGTGGTCTTGTCCTTGTTCAGCATTATTTGTAAAATTTATTGATATTGTTCTTGAGTAAATTCCATACGCATGGCTCTCAAATTCCAATATTCGTACTCTTTTTTGTGCCATATCCCTGACCTTGGCCTTTACCAGCATTGTGCCTTATTTCCTGATTATGTTTGTGAGTGTGAAAATTCTGACCTGTCCATGACTCCAGTACAGAAACTCTGTTGCCCATGACCACTAAAATTATATGTCCCTGACAGTGTTGTCAAAGGCGTTTTTGGGGCGAGTCTCGGGATAGGGCATACCAAAAACGCTTCGGGACGCAAATGAAAGGTGTAGATTCATAGGGCGTACGCCCCGAGCGTAAAAGTGTAAGCCCCGGAAGTAAAAGCATACATCCCGGCGGTTAAATTTAATTTTGTTGTTTTAAAAATATTTGTACCAAGTCTACAAGAAGTAAATAGAGAAAATTTGTGCTAGTAGTGAAGGTTAAATTAGAAGAGCGCATGAAGAAATGCGGTGGGGTCGTGGGAGGTAAAGGGTGAAGAGAAGGAAAGCAAAGTTATATCATTTCGTATAGTTAGGGGTAAAACTAATTTCATTATCCTAAGAAGAATGATGTGAAAATTGGCAAGATAATAGGAAAATGGAGGAAACAATCATGTGAAAATTGGCAAGACAATAGAAAAATGGAGAAAAGAAAAAGATTAAAAGAGCATGCGAAATATTGTGGAACCACCACTCTATAAGTTCTATTAGGGGTGTACAAACAAAACCGACAAATCGCGCCAAATTATTAATCCGAATCAAACCGAGAAAAAATGCGACTAGTGGTTTGGTTTGACTTGGTTTGGTATTGAAAAAAAAAAAAGGACCATAATAGGTTTGGTTTGGTTTTAACTAAAAGAAGTCAAACCGAAACCAAACCAACCCGACATTACATGTATATAAATTTTTAATATATTTTATTCCTAAAATATTTACTTATAATGTAACTTATAAATATTTCTTAAGTTTTTTCATAGTTTTTGTCTTTTTACATATTATTTCAAGTTTGGAATTAGAATTTTGAATGTTTCAATAAGTTTTATAGCCCGTAGGTATTAGTAATTCAAATAAAGTCCAAATCAATACTAATGCTAATAATAAAAGTAATTCAATCTTAACATTAGGAATAACAATAATGTTGGATATCTATTCTTTAGTTTTGCATTATTAATTTAGACAATAAAAATACATAACTTAATTCTTTCTTTGTCATGTAATTAATACTTATTAGCCGTACTTATTTTAGCATGACTTAGTATTTTTAGATGATGATCATTTTCAGTATTAATTAGCAATATTTATTTTATGCTATGTCATTATATTTTTGTTGAATATTTTATTACAATGTCATCACTCATTTTCACATTTTTGTTATTTTTTAAGAAACACCTTATTTGTAAAGTTATATCTTACTAGGACTAAAGAAATATTTGAAGTAAAAGTTATATTTTGTACGAAGATTTTTCCGGGAAAAAAAAACCCCCGAAAAACCCAAGGTCGAAAAAATCAGACTTTTATTGATTTGATTTAATTTATCAATTTAAAAACCTGACATAATTAATTTGATTTGATATTTAAAAAAAAAAAACGAACCAATTCAATCTATGTACACTCTTAAATTCTATCATGGCACGATCATTAGAGACTTTGGATGGAAAAAAGTTAGTAGGGACTAATGGAAAAAGTCATTGACAAACGGAAAAAGTGGTCCCAAATGGGAATCATTGGTGTAAAAGCGACATGTAACTCGTGCTCTTAAATCTCTCTCATTGTAATGTTGGTTGCACTCTTGATCTGCTCCCTCAGTTTCACTATTTGTTACAGTTTGACTTTGACACAGAATTTCATAAAAAAGAAAGAATTTTTAAAATTTGTGATTTTAAATACTCCTTTATTTCAAAATAGTTGTTAAATTATGCTTATTAAGAATTAATTTGACTAACTTTTGAAGTTAAATTGAATATATTAATTTAATATTTAAACTTAAAATTTATATTGACTATATGAAAAGTAATATAAGCTCCCATTCTTCTTATATCAATAAGGTGGAAAAATATATTTTAAGGTATTGGTCGAAAATTATGTAGCTTGACTCCCAAGAAGTGGAATATGACAAGTATTTTGGCACAGAGGGAGTGCCATAATATTTGTGTATCTATAGAACTTTTGAAACTTATGAGCTTAAATATGTTACTCCCTCCGTCTCAATTTATGTGGCATCATTTGACTAGACACGAAGTTTAAGAAAGAAATGAAGACTTTTAAAACTTATGATCCAAAATAAGCCCTAGATATTTGTATGACAGAAAATCTTATCACAAAGTTAAATTGTTTCTAAATATAGAAAGGTACATTCTTTTGGAATAAACTAAAAAGAAAAGTGCATCACATAAATTGAGACAGAAGAGCATAATATTTATGTGATTATAAAAGCTTCACGCTAAGAAAACACAGGAATATTCCATCCTTTTTAAACGAACAAAAGTTGTTTAAAAATGGAACGAAGGAAGTATATACTTAAGATTCTTCTTTAAAAAAAAAAAAATGGAGTTGAAAGTAACAAGTGTGAGTGGATCCGTTTATCCTTATTTTTCTGATTAATAATTGCAGTTAACATAAAAGATTAGATGAAGTTGACTTTGTAGAAAATTTGATACTATTATGTAGAGAAGCTAAAATAATTAATACTATGGTAAAAATTATGTAGTGTTGTAGTGTTGGCAAGTGCAGGGGCGGAGCTAGGTAGGCTCCAGGGGGTTCAGGATGAATCCCCTCGACGAAAAATTATATTATATATATAAGGTTAAAATTATTTTTTATGTATATATAATAGATGTTTTTTTTAATGAAAAGAAAGCTTTATTAATCACCAGAATAAGAACTTACATTGTATCCCTTTCCTTAAGAATATGAGGCGTCCTTCCAGACTCTATCTATATGCAATAACAAAGAATAAAATATAGCAACAATTATGCAAAACTACTATATGTGCAGGTATAGACTCCCAATCCATCTCCTTCCTGCTTTACTCTTCTTCTTTTCCCTTTTGCTTTTTACTCTAATGTATACCTCTTGTTTGAGCTGGTCACAAATCAACCTTGCTAATGGAACCTCCTTCTTCCATATTGCATCATTTCTGGCCCTCCAGATGTTGTATATTAATGCCACTACTGTTGCAGCAATGAAATCGCTGCAGTTTCTTCCTTTCCTGATTCTTGTCATCCTTCTCTATAGCCCATGTAGCTCAGTGTTCTGTATCGTTAGTCCCATCCATTGCATTATATCAGTTAAACATATCTTTGAGAAGTAGCATTCAAAGAATAGATGTTTAATACTTTCCTCTGCTCCTCCACACAGTATGCAACTCTCATCATCAGTTACTCCAATCATCTGAAGTCTCTGTCTCGTTAGTAATCTATTATGCACTACTAACCAGCTAATAAAGCAATGCTTAGGAGTATTAGTCATATTCCAACCCCATCTGCTCCCATGCCATGCTTCCATTTCACCTTTCCTCCAATAATACCCACTCTGGATGGTGTGTTTGCCATCAGCTTTTAACTATCCATCCTCCACATATCCCTGCTTGCAGAGGCGGATGGAGCTCTATAACTTGGGGTTCAATTGAATCCTAAACTTTTGTTGCAGGGTATAAATTTATGTGTAAAAATTTACTAAAATTACAACAAATAGTAGATATGAACCCATAACTTTAGAAATATAATGGTTTAGTGCTAAAAATTTAAGATGTTGAACCCCTAAAATTTAAATCCTAGATCCGCCTCTGTCTGCTTGTATGTGTCCTTTATGGTGCAAATTTTTCTCCAACACCAGCAGCAACCCACAGGTGGTTCATAGTTCCACCAGTTCTGGTCCTTTATGTATAAGTGATTCACCCACTTCACCTACAAATTATCTGCTTTTTGGGCCACATTCCAGACATATTTAGCATAGCTGCTTTATTTTATCCAATACTATCCAATATCCCAAGTCCCCCATTCAGTTTTGGCCTACATACCATATCCCATGCCACTAATGGTGATTTTTCAGACACATCTTGACCATCCCATAGGAAGTTCCTACACAAAGCAATAATTTCTTCATCTCTAATTTTGGGAGAATGAAATTAGATGCCCAATATGAATCGACATGCATCAATACAAAGTTGATTAGCTGTACTCTTCCAGCATATGACAAGTTTTTAGTGCTCCAAGTCCTAATTCTTGTTCCTATTTTCTCTATCAGCATTTCAGAATCTATTGCTGTTAATTTCCTGGATAAGATTGGTACTCCCAAGTACCTAAAAGGCAGCTTGCCTTTTTGGTAGCCAGTGCCACTACATATATCTTCTAAGCATTGAGCATCCATATTTGCACTGAATATATTTGATTTACTAGCATTTGCCTTTAGGCCTGAAGTTTTTGAGAAGGCTTGTAATCCCCTTTGTAGTAGCATTACTGATTGATAGTTGCCCTTGCAAAAGAGTAACATATCATCAGCAAAGCATAAGTCGTTCAGTTTTAGTATGATACTCAAAACCTGGTATTTCCCCTACTCTATTTAGCACCCTAGTGAGATACTCCACACATATGACAAAGAGCAAGGGGGAGATATGATCCCCCTGCCTTAGCCCTCTCTTGCCCCTAATGCTCCCATGGATTCCCCCATTAAGTGTTATACTGTATTGAGGTGTTGTTACACATTGCATAATCCAACCAATGATTTTTTTAGCGAAATCCAGTGCTACCAGCATTTACTTTACAAATTCTCACTCAACTAAATCATAGGCCTTTCTAAGGTTAATCTTAAGCAAGTAGCTTTGAGTGGTGTTTTTCCTCTTGTACAATCTCACTAGATCCTGGCAGATTAGTATATTCTGTACAATATTCCTACCAACTATGAATGCACTTCGATTATCAGATACTATTTTTGGGAGTATTGGTTTCATTCATGTACACAGAATTTTGGTAATCACCTTGTAAATGGTGTTACAACAAGCTATAGTTCTGAAGTCACCTACCCCTTCCACATGATTTTCTTTTGGTATCAAGGTGATTAGTGTGTGGTTCACCACTTTGAGCATCTGCCTAGCTCTGAAAAAATCTTCTACTGCATCTATTACATCTGGTCCCACTACATCCCGGCTATCTTTATAGAATTGACTGCCAAATCCATCAGGTCCAGGTGATTTATCTCCTTGGATAGCCCATACAACATTCTTTATTTCCTCATTGGTGATCTCATCTGTCAACTGTGCTCTATGCTCCTCTTGCAATATTGGTCCTTGCCTTACTAATTCAGCACATACTTGATCTCTCTCCCCATTGCTTGTACCTAGTAAATTAGTATAGTATTCTATAAATGCTTTGACCACCTCTTCAGGTTGAGTTTGCATATGCTCATGTCTGTCCCTTATAGTGAATACTCTGTTATTATTTCTGCTTGATTTCAGCATAGCATGGAAGAATTTTGTAGTTTGATCCCCTTGTGTCAACCACATCACCTTACTTTTTTGCCTGAGGAACTGATCCCTTACTTTATTCAACATACTACAGTCTTTTGCTATTCTTTCCTCTTCCTTCATTAGTGAAATATCAGATGGATTTGTTTGTAATCTGGTTTGACATTCAAGTAATGATGCCATAGCTTGCTCAGCTCTCTTCTCCACCTCACTAAATCTTGCCTTATTCAACCCCTTTGACCTTATTCAATTTCCCAACTAATTCATACATTTTGGTGCCTCTTCTGTCAATTTTCCGTCCTTCTTTAACCTTCTCTTTATACTCAGGTACTAGGCTACATATATTTTAATATTTGAACATATACTGTTGTTTTTGTCCCCCTTCATATTGTATAATGCCAGGTGAGTGGTCATAGAAACCAGGGTTCATGTAATTCACTTCTGATATTGGCAGCATTGTCATCCAATCATTATTGACCGTAACTCTATCAATTCTGCTATAGACCCTATACTCACCACTTTGCTTATTACACCAAGTTAAAAAAGCCCCAGATGACTTCAATTCTATCAGCTCACAATCCTCATTACATTGTCTGAACTCACTGATTTCAGACAGTGTAACTGGGCTTCCAATTCTTTCCTCTCTATGTAGGGCACAGTTGAAGTCACCCATGACTGCCCATGGACCTTGTTTTTTTCCCTTTATTCTTAATATATCCTTCCATAATCCCCTTCTCAGTGTTATATCATTAAAAGCATACATCATAGTAATACGTAATTTACTCATTGTTCCCCTATGTACTACATCACAATGTATCACTTGCTTCCTTGATATCCACCTCAAATATATTTGGTTTCCATAATAACTGAATTCTTCTACCTATGTGTTGACTTAAGTTAGTACTAAATTACCATCCCTGACAGAGATTAAGAGAGGCTTTTTGAACCTTTGCCCTCTTAATCTTTGTCTCCAAGAGACCAAACAATCCCACTTTGGCATTTATGCAGGAAAATTTGCATTTTCTTTTGCTTAGTTGGATTGTTTAGTCCCCTTGTATTCCAGAATCCTACTTTATCCATAGGGCAGGGGTGTACCCCCTTTCGCACTTGTTGGACCACCTCCACCTTGTTCCTCCATAGGGTTAGAAGAATTTGGTATGTTACTAGTGTTGCATCTTGTATCTTGCATATTTGATTCCTTATTTTTTCCATCCAGCTCAGCTATTAAAGTATCACTTGTTGCTACTTCCACCAGAGCACCAAACATGTTATCAGTTTTCACTCCCCCACTATAATTTCTATTTGTGTATCTCGTGTACTTTTGGTTAACATATTTTGGTTATCCTTGTTGTCCTGCTTCATTTTTTTCAGTTTGAGTATTCTGTCTTTTGTCTCCTCTCTGATTATTTATTTGTGTTTCCTAATCCTTCATCTTGCCCTTTCTAATCTCTTCCTCCTTCATGTTTTTTCTACATTCTGTTAGTTCATGCCCATAATTTTTACAATTTGGACATAATACAGGTTTCCATTCATTGAATACTTCCTGCTCCATCAAGCATCCATTTTCATTTTCAAAGGTCACAGTGGTAGGATATGTTTGGTTAATTGCAACTTCAATCAATACTCCAGCATACGTAAGCCTCTCCTTCATTGTTGTGGCACTATCAGTACGAATTGATTTCCCAATCATACCAGCTATCTTCGTCAATGCTTTGGGCCCCCAATATGTGATATCCAGCCCAATTAGTTGGACCCATACCGGAATCTTTCCCATTGCCTCTTTTGTGAGCTCCATCCCAGGTTTCCATTGTCGTATTGAATCCCCTTGACTTCTTATTTTATTTATTTCGTCATATTTTTGAACCCTTAGGTGAAAACTCCGTTTCCGCCACTGGCTATCAACCCAATATTGCAAAGTTTATCCCACACGAGGAATAATCACTGTGTTCATATTAAATTTATCCGTTCTATGAATTATATATGTTTAATGCTGACGAGTGTCTAGCTTATATGAAATTTTAACTCGTACTCTGTCAGATTATAGTACAGAAAGATGTCGAACCCATAGAGATTGGTTTGTCTATTTTAGAGACGTTTCTTATTTTAATTACTATTTGAGAATATCAAAAGAGAGTTGATTGGTGAGTTAATTAACTAAAAATGCGTAAATAAAGCAATGGAGAAATATTTTAATTTTTCACAAATATAATAAAAGGTGTTGGGATCCTGACTTCACTTGATATTTCTATTATAAAGTAAATTCTTTAATCTTCAATTTCTATTTCTCATAAATGTATAAATGTCTCTCACGATTACATTTATATATTATTACTTAAGTTGAAGAATTAATCGCACTCCTCTAGGTTATACAAATTAATTATCAAAATAGTAATATTAAAGCACCAGAAATATATGCTTGAACTGAAACATGTTCTTTATAGTAACTCCATTTCGGTTATCTTACTTGCTACAACTAATTAATACACTATCCGCCTCTCTCGATTACAAATAAGTATAATATTAATTATAACATAAAAGAGATAGATGTCACTAAATAAATATTAACATCTATCAATACGACAATTAACTATGTTACTTCTTCCGCCTCTCTCGATTACAGAATTAGTAACAAATTAATTGGTAGTATAAATTAGATAAACGTTAATAAATAAAATAACATCTAACTGTAAAGCATATAAAAGTTAAATAGAAAGCTTCCGCTCAAACATGTGAAATTGAGGAATAATATTATCTATTATTATATAGAAATATCAAGATCCGTCATTCTCCCAACACAAGAAAGTTACTTCATATTGGAGTTAATACAACTAATTGAAATATTCTTATCCATTAATAAGAAAATAGAAGAAATATTCAAGAAAAATAATTCCGCTATTTAATTAAAAGTAGGAACTAGAATAATTTCCTAAAATTAAATAACCAAAGAAGTTATAAGGAAAAGGCTCTCAAATGGAAACAAAGTCTTATTTTGCTTCCTCTATGTTTTTCTGTCCCTCTAAGCAGCTTCAAATGTTGATATTTATAGAGTTTCCTTCTTCAGCAAAATCTTCCCGTGTGCACACAAGCTTTTTGCAATATATTTCTTCCAATTTAGCCAATCAACAATAGGGTGTTGATTTAAGAAATTGGTGTGTTCACGAACGTTTTTTTTCCAATTTGTAAGTATACATTGCTGCTCCCTTTCTTTTATTGAGAATAAGGTTTGTCTTCCTCTTCCTTTAGCTTTCTTAGTTTCAATTTTGATGGGTCCCACATTAAGGAAAATTTGCACAATTGTTTTCATCTTTGCAGCACTTCCTTTTTCTTTCTTTTGCTTTTCCTTTTTTGGATCTTCTTCTTCATTTTGCTCTCTTGATTTATTTATTAAATTATGATATTTCCTGCAAATAAAATATAGAAATGTTAATCTTTAAAATTAAATAACAACTTAATTTATATATGGATTTTTATCTTATCAAATGCCTAAATTCAACCGATTAGTAGGCGGCTTGTAGTTTGAGAGACTATTTCCTTATGGATTTGGTAATCATTATCTTGGTTAGAAGAAATCTATTATACTAGTGGTTTCTTATTGACAATGTGAAAGTTCGTTAGAGCTTCAAAAAGGACTTCCAAACAATATTGTCATTTCAAATTTCTACCAATTATATGTACTCTTTGAGATTATGATAGAGACTCAAGATTCCATCGACTTTTGGGTGGGTAAATTATTGGAATTTTGCAATATAACTCCATGATTATACTTTTAGCTTATCTTACATGATTTTTAAAGTTGTAATACATCAATGATTTTGAAGATTTCTAATTGCGTGCTCTTTATATGCAAAACAATAAAAATTGCTTCTTTGTGCAATATAATGAGAAAATGAGGGGTATACCCTAAAACAAGCTTAATTACTATAGATCGAATATAATACTAGAAAATTATTGCATTATAATGCCTGCCCATCAAAATAATTGTCCGTAAATGTATATTTTTGTATATTAATGATAATATAGATATTTTGTATTAATACACATAACTTATATATAATTAATGTATAGTTTTTACGGAAAAGGGTCAAATATACCACTGCACTATCAGAAAAGGGTTAAGTATACCCCTCTGTTATACTTTGGGTCCAAATATACGCCTCCTCAGTTAAAATTGTCTATGATGGACATGAGATATAACGTGACATTGACAACTCGGTGAGGTGGACACTACATGAAATGTCACTTCACCACCCTAATCCATTTACCCCTCTCTTCCCTTCTTCTTCCACCACTATCATCTCTTCCCCTCCACAACCGTTGCCACCATTTTACCAAAAAAAACTCCTTATTTTAGTTTCAACTTAGGGGACCTTTTTTTTTCAATTGTTTAGCACAAATTTTAACCACTGCACCTGCAAATCTTTTATAACCTTTTTCCAATGGGAGATTAATAATGATCCAGTAAGGTACAGAATTCTAGACCACAATTTTATGATACCCCATTGATAATGCATATATCATTTGGGCAAATAGCGCTGGAATTCTTCCTTATACTTCTCTTGTTTCTTTAATTTTTATTTTATTTGGTAGGTGAATTTGAAGTTTTGGACTAATCCTCTTTTATTTCTTTTTTTTTTTATCTTTTGTAAAGCTCTCTGTCACCAAAGCAAAATACAAAAAGATTGTCAACGGAATTGACATCTGCAGTTCAAGTGATATGATAAGTTTCCCTTAGAAACCCAATGGTGCTAATGGTGGCAAACATGTGGAGGGGAGGAGATGGTAGTAGTGGAAGAAGAAGGGGAAAGGAACGGTAAATGGGTTGGGGTGGTGTGGTGGCATGTCATGTGGTGTGCACCTCACCGAGTTGTCAGTGCCACATCATATCTCATGTCCACTATGAACAATTTTAACGGAGGAGGGGTATATTTGGACCCAAAGTATAACAGAGGGATATATTTGAACCCAAAGTATAAGTGTATAACGGGAAGGGTATATTTAACCCTTTTTTGATAGTACAGGGGTATATTTGACCCTTTTCCCTAGTTTTTATGTATTGGCTGGCAGATGTATTGGCAGAGTGGCCAAATGTATTAAAAGTCTGATACTTTGTTACGGCAAGCCAGCATGGGGAGCTTTTTAGTTTATATATATATTAAAAAAAAAAACCACGGAAAAAAAAATTGCACAAGCATATGCAGAGGCGGAGCCAGGATTTGAAGCTTGTGGGTTCGGGGTTCTGATTCTTCAAAGTTATTGGGTTCTAAATTAATAATTTGTAGATATTTAGAAAAAAAATATAATACAAATATATATGATTCAGACCAAAGCTACTGGATTCGACTGAACTCATGCCCGAAGGGTTAGCTCTGCCTCTGCGTATATGCAAGCAAGTGCATAAATATATTGTCAAAAGGAATCTCTTATAGGATAACAACCATAAATAAGAGTTTAGATAAATTTATATCATTTGCTGAAGGAAATAAAAATACTCAAAGGAATAATATAAGAACAAGCGGAATACTCAACAATAGCTATATAGAAGAAATTTATCAAACTAGAGAGAGAAGGTAGAAGACTTTACTTAATAACTCAAGACTCTTGAATCTCACTACAATGAAAATTTGTGACATAGCATCCCTATTTATAATACTAGAAACCAAAATATATTAGGACTAGAAAACTCATTCCAATATGAACTAGACAAATAAATCCTAACTAAATATGAATTAAATAAATACCAAATATCAATCCTAAACAACTTTGGATTAGTAATCTTGGTTTAATTCCAACATAGCCTCCCTTAAACCAAGATCTTCAACCTTGAGCGTGCCATTAACAATATCATATCTTGTAGAAGTCAACCACCTCAAACTCTCGAACAATTTCCTGAAGTACGTAGCATTAACAAACTTGCGAGTGCCATCTTTAGTCAGCTTCAGTTTCTCTTCAACAAGATTCAAAGTTAATTTGGCTTTCTCCATCTTCAAAATATCATGAGCATATTTGTTCTTCTTTTTGTATCCTTCAATAACTCGTCTTGATTTAAAATCATCTGCTTCTTCACTTGTTTTGTACTTGGTCTTGTGTGCTCATCCGACTCTAGTTGACCTTTCAATAGATGGTAGAGCAGTATCATCAACAAATGATTTTTCTTCAAGCTCCTCAAATTATACAATCTCAGATAATGGTTCAAAATTGATTGTGTCTTCAATATCCAGAATCATGCACATCAATTGTGGATCTGGACCCTTAATTATTTCTGCTTCAATTTTGGGTAGATCATCAAAAACTTGCTCTTGATGAGCTTTATTGCTTCTTTCATCACTAGATTCAACTTCAATACCTTCAAACAATTTCTTCTGTGATGATGGCGGGTAATTCTATTCCTTTTTCAATAGCCCCACATTGTATAGACCAATCATGTCTATTACATATTTCATTACTTAAAACACCAGTAGCCTCTACCAAAAGAGCATCAGTCCCAATCGAATTATCCTTTTTAGCTATCCCAGAAATCATTGATAAATCAATTTGAATATTATTGGATTTTGCGTTACAACCAAAGACATCTATACCACAACAAAAATTACCTCTACCTTATCTTCTTTTCTTCATAATTTCTGAATTTTGGCCTTCTTCATTTCTTTCTGCCAGATTCGATGACTCTTCTTTATCTTTTGGTTCATCCTTTGTTTGCAATGCCTCATCCACTATCATCTGTGTTTGCCGATTCAATGACATCTCATATGTCACCAATTCATCTTCTAGATCATCAACTCTCAACGTATTAAGATCCTGGGTTGCCTCAATAACTGTTTCTTAATGTGAAATTCTAATCTTAAAGACCGCAATATCTTTTCAATAACTTTAACTTCTTCCAATACTTCTCCATTGATTTTCATATCATTAACAATTTCTGTAATTCTTACAAAAAATTCTTTGACAGATTCTGTTGGTTTTATCTGGACCAACTCATACTATCTCCAAACCTCTTGAAGTTTCTCTCTCTTCTCGTCTGCAACACGTCTATATGATTTCACCAAAATTGTCCAAGCATCTTTTACTGATTTTGCATGCAAATATTTGTTATATACATGCAATTAGACATTGTTATTGAGGTAATATAACGCCTTATAATTCAATAGCATATCTTTCTCCAATTGTGTAGCTGCTTCACCAGTCAATGTTGTGCCTTCTGGGATTTTCATGAATCCTTTATCAATAATGGACCACAGTCCAACAACATTAAAAAAGTTCTTCATCTGTTGATACCAACTCTCAAAATTATTTTTGCCATCTAACACAAAAATGGGACAATCTAGTAAATATGGAATATTCATATTTCTTTATATGTCGGATCTCGCACAAGGCTTTGAACGGAACTCACACAAGCTTTGATCGAATCTCTCACATGCTCTGATGCCAATTTGAAGGAAATAAAAATACTCAAAGGAATAATATAAGCACAAGCGGAAAACTCAACAATGGCTATATAGAAGAAATTTATCAAACTAGAGAGAGAAGGTAGGAGACTTTACTTAATAACTCAAAACTCTTGAATCTCACTACAATGAAAATATAATACTAGAAACCAAAATAGACTAGGACTAAAAAACTCATTCCAATATGAACTAGACAAATAAATTCTAACTAAATATGAATTAAATAAATACCAAATATCAATCCTAAACAACTTTGGATTAGTAATCTTGGTTTAATTCCAACATTTGCAATAATTAACTCATAAGCTCTTTATTAATGAATATCAAACTTTACTATTTAAAAAAGGCCTAGTTAATTAATATTGCAGATGCGTTTTAAAATTCGGAGTGGGTAATAGCTTCAACGTTGTTATAAACAACCAAGACAAATATCATTAAAGTAGAGCATATACAACTGCAATTGCCCTATATACTGTAACCACTAGGTTTTTTGGATCTTCTTTGTCACCTTTTCTTTTTTGGTTTCCAATCCAGTGTTCGGTACCGGCATTGGAGCCTGACTAATCCGGATTTGTGCTGCGTGGACCGATTAGGGAAAAGTGCGCCCTACCAAGGATTGTTTCATACTCATGGCTCGAACCCGAGAATTTGGTTAAGGGAGGAACAACCCATCCGCTTCAACACTTTTTGCCTCATAGATACATTGGATTTCATTAGTGGACATAATCTATACTATACTAAAAGCACGAAGGGTCTTTGAAATGTTGATTGAACTTTTTGCCGTTCATTAAAAGATTCTACAATAGACAAAATAGTCATTTACTCTTTTCCACAAATTAATATACATAAATATTAATAATATATATCAATTATTTTTCTAATATGTAAGAATTTAAATTCAATTAGAGTTACGTTTATTAAATATTTCCTTATTTAAACTATTCTTAATTTATTTTATTCCTTCTAAAGAGTATCTATCTGAATAGGAATCAATTATATATATATATATATATATATATATATATTGAATAAAACAAATATATAGTACGTTAATGCAGCTAACAAATTGTACCTTTTCTCGCTTATGTTTAATGACCTTTCCTAAAATTTCTTACCTTTTTCATGCAATTAATAATAGAAGAATATCCTTATATGGAGATTTTATGCAACACGTTATTAGTGATGATATTACTTCTTCCATATTTTCTCGTCCTTTTTATTTCAGCTACAATTATTCATCCTCTTGTATTTTCTTTGCCTCTTTTGCACTATTTCTGAATCTATATGATTAGAAATTTTCCCCCAATATGAAGGCATATGCACTTCAAGAATTCTCTTGAGGTAATTCTTGAGATAAATTGTTTTCTTAATCACATAAATTCTGTCTTAAAATCAAAATTAATTCCATGTATGCATCTCAATTCTCAATATCTACTGCTTCACGAAGGCTGTAGTAAAATATCGTTTGCCTTTTTTACCCTTTAAAAATATAATCACACTAGACAAAATAGTAATTTAACTATTTTCCTAATATTTAGGATTTTGAAATCAACTAAAAGTTTAATTATTAAAGTTTTCCTTATTTAAATTATGCAGGAGGTCCTAATAGTTTAATTTCAAAATTCATTGAGAGTTCGCATAATCTTCTGGATTGGGGAATAACTATAGATACAAGACTTTATTCTAAATATGGCTTGGAAAGGAATATACGCCTCCGTAATAGTATTTTATAAGTTTATAAAAGGAGTCTAAAAGATTTCTAAGATAATTTCTTTTTTGAGAAAGTATTACTAGAAAGGAAAAACAAAGAAAAAAAAATAGTTTTGCATCTAGGCACTTTGAAATATTGGGAATAATTTTCCCATTCTGAAGCTGCCGAAAGGATTGTGTAGTGAGACACATTCAATGACTTCAAACATTTATTATCAATGTTTTTTATTTTATTTTATTATCAATGTGTTTGTTATATGTTAAAGAATTCACATTTTAGTGAAATGAGCCTATGCATGTATTCCTACTGATCAATGATATTGATTGAATTATTTGTCTTTCATTAGAAGACTCGGACACGTTGCCCCTCTAGTAGAGGAACTGTCCAGTTTGTCCAGCAGACTAGCAGACTACTCATCTGCTGACATCTAGACACTTATAGATCTAAGGGCCAACAATTGTTTAAACTAAATAGCCTCTTAAACCATGGTTAAAACACAAGTACGCTTAGCTCAATTCAAATTTGGCAAGATAAAAGAAGAATACGGAAATACTGCTGTGAAAATTCTCTGCTGATTGCAAAATTTCCGGAAAATTTTCTGTGGGAATTTCCTTTTGTTGGAAAAGAGATTTTCTTGACTGTTTACTACCTTAACTTCCTTGGAACTTATGCTGAGGTATTTGTTGTTGCTACAATGCTACTATGTAACATCTAGAACAGTGGGAGATCTCTGTCTATATTTGTCTCTAGTGCTTTCATCTCTAACTTAATTCTAATTCTGTTCAATTTTTTTCATTTTTTCTTAACTGGGAAAAGATTTGGGAATATGACCATTATGAATATACATACTACAGAATTTTTCGTCTCGCATTAACAACGCCTATATGAAGTCCTATATAAAATTATGAACTAGAGTAGTGAAGAGATCTGAAAGATATATATACTCGATGCACTTTAATTTTGTTAAGTTTGAATATATTCCCTCTGTCTCAATTTATGTGGCACAATTTGGTTTTTGAGAGTCAAACAATTTTATTTTGACCGTGAATTCACACATGGAATCTCTTTTCCCTAATATTTACTGATACATTTAATTTTATCCCTAAATTTAGGTTTTCTTCCCATACCTTTTAACTTTAGGAGTCCTTTTTTTTTCCCCTTATTGTCCTCCCCCCCCCCCCCCCCCCCCCCTTATTATTGTGACTTCTTTTCAGCAAGGAGATAAATGTTTAGTTCTTTCTTTAAGTAAATAAAATAATTTCATATTGAAATAAAATAGTAATATCAAAGTGTATACTTATAATTATAATAGGGGACTCAAAATTAATCAAGAATTTGTCCGCTAGATTTTGTAAATCACCAGCACTACATACGGCAACTATTCCTAGTCGGTAATGGATCCTAATTAAGTAATGAATCGATATTCTGTATAAATAAAAAGGTTTTGCTTATTATGGTTTTTACATATAATTTGAATCAATTGTTGTTTGATATCATGATTTTTGCCTGCCTCTCTGTCTTTTTTTCTCATGTGTAGTAGACTTTTTATGCCTTTGATAAAGAACAACTTACAAGGAAGAGAAATATAAAAGAACGGAAAAGTAACGACAATGAGACATGAGGAGATTTCTTCAATTACAGACACTTAACTTAAATTGCAATGAAATTTTTTCCTTATTAATATATTACCTTATATGTAATGTAATGAATCATAAGAAATTGGATCCTTTGATTTTTTTTTTATAGCAATATATTACTTCGGTCTGTCCCTGATTATTATAAGTGAATATTTTCAAAAAAGCTTATCATTTAGTATAAGAAATCAATTGATATGAGAATTTTCAAGTGAAAAGGAACACAACTATCAACAAGAATTATCGGATGAGCAAATTAATCGACTTACCAACAGTAAATAAAAGAATTTAGCTATGAGCAATTTAATAACTGATTAATGAGAAAGCTTGTAGCTAAGTCCAATTTTTTCTGAAACATTTGTTGTCAAATGAGGTACGCGTTTTGTCACGCGCAAAGTGCGTACACTAAACTAGTATTATTAAAACTAGCACTAATATCACAGTAACCTGAGTATATTTAGTCGGCTTAGCACTTTATTCAAAATTCGACCACAGTAAAAAAAGAATCACAATAGAAAGAGTTATGTTTGTTGATGCGCGGCAGTGTTACGTTAGAGGCATCTTTATATGAATTCTTTAAATTCAAATACATGATGATCAACTTTTAACCATTTGAGCAATATTTGAATGATTTTCTTGATGATATGCAAAATTAACATGAGGATTTTGACTATTTTACTCTTATTTATGTCTTAAGATATGATCTCTGTTCATTTAATATTTACTCTATTATGTGTCATTTTCACATAATTGAGGTGTTTGTAGTCTTTAAGATTAATAACTACTAAGGCGAAATGAAAAAAAGAATAATAAATTTTGTCTTGAAGTTCTAAAATAATAAATAATTTGAGACAAATATTTTAGAGAGCACGAACCGATAGTTAAGGATACTTTTGTCGAAGCTGAAAATTCCAATCGCAGCTAATATATATTCTCTTGTAGTGTGGAGATAACTGATGGAACAAGAATCAAGATTAATTGTGTAATTCCTTCTGATCCACCTAGATCCATAAAATTCTAGCTAGTATCTGATCTTGAAATATATAAATATTTCTTTTTCCAAACTCCAAACGTGCAAATAAATCATTGAACTTTAACGGAAATTTAAACAAAGATTACATCAATCGAGACTCAATAAGAACACATCACATCAAGATATAGCCATATAGGAGTATTAGAATGTATGCATTGTCATAGATACGGTTACTGATCATATTATTTTAGTCTTATGCTATATATGCATTATCATAATTAATCTATCAATTGAGCAATAACAAGAAATAATAATAGATTCTATTCTAGAAAGGAGTTAGTTTGCACAACATTTACTTCATTAATGTGAAAGCATGACGACATTATGCTTTTATTTTTCCTTGAAAATAATATATAGTAGAAGAATTAGTCTGTGGAGTTGGTATCTATACAATGGTCATTAACTTAGTCATGGATTGCAATATATTGGGATTGCGTAACGAGAAGACTTTTTGAAATGTTAGCTGTTCTTACAGACGAAAGGGCAGTGTGGTGTATTACTTTTAAGTCTAATTTTTCTCCCCACCTTTCTTCTTCTGGTAGGTAGTTGGAGGACAAAATTTGATGCAATAGATTTTGAGTTTAGCATAACTCATAGGCTGGGGAAAGATTTGAAGCTTACAATTTCAAAATTCTAGCATTTAATTTTTAATTTATTGTGAGGTCTAAATTGATAATTTGTATTCCTTGCGTCCATTTCTACTTGTTTTATATACTAAAAATAGATGTCCACTTTTACTACACTAGTTTGGAAAATCAAGAGATAATTTAATATTTCATATCTATTTTACCCTTATTATTAATTCTTGAGTTGGAAACTTCAAGGAATTGTTAGTGATTGCACAACTTTAAAATATATTTGACTGATTATTAGATGACTTAGTACTACTTAATAATTAGGAGCAATATAATAAAATTGTCATTCTATTTACGATTTCTTAGGGAGTGGGCCAAGTAAATAAGAAAAGTAAAATGAACGGGAAAAGTACAAATTAAATAAATTTTTTTAACCCAAACCTTAATCTATAGCTCCGTCTCTGAAATAAACACGGAGGGAAAACAACGTAAGCAAAGAGAATTACTAACAAAAATTATTTGAAATATAGGGAAGTACGAGGAAAATTAAAGAAATAAGGGAAGGATGAAGAAAGTGCGACAAAATAGCTTTCCTGATTTCCCTTGTTTTGGTCACGGAGCAAATACTAGATTAAATACTTCTAGATTATTTTATAGGATTAAATGAGACTTTTTTTCTTTTCTTTCTAGTCTTTAGTCCTTACATGACTACCTATCGGTGTTGTACGTAAGATATTGTACAAGCAGCAATATTGAGTTTTTAATACAGTTTGACTTGAACGTGGATTTATGGCTAAAATTATGGTTGTGGTTTGAGGTCACTTCTTGTTAATCGATCTTCATTATATGTATATAGGGGCAAATGTAAAATATAGATTATGGGTTCAGCCAAAGTTAATAATTTCAGCTCCAATATTGTATATTTATTAAGAAATTTATTGACTATAAATATTAAATTTCGAACTCAATAACTCCAATAGTCGTTGGGTTCAATAACAATCTGAACCCATATAATTCAAATTTTGATCTGTCTCTCTACGTATACATATTATATTTCTTGAGAAAAATATTGTTTTCAATACATGTATGAGAAAAAGTATTTTGTAAAGCGGCTTACAGATGACACCCTTTCATTGAAGAATGGCTTAGTCAATGCTTCTTTTGTTTCATAGACCTAATAATAAAAGAGTCAATTCCTCATGTGATCGCTCAACTTAAGAAATTATCTAATAAAGTTATTTATCTTTTTTTCTGTTTCTAAGATGGTCATTCAAGTTTATAGATTTGCCTTAAAGAGTAACAAGGGTCAGAAGTCACTTTAAAAATAAAAGAAAAAGGGTCAAAGTAATCCCTTAAGTTCGAACTTTAAGTTAAAATATACCTTATTTTTTAACACAGAACAACAATAGTCCTCCAACTATTTTTCACTTTCTTACTTCATAAATTAGATTGTGTTCATCCTATAGGTAATTTTACAATATAATATACATTAATAAAAAGAAATAAATCATAATACTTAAAAGTAAAAATAAATGAAGAGTGTTAACGTAGAGGGTAAAATAGGAACTAAATATTTTAAATGAGATAAAGGGGAGGAACAACTATTGTTCGAAATTGGGAGAGATTTTTTTTTTTTAAGCGTGGTCGAAGGGGGGAAATAATTTCAGCCAAATAATATTACAAAATTGAAAAAAATAATATGAAAACTTTAAAAAGTTTAGTACACAATGATGATATAGAATCTCCTCAATTTATGTGATGTCGAATGATATATATATATATATATATATATATATATATATATATATATATATATATATATATATATATATTGCGAAAAATCTTTATGATTAATCTTTATATATGAGTTTTTGCCTATTAGGATTTTTCTTTTAAGGAATTCACTGTCTTCCTTATACATTATGAATTCCCTGGCAATAATTTCTACAGTAGAATAAACTAACAACTAATTTAAATTATCTTATCAAAATAAAGATTACTCATCATAAAATGAATAAATAGAAAACATTATTTATTGTTGAACTCCTAAGTTTCCAAGCTAATAGAGTACGTACAGGCTATTTCATATTCTTTTTTTTAGGAGTGATAAATTGTTTTTTTTTTATTTCTAAAGTTACCAGTCACAATTTTTTGGGTGTTTCATTACTTTTTATACCACTGTTAAAGTTGAACTAAAATTGTACTATTTTGTATAATTGAAAGATTGTTAGTATTTTATGTGAGGACTATTTCTAATTGAAAATTCAAACTTAAGGGACTATTTTGGATCTTTTTCTTTTATTTTTAAAGTGACTTTTAGCCCTAATTACTTTGTAGGATAAATGTATAAACCTCAATGACCATATGAGGAATAAAAAAAGATAACTGACTTTATTGGGTAATTTGTTTAAGTTGAGTGACCATTTGAGGAATTGACTCAATAATAAGTAAAAATATTTTTTTTGTTTCCTTTTAAGCAGAGACGAAGTTAGAATTTGAAGCTTATAGGTTAAAAATTTTAGTTCGTTGAGTTATTGAATTATAAACTAATAATTTATACATATTGAATGAAAAATTTAAAACATATGGTGTTTGGACCAAGATTATTGGGTTAGCCGAACCCATACTTTAGTCTCTATTTCCGCCCCTTCCTCTAAGGCTCTTTATGTTTTATTTTGGTGTTACTGGTCAAAAATGCAAAAGCAACAGGGAATTGGGAACTAGAGTCATATTTCTCAATTTGCTGCTTGCATAGTCATGTAGGGAAATTTTGACCTTAATAAGTCATCTTTATTATATGCATTCATTGTTTGCGCGTCAGAAGAAGTCAATTCTATTGACTACCCCAACTTTGTGATTTAGAGCAAATATATTTTCTATTAAAAAAATTATGTATATATATCTTTATCGTTACAATATGGTGCAAATATACCCCTACTCTTACGTAAATGTATTCTTTTTGTTAACGGGATTTTTAAAAAAAAATCATTTAGCTTATTTTTTAATTAAAAAGCATGTGGCTTTTAAAAAAAGTCTACTTTTTTTTTTGAGTAGACATATTTTTCTAACTCTACATGGTAAATGTTTTCTGGTGGGTTGGGCCTGATTCGTTTTAAAAAATATCTCCGTGGCTTTAAGAAAAAATAAGTCTACCCATTTTTTTAACGAACCAGACCCGACCTACTAGAAAAAAAATTTATTATTTTGGCTTTAAAAAATATATCTACTAAAAAAATGGGTAGACTTTTTTTTTTTAAAGCCACATGGTAATTTTTTTAATTAAAAAATAAACTAAATAATTTTTTAAAAAAAATCGTCACCAAAAAAGGTATATCTGCATCATTTTGTAACGGTAGGGATATGTTTACACTACTTGTATAACGGGGATATATGTGCTCTAAATCGCAAAGTTAAGGGGTATATTTGCACCTATTCCCTTTAATTAATAAAGACTTCATCTATGCATTTAATATCTTGCTGGTAACTGAATTTTTGGTTTATATGTTTGTTGTCCATGCATTCATTAGTATAATCAGTAGTTGAAGACTTCTGGTGCAGGCCACAAGTACAAGAAAATTGTATATCGTGCTCTCGAGTCTAAGGCTTATATTCTCCGATCCTTGTGTATTTTTTTGGGTTATTATGTAGACAAGTAGGGGTAATGCCAAACCCTCCAATACCACGAGTAAGTATAGCTTGGGTTTTGGTTTGATTTTTTTTTTTTTTAAATAAAACGTTTTTTATGTCCAGATCGTACACGAGAGTCTCACTTTCAGGGTTGAGTAAACGCTCCCTATCAAAAAGGCGATTTCATTTCCTAAGGCTCGAATGTGACGCCTTATGGCTAGGCATGGAGAGATACTTGTCACCCTACCATAAGCTTCGATGTAATTTCCTACATTTCTCTTAAAAAACTTGGATATGCATGTCATTTGTGGTATTGTCTGCTTTATATTTAAGCTCTTGCAATTTTGAAATAAGTCGCTAGAGTGTCAGGCTTGCCTCCTTAAATACCTAATATCTCGTTCATGCTTTAAAGATGTGATGTGCGTAACATATACAACCCCTATATAATTATATGCAGCGCTATAAAATCGATGCATTGAGCGACACTGGAACTTTACTCCCTGCGAGCCTAATCAATTAGTGAAAATTTCAGCAAAATTTCACCTATAGAAAGGTAACTTAGCCCATTAACCTCTCAGAAAATTCGTTGCTATACATATGTTCATATCCAATTAATAATCTATCATATCAACTCATAAGCATTTATTTAAACATGCTCAACACCTAATATAATAAAACTCAATTATAAATCCAATTTAATCAAGATCCTACTGTGAATATACGGAGACAAACTCCGAATTATACATACCAACTATACTTAATATGTTATATGACTCAAGTTCACTGAGATAAAGGGAATATATTATTTAAGAAATAATGTCATTTAAAAAGTTATCATCATCAACATCACTTCGAACGTGAGTCGCATTCTTTTTGTAGGTGATAGCCTGGGTTGATGGATTGATTAAAAAATATCCATCTAAGTACTTAAAACAATATGTGAAAAAAAATCGTTTATATACTTTGGTTCCACATTAATTCCTCAAAACACTGTTTTGCAGAGTTTTCTTTTTAGGATCTAAATAACAAGGTTTTGAGAATATCCTTCAAAATTTCTACCATTTTACATTATTTCAGGCCATTGATGCATCAGTTAGGAAGTTCGAAAATGTAAATTATTATCACCTATTTGATTAAAGCCCCACATATGCCATTGTAAACACCTAATTTTTGACCGAACATAAGTTTTTACACCCTGTTTAGCTTTTAAATATTTCTTTTAGGTCTAGATTAGATATTTTGATTTTTATGTCAATTTTAGTTAGTTTTATTTTAAAAATTGAAAACTTTAAAAATAGAGTCACATTTTAGAATAAATCTTGTTTTCATTTTATTTTTAAGAGAAAAGAAATTTGCAAAAAAATAAGTTTTCTTCTAAATTGGGTTTAATAAATAAACTAGTGATTTTAGTATTCTTTTACTATGAACTAGCTATTTAATTTTTGCTATATTTCATTGGTTTAGAAATAATTAGCTAATTTTCTTATCCTTATATTTTTATATTATTTAACTTTAATAAACCAAAAAAAAAGAGGACCAAATAACTAAAAGATACTAACCTAACATAACTTTACCACTAATCCTAAAATCCCTACACCAGACGTCTGATAATTCTCAACCCAAAACAAACCCTATAACCAACTACCCTCACCCTCACGTCGCTCACCCAAAACCAACCCCTTAAACTCACGTCTCTCCCTCCTTATCCTCCAATCCCTTTTTTTATGCAACAAACACACACACACTCCCACGACACAGCACACACACACATCCATATAAATATATACCCAGTAACACATATACGGGGGACACAGATCAGAAGCAATAGTAGAGAAAGACACAGATCAGAAGCAATAGTAGAGAAAAACACAGATCAGAAGCAATAGTAAAGAAGAACATCAGGAGCAGTAGAGAAAAACACATCAGAAGCAGTAGAGAAGAAAAAAACCAGAGAAAACAGAAAAAATAGAGCAAAACAGTGAGCAACAAAAAATATAGAGAGGAAAAATACTTAGAGCAATGTAGGTGTTTCGAAAAGGTTTTATTCGAGTACGAGGTTTTCGTTTGAGGTATCCGCCGAGTTCAAAGGTTTTCCGGTTGAGCTTCGTTTAGTCATCTAAGATCGCTGTTTTGATTTGCAGAGACATTTGAGGTTCAATTTCAATCTTATTCTCATTTGTTCAACAACTCCTTTATTAAATATATACATATGAAGTTATTTCTTTGTACGTGAATATGCATGTTGGTTTGCAACTGAGTGTTGAAATCCACCTTTACACTGCTAACTCTAAAATCTCTCAATTGCTTCATATAATTTATGTAAAGTGTTTGGCATTTTTTTTGTATATTGAAATTATGAGGTATTTGTTGGGTTGATACGTTAATTGTTTTTTCGTTTATTACTGTGGGGTGTGATGATGAAGTTTTTATTTTAAAATGTGTCATTAATGGCAAAAGAAGGTATAATAGGATTTGGGACTAAATTTGTTTTGTATTCGCTAGTGGACCGAATAGTTACTTTAATTGGTTTTTTTTTTTTGTTTTTTTTGTTTTAAAAAACATAAGAGATACTTGTATTGGTTTAGTTGACCCCACATTTGCTAACTATGAAATGATTTAAGGACGGTAACGTTTTTTTTGTTAAAAATAAATAAAGAAGAATTAGTACAGAAGATGAATGCAGATAAAGATTGAGATTTAGGTGAAGAATTAACTAGTATAACGATTGCTGCTTTGTTTCGTAGTTTATCTAGGCTATCCATTAAAGTCATGTAGTTAAGAAACAAAAAAAAACAAAAAAAAAAAAACAGCTGCTACTCAGCTTTGGGTCATTGGATTTCTCTTGGATGATTTGTATGTATACGTTGATGCATCATTACATACTTTTATCTGTAATCGTCATTAGCCATGCGTGGAGGGTTTGAACCAATTGGTACTTAAGTTTAATTTGCGATAGAACAATATTTGGTCTGATAATGTTGCCAACATCCATATTAAGGCCTAATTAAATTAATTATGATGAGTTTGAGCGAGATGGGATATGAATTTATTCAAGACCCATTGCAAACTCGAAAAGAAAAGAGTGGTAACAACATTGGTAAGGGAGTGAGATAAGTGGCGAATTGGCTTCAAAACCCATTGTAAAAGAATGGAAAAGGGACCAAATAATCATCATGTTTTAAGCAAAGGAGAATAGGCTCAAAATTCTAGGTGCGATACACAAGTTAAGGTCGCGTTTACGCGTCTTGCCCGATGTATGTCGAGGCTGAGGTCGCAACTACGCGTCTTAGTTAAGATTAATAAAAGTTCAACAATATTTAAGCGAATCACAGGCATAACTAATAAACACATTTTATCCAAGAATTAATTTTAGCCAGATATAAGTTGATAAAGCGACCGTGCTAGAACCACGGGACTTGGGGAATGCCTAATACCTTCTCCCCGGTCAACAGAATTCCTTACCCGATCTTTTGTTTCGCAGACCAATAAATAAAGAGTCAACTTTCCTTTTGATTAGGGATTCAATAAGGTGACTTGAAACACCAAAACTCAATTCCAAGTGGCGACTCTGTAATAAATAAATAATCCCTTCTCAAAATGTCACTTTAATTGGAAAAACCCATTTTAAATAAAAACAAATCAAATTTTATTTTATTTAAGAAAAAAAAAAGGGGTGTGACAGCCATTTCATAATTTTGTTGTAAGAAGAGCTAGCATCCTTAACTCTAAAGGGCAATTGGGATCCAATAAGTTGAAGGAGGGGTATTTTTAACCTGAATTTTAACGATAAAGGCAATTGCGGTCCAATAAATGAAAGGAAGGCAAATTTGAATCATTTTCAATAATGTTAGGAGCATTTTGTAAATCATTTTCCATTGTGCTAAGGTGGCTGTAAAATATGTTTCCATTATTTTCCATTGTTTCTATGGTAGCTGTAAAATATTTTGCCTCCACGGGCAATGTGGATGCTACGAACACATTTCCTAAATTTCAATATATATATATAAATTCCATGTTCTTCTTGTATCTTTTTCTCTTCTTCTAATATTGACTCGTGTGTGTGTATTCAGGGGTAGAGCTAGTAAGGGCCAAGGGGGTTCCGAACCCCCTTCGCCCAAAATTACACTATATATATAAGGTTTAAAATATTTTTTATGTATATATAGTAGATGTTGAACCTCCTTAACTTTTTCCTTGTGCTTACTTCTCTATATTTTTAAACCCCCTTAGTAAAAATCCTAGATCCGCCACTGTGTGTATTATCCTTTTAAACCAAAAAAATAAGAGAAAGCTCCACCCAAATAAAATTTACTTAATTGGAATTTGGACCTTTATTTTCTCAGACGAACTTGGACTTCAAATTAACACGTCATTTCTCAAGCTTTCTATCCACTAAAGCACCTTTGCAAACACCAAATATCTACATGTGCGATCAGGCTACGTAAGAGAGGGAAAAACAAACAAATTTGAACGTTGAATCTATTTTAGTGACATCTTAACTGCAACAATATATCGAATTTACATACAATTTAAAAATTGTTTTGATTAAATTCGCTTGGCTTTTCAGAAAAAACATTAGGTCAAATTAAAAGACATATTCGCTTCTTCCTGATAACGCTTTTTTCCGTTTCTGGCTACACTTACGTTAAAATACTGATCAATAAATAAAAATATTAATAAAACAACTAACTTGAACAGGAGTGTAGTAATAAAATGACGAGCTTTATTATGGCACAGAGCTATATTTAGTATTCCAAAAGTCAACTAATTAATTTTGTCATTGGACATAACTACTGAGTACTGATGACTTGCATGCCACTTAATTATAACTTGCTAAGCTGGCATGGTAGCAATATGTCAAGGGAAGTAGCAGTATAATTATACCTTCTCCCTAGATATATAGCTGATATTTGGTTTAACGCATTAGCAACTCTCAACGTAAAACTCTGTACAAGTAATATGGTGTTTGGTAGGTTGTAAGTCAACATATAGTTTTATTATGTCGTTTGGTTAGTTTTATTACACTTGACATTGCTAATAATATCTCCATAAGTTATATGAGGATCTATTTATTATATTTTACGATGGATAAAATATGAAATAAGATTGCGCATATAAATTAACAGTATATGCATCATGGATGAGAGTAACCAAGGGCACTTGGCCAAAAGGCCATTTTGGAAATTTATTTAGGCAAAAGGCAATAAGTGTTCAGAAATTGGTGCTTTAGACACCATTTATGACGTCAGCACGTCAGGGAATTATTGTGTCAAACCCCAGCCCCAAAGTTTTGAAAACTACACTTTGGCCCCTCAGCCCCAAGATTTTTATTAGCTCCAAAATAGAAATAAAAACAAAATATTTCCCTCCAAAAGCTCCCATTTTCTGCCTTTTTCCGGCCATTTTTCCGGCAAATTTTTTGATTTTTCATTGGATAATCGGTCCCCAACGACGGCAAGCTTCCATAGTTTAGCCATTGTATATAAGTAAAATCTGGTAGAAATAGTTGAGAAAGAGCTTTCCTCATTGTTGTAAAAGCTCACTTTTCTGTCGAAAATTCCGGCCTCATTCCGACATTCCATCACTTCTCCATTCAAATACCTCAATTCGCAATTGATAAGAGCTTTATCCCTGCTCTTTTTGATTCTGCATCTGGTATAGCTCTCCGGTCAGTAATAGACCACAGTCATCAACGAGTCATCGACCAGGCATAGACTAAAGTCATAGTCTATTATATATTTTATTATGGCGTCGATTGTAGAATATATTATAGTAGGTGGTGATTACATGGGTGAATGAGAGGAGACCCCAAAATGTTGGAATTGGAATTATGTGAGCAAGGTGACAGTGCTGATTGCCGTGCGTCGCAATGGTATGTATAATGACTTGGTCACGAGCGTAATGGAAAGCGGGGAGTTAAATTGTGAGCCTAGCAACTTGAGTATTAGTTATATGATTAATGCTTTGCCCACTAGGGGAAAAACCCATCCTTATTTCATAACGAATGATAGACAGGTGGTATTGTACATGCTTGATGTTGCTGCTGATGGTTCTAGGCCTGTTTTAAGAATAAATGTTGTTGAGAGGCCTCAAGTTGGTTCTATATCAGCAGCACTGTCACGACCCAGCTACGGGGCCATGACGGGCACCCGGAGCTGACCATCGAGCACCTCTCATTAGGCTAATCATCATACTCACCCTGAACATATATAATTTCTAAAGCAACACATGTCTATATACATAAGCCCTCACGACTACAAAAATGATATACAAGAATATATGTAGTCATCATGGAACCTCTATTACCCACACATACGTATCTACGAGCCGCTACTAGAGTACTAGACATAAAGACGGGACAGGACCCCGTCATGCCCAAATATATACAAAATAATCTCTCAAAATGGCACCTCTGGAATAATGGAGTGCTTCTGTAAATCTGCTGATAGCTTCTACGAATCGGCACTGTCTCCCTATCTACCTGTGGGCATGAACACAGCGTCCAAAAGAAAGGACGTCAGTACGAACGTTGTACTGAGTATGTAAGGCATGAATAATATTGGTATAATAAAGAAATCATGAAAACATGGGATGAAGATATAACCTGCTTAACCTTTAAAGAAAACACATATCATACATACCACACATACTACTATCGTTAACCCGCGTCCGGGTAACCATCGTACGCAACCCGCATTAGCGGTGACATGTCCGGCCATCTAGGCACGGTGGAATCGTATGCAGCCCGCCTTTGCGGTGACATATCCGGTCATCTAAGCACAGTGGAATCGTATGCAGCCCGCCTTCGCGGTGACATGTCTGGCCATCTAGGCACGGTGGAATCTCATCATCATATGCTTAGCATAAACTTATCGTAAACTTATCATAAAGCATGCATTAGCGTTCAAAGACAATCTATAACTATACCGGGGTGACGTAAGGTCGAGAACCCCCGATACCCCCGATTTCGTTATGGAGTAATCATGATCATCATACCTCACCTTGAAAGGATTAGCATCATAAGGTGGGTCTAGCAATAATGAATAACATCAAGGAGTCGAACAAGGATCATTAGCTTCGTAAAATGTCATACCATAAGCTTTAGGATCTCTAGGCTTAGACTCATCATCATTATCATACTCATGACATATCTCTTATCTTTATCTTATAAGTAGTCCTCAATAGTCACAGGCTTATAATTTCCAGAACGTAAGAAGGTCATGGGAGATAAGAAGTCAAATCATAAAATAGGTTTATCAAGCCCATAAATAGCACCATCATCACTATCGTTATCATAGAACATGTCTCATCTCTAGCTCATAAGAAACTCTTTAAAACCATGAACTCTCAACTTTTGGGATATAAGAAGGTCATGGAATTATATATAGAAAATGAGAATATAAGAGTCATGCCTTTATGAAAGAAAAGGATTAACGTTACATACCTTTACGTTTCGCTAACTTTGTCACTTGAACGTTTTCCTCCAATATTCACGTTCCTACATTAATGAAAGTTCGTAATAGGATTAGATAATCGGAAACATGCTCAAGTTTAAGCTAAAGCTAACGAAAATTGGGCAGCATCTCCTTTGTTTATATAACTTTCTCCATATAATATAACAACTCCCAAACGTCGATAATAACACCCACGATATTACAATCGATAAACTTTATCAAGTTAAACATTATTCAATTCCCAACATTCCCTTTCAAAGTCACCCATAAGCATAATTGCAACACACTTCATATTCATTCTCATACAACAGGCCTTTAACATCATTTACATCATTCACAACAAGATTACACTCATGGTATGTCAAGAACTATGACTCAAGTCAAGTTACCATTCAAGAATTCCACTATTTTCATATTTGAACTTCATTCTCTACTTTCTTCCATAATCCAAGCCTTTTAACTACTCAATATTCTTAGTGACATGAATTAAATGTGAAACTCACCTTTGATCACATAGGAATGGGCTTTGGATGAAAATACTCCACTTGAGAGAAAACCCTACTTCAATACCAAAGAGATTATTGGTTTCCACAAGCCCTAGTGAACATCCTTGCACTTGATTCTAATAATTTCTTGGTGCTTACTCTTCAATTCCTCTTGGATTTGTGATAATATGATATGGAGAGTATTCTAGAATTTTCAGGACTTGGAGAGAGATGAAATCTGAAAATTATGACCAAAGGCCGAATATTTATAGCTGGGACCTGAATATTCCAGAAAGGCGGTTCGACGGCCGGGTCGATGGTCCCGTCGACGTGTCGACTGTCCGCCGACTTGCCGTCGAATTGCGTCTGCAAATTTCAGCTTGCAGGAACCTATTGACGAGGCGTTTTGACGGTCCGTCGATACTGTCTGGTGTCTGCAGGTTTCTTCGATTCGATTCAGATTATGTCGATTTGATTCATTGAGCTTCTAACCCCGTAAATTGCCAGGAATACCTGCTGGTACATTTGTACACGAAGTAAGGCATTTGCTACCTTAACTTTCTCCAACGAGCTTCCTTATCTCCTCAAATGTCTTTGGAATCTCAATTAGAATCATTAAGTATCCCTTCTTACTTGTAGGGCATCATATACACCTTGACTTGCATTAGTCTATTACCGCACAACAACCCGAAATTCCGAGGTGTAACACTCTTCCCCCCTTTAAAACATTCATCCTCGAATGTTAAGTTCTCGGGAATTCTACAGAAATTTCGCCAGAAATTTCCCCCGTAATATGGCGCTACTCTCTTGTCACAACAGCCCAAAATAATACTGCCACTCAGGGCTATGATATCACAACACACAATATGGCCACACACGACCAAAAGCATGAAAAGAAAGCATACATACCTCGTAATGTTGATGTCTCATCTTGGCTTTCTTCCGGGGGTGGAAATAGTTGCGGGTATTTAGACTTCATGTTTTCTTCCGCTTCCCAAGTCATTTCTTCTACCTCTGCGCTCTTCCTAGTATCTTCATCAAGCTTACATCAGTCCTTCCCTCACTAGTAAAAAAAACCATTTGAGAGAGCAGCCAGAAATACTCATAAAATCTTTCAATAATCTTCTCCAAATCTTTTCAAAATGTATCGATGTTCAGACGCTGGTAGAGAACCAACATTATGAAAAGTTTTTCATAGATAGCTTATGTGATTCTTTACAATTACCACACCTGTTTCAGCGCAAGACTCATCCTCATCACTGACTACTACTACGAAATTGTCTTACACGAGTTTGCTCCTTATCTCCTTCTTTATCCTCACTGTTCTTCCAGTTTCTCATCTAAATCTATCTTACTACATTTACTTCGCTATGCGGCCTTAATTTCTTCGTGTTTGGGTACTTTAAGCTTGAAATTCTCGCATAATCCATAAACTTCCTCTTCTGGATGATCATACACATCCTTTCTTTTTTAATGTACGTTGCTACCATCCAGTATTTACATGCTTTTAAATGGTTCATTTTCATTTTGACCCTCTCTTATTGTTAGCACCGCATCTTTTCGTAAATTTTGAGTCAAGCACTCTGCCTTTAAGGCTTTCATTGTATAATGCTTCCTAAATTGTTATGCGACATTGAAACTTTGCATCCATGCAACTTTCTTGCAGTGGCTATTTCACTTGACTTCCCGTCTCAGTCCATCATTCACTTCCCCCCTTTAGTCCAACTCTTACTCTCATCACCCGTATCTCCTCGCTATGAAATCATTCGTATGAGCCCTTATTATATGGAAACACCATTTTATTCTTGTCTATCTTACGCTTGAACCGAAGCCGCAATACTCGTGTGATGTATCTTCTTGGGATTAATACTACTCGTCCGTCATATGCTCATCCGTTAACTCTACTTCATAATCTACCTTATTTTTGTACGACTGCCATGTTGGATTCTCAGCCCGTCTAACATTCTATGGCCCATATATTGTATTATCTCGTTCTTATGCCTTCGGCGACCACGTTTTATTTTAAACCAAACAAGAGTAACAAAAAATATTATAAGGCGGAATGCACCTCTCCTAATTGTGGTTGGATGTTGCGGGCCAATAAGTACGACAACTCGGATAGGTTTCGCATTTACAAGTACATTGGTGATCATATTTGGGGGTTGAACACGTTACGAGCACTCATAAGCATGCCTCAGCAATTGTCCTTGCATCAGTCTTGATGAATGACTATATTGACAACAAAGGGCCAACGACAAAGGAAATTCAGAGGGCGGCTTTCAGGGAGTTCCATTGTAAACCAAGCTATTGGCAGTGTTGGAAGGCAGGTGTAACGGCTAAGAACATGGTTAGGGGGACATCGGAGCACGTGTATGCTTCCTTACCGGCTTATTCGTACATGGTTGAAAATCTAAATCTAGGCTCCAGAATTTGCATTAGCCTTGATGATGCAGATAAGTTTAAATATTACTTCGTAGCTTACGGAGCTTGCATTCGAGGATATAAACACATGCGAAATGTTATTGCTGTTGAAGGTACACATTTATATGACAAGTATGAGGGTGTGTTGTTGTTCGCCGTCGCACAGGATACTGAGAACCATATCTACCCGATTGCTTTTTGCGTGGCGTACAAGGAGTGTGATAAATCCTGGACCTACTTCTTCGAGCAGCTGAGGTATATAATCGACGATGAACTAGACTTGTGCATCATCTCTGATAGGCACAAGAGCATAGCTAAGAGTGTTTCCAGAATTTTTGAGCATGCTCATCATGCACTATGCATGAAGCATCTTGATGATAACCTTCAAAAAAAATTCCAATGTGGAGATTCTCTTCATGTGTACTATGATGCAGCAAAGGCATATAGTTACCAGGAGTTCAATGAACATTTTCAGCAATTAAGGAATAAATTCCCCGAAACTGCTAATTGCCTCGAGTTTGATATTGGATTTGACAAGTAAAGCAGGGTATGTTTTCCAGCAAATAGGTACGATGTGTTGACCACAAACATTGCGAAGTCGTTAAACTCAATGTTGAAGGATGAAAGAGAGTACCCTGTGATTGCCTTATTCATTTCCATTTCTAGGAGATTTTCTGAAATTTTCAGGCAGAGACGTGCAAATATCAACAGTTCAATTTATTTGTGCCTTTGGTTGAAAAAATGCTAAGGGAAAAGATGAATGAGGGTGACTCCTTGTTTGTCAGTAATATAAACAGGGATGCTGACGAGTTCACCGTAGTCGGGAGTGGCCTAGTTGCCAAAGTCAATCTACTGAACAAAACATATACTTGTAGAGAGTATGACTTGGTGAAATTACCGTGCGCTCACGCGATAGCAGCCTTGAGATTGAATTACGGACCTGATTATGGTTCAAGCATCTACGAGTATTCCTCGCCCATGTATAAAGTTAAATCTTACATTCTTGAATTTGGTGAAACTATTAATGTAGTCCCTATAGAGTCAGAATGGGAAGTCCCAGAGATGTACGCAAACATGTATATTCCTCTACCCCCTTACGAACCCAAACTTGGAAGGAAAAGAATGAAGCGTATTCCTGGCATCACGGAATCTTTCAAGTCCAGTGGAAGTACCAAAGGGACTAGAAACAAGTGCTCGATTTGCAAGGGGGCTCATCACAAGTAAACAACTTGTCGATATTTGAGAGAGCACCCCACTTGATTTTTTTTATTTGAATGTATTTTTACTGTATTAGTTCAATATTAATAAATTTTGTGTTAGTCTATCATAGACTCTATGTGTGTTTAAAATAAACCAGTCCTTTGGCCTATAATGGTTCATAGTTAGGAAATTAATATTCCTTTGGTAGATCTATACTTCCGAATTAAAACCCTTATCATGCGGAAGTGAGTAGCGTAATGATTACATTTTAAGAGTACTGGCGTTTCATGTCTAATCACACTGATAAAATACAAATTTAAACGACACCTCCATGCCCATTGTCACGTGTCTCTTAGCTATTGGATAACCCCATTCCTTATTTCCTCCATTTCAAATATACTCAAGCCCATTGAAATTTCAGATCATCTCCAAAATGCCCAGAAGACTCCGCCTTCCTAGGCACCCAAGGCTACGAACTCCATCACTAGACGTTCTTCTACTACAAATGACTTCGAACGGCTCTTTAGGGGACTGGGAGAGGACACGGAGAGATTGACAAGGTCTCTTCACAGGATTGAGCGATTTCTGCGTGTCCTCGTGCAGCAGAAGAATATCGACCCAGATGCCCTCATAACCCCCCCCCCCCCCCCCCCCCCCGAAACCGCGAAACCGCCTAGACTAGTTTAGTTATGTAGTTTTAGTTTTTATGTATATTTTCATTTTTGTTGTAAGTTTTTGCAAAGCTTTCATTGGTGAAAGTTGTAGATGGAAGCAGCTTTTGGGATTTCATGTATGAAAGCTTTTAGATGTTTTTGCTGTTATGGTTGGGGGTTGCAATGAAATGAAATATATGGTTGATGTTCATATTTCTTGTGTTGTTTTTTATTTATGTCCTTTTCTGTTTGTTGCATTTGTTTTCTAATCGTCAAAATAAAGCTAAGTGTGCTAGGTCGATTAATAAACATAATTGTAGTAATGGACTAATGATCAATAATTACTCATTGAGATGGTCTATGATGGACCTTAAAGGTTTATTATAAACCACGGAAATAATAGTTTTTATTGAACGAGAAGCCTGCTAAATTTGCACAAGTCCAACAAACCAAAAAAAAAAAATGTACCCCAAACCTAAAAAAGCCAAAATAAATAAATAAATAAATAAATAAAAAGACATGATACTATTTAAATATTATAATAACACTTTAAAACATCATGTGAGAGTTCCCATCCATTAGACACATGTTCAAAATAGTTTAGTACGCCTAATGGTCCTTAAATCACTAATATTAGTCTAAAAAAGCTAAAATAAAATAAAATAAAGAAAGAAAAAGACTTGATACTATTTAGACATTATAATAACACTTTAATATATCATATGAGAGTCCCCATTGTCATACCCCATTTTAACCGGGTTAAAGTAGAGTACAACATATTGGTGATTCCTATTTTTATTTATTTTAAGGAGTCGCCACCTAATTATTTACGGTGAATTAGGACACCTAAAGTTAATTAAAGTAATTATCTAAAGTTGATTTTATTTTAAAGTCTACGAAACCAAAAGATCTGAGTAAGGGTTCAATTAGTCTAAAGGGAAGATATTAGGCACCCTTTAAGACCCATTAACAATGGTTAACCGACCGGACTTATGATTAGTTAGGCTAAGTGTAAATATAGTATTATAGAAAAAGAACGTAGATTTGTAAATATGGCTAAAGTTATGTAAGAATGCTATTTAAAATAGGACTTGTAGAAAAATAATAATTTGTATAAAAGAGTTTAGTTAAAAAATAAACTAAAAGAAGCGGGACATGTAATGTTTTTAAACAATATGTATTTTGAGTGTTGGAAAGGAACTAAAGTGGAAGAGTTATCCATGAACTAGCTTGCCTTTTTTTATTTCTCAAAATAAGCTAACATTAGTGTGAAATTTGTGATGTTTTGAAAATCCTAAGATGGTAAGAATGAAAAATGATTCCTTTAAACCAAGAATGTGTAAGCATGCTATTTGAAAATCAATTACTCCAAATAAATGTTATAGATACTATAAATAGTTTAGAATATAAATAGAAGAGAATGTAATTTGTGGAATTAACTACTCATTACTAAACTAACCCCTTAATGTCACTAAGGTTCATCTAAATTAACAAACAAAAATGTTAGTCATACAATACACATTAAATGCGCACAAAATAAAATGGAGGAGTAGATGTAATGTAAATGGGCTCAGCCCATTTAGGAAGGCTGCTGTGATCTGTTGACTGTTTGGGCTTCAGCCCAGCAGCCTTAATATGTTGCCGCGAACTGTTCATCGCCTATTGGGCTTCAGCCCAGATTTTTTATTTCCCTGTTTGGCTGCGGATTGGCTGCTACTGTATGGAGCTGACTCGAGAGGAAGATTCCGTTGGGCTTTGGCCCCAACGCCGAATGCGGGAGATGACAAGTCGCTTGGACTCGTATGCGATAGTCATGCATAAAAACGAAAGAATAGAATTAGTATACGATCAATGAATAATGTTAAACATACTAAATATAAACATACTTTGCAATATACAAGCAAGGCAGCCTTTAGACATAGGCAAAAAGCAGTATATGACTACTAAAAATGAGACAGACCAGGAAAACAGTACATAGGCAGAATACAAATGAGCAGATGAGCAGACCTTGAAATCCCCTTTTGAACAAATAATACAGACATGCATTACACACAATTGATTTAAGACAATTTTCCAGTAAAAGAACAAACAGGTGTACATAGGTGTTGCATGGTATATTTCGATCACATTTTAACCAAAATAAGTCCCCCAACATGTGCAAGTTCCTCAGATTATCCAATAAAGTTCATAGATACCATGTTTTGTATTGAAAGAAAAACAAACTCTAAAACCCTCCATCTACATTCTAAGACCCAGAATTCCGGACTAGTTAGCAAGATTTATAGCACATACTGCCCAGCCCCAAAACAGAGTCACACAGAGGTCTTGGTAAAGTACTATGTAATGACTAAATGCACGTGAAGAGTTATTTCAGATGAGGCATTGTGCAAATAGGCAAATAGGCAAGTGTTCAAAATCTCATCCTTGTATGAAAGTTTAGACTACTTTACACATTCAAGGTCATCATACTATTAGATGATGCATATTTTGAAAGAACAAATCCTGCAGACTAATGTAGAACCAAAAAAGCAGTGATATTGCCTAAAAATACTTTTCAAGCAGATAGGGATCTGATGCAGAGAGGGATTAATCACACCTAAGCATAAGTAAATTACTAGTTATTGCAAATTTGGCATAGTTTGAGGCAGACCCACCAAGTTCCATGTACACAGTTCTGAAATTTAGCTTAACACATTCATGTAACCAGTGGAACTTCATCAATCTAATAGCCATACAATAGGTATCTTATAGGATGTCATGTTGGTCTAAGCTACTTTCATCTCACAACCATTTAAAACATATGTGATCTTAACACTAATCTAAAACATGCTTGTGTAGTAAACTGTGATTAGTATGTTGACAGAACATTCACAGCACATCCATGGGCAACCAAACAACAGACTTAACTAACAACGAAGTAGACATGGACAAACATAGAGAGCTAGCAGACAAATGGAATACAAGTTTGGCCAAGTTTAGACTAATTTTTAAAAGGAAAGTGATGCATTATGAATTCAGGTACAGTTTGAAATAAAATAGATATGGATCATGGAGAGGAGGCAGCAGGGGAGAGCCACATTGCGCATAAAAAGATCAGTCCATCATAGTCTAAATTAGGCCCTCAGAATAAACACACCAAACTTGAACATTGTTTTCTAATCCTTTTTATATGTGCTAGATTCCTTCAACAAGCTCAACAAACACAGAAGAGAACTATCATGAGCGAATTTTAAAGAGTGTTGTATCATGAAGAGTTGAAAATTAACAATGCACACTTAATCACAGATTCAACGCGATACTAGACAGACCAAAGCAACACATAAACTGACACCTTAACCTCATGCTCAGGTCACGATATCAAACTAATACTTGTTAGACACTTAAACATAACAGACACGACTGAATTAAACTTTCAGTGATTTAATGCAGTCTCAGGATTTGATTGGTACAAAACATATGCAGTAGCAATCCTCTAAATCACAGAAGAACAAACAACCAATACTCACTGCCACTGTCTCATATTAGCATTAATCAAAACAGAAAACTTAAACTTACGGATGAAAGACAATTATGGAGATGGTTCAGTGCCAATCTGTTTTAATCACATACACAATATACCTAAGACATACACACCACGGTGTATATATCAGATGTATATCGAATGTATACCTTCTTCTTACCTTGATGACCCGCTGTATATCCTATGTATATTCGGCTCTAAATAAGTTCTAAGTCCTGGAAATTTAGTCTAAACATCCCAACTACAGTATACGTCCTTTAAATTTGTTTTTAGCAGTTATCATCCTATCCTAACAGCTCCCAAACATCAATCAAATAACATGACGACAAAGAAACTACATAACTACTAAAATATAGTAGAATAAGCTAAATTTTTTAACTAAAACAGAAACTAAAGACTATAAGCAATAAACGTATTGATGTTTACCTTTTTGTGTGCAATGAACTGAGGCGTTCGGGGTCTCGGATTTATGCTCGAACTCGAACGAACCCAAACCCGATTAAAGTAGCTAAAGTTTCAAAATGGAAGAAAAAATGAAAACAGGGTAATTGTTGGTCACGGCTAAAGTTCACCGGAAAAGGAAAAATCACGTTTGGAAGATGGTCTGTCTCCCTCAAAAATACCGAATGATTCCCCCTCTCCAAACCAATCTTTTTTTCTTCCCTCAAAAACGTTGAGTAATCTCCCTTTTTATAGAAAAATATGAGGAGAGAGAGGAGCGTATGGGAGATAGGAGTGGGGGACAGAGAGAAGTGGAGAAGACAGAGGCGTGGGGGGGACAAGGGGAAGTGGAGGAGAGCGTGAGAGAGAGGGTAGAGAGAGAGTAGGGAAAGAGAAAGAAAGGGGCGGCTGAAGAAGGGATTAGGTTTTAGAAATGAAAAATGTTTTAAGGGAATGGGCCGGTCGGGTCGATTTTTTGATTGGGCTGGACCGGGTGGATTTGGTTGTGGGCTGGTAGAATTGGTGAATATTGTGTTTGTGTTTTGGGCCATTAATTTGGTTGAAAAATATTGGCCCTTCTCTTTTATTTAATTATTTTTGGACTTCTAATTTAATAACAAGTGCACTTATTTACTATGATAATTAGTGATAACATGTAAAAATAAAGGATTTAATAAAGTATAATTAATTTAACGAGTACAAAAATCCGAAAATAAAATGATGACGAGCCATTAAAAATTGTGATAAAGTAAATGCTCGTAATGTTGATAGTAAAAAATAATAAAAATGAAAGTAAAGATATTAATAGCAGTAGAGATAAAATAATAGTGAAAATAAAGTGTTTAGCTTGTCAACAAATTTAGAAGCTCCAGGAAATAAATCGAAATAAAGAGGGACAAAATTGGGTGTCAACACCCATCCATTAGACACATGTTCAAAATAATTTTAGGATGTCTAATGGTCCTTAAATCACTAATATTAGTCCAAAAAAGCCAAAATAAAATAAATAAAAAGACTTGATACAATTTAAACATTATAATAACACTTTAATACATCATATGAGAGTCTCCACCAATTATACACATGATCAAAATAGTTTTTGGACTCCTAGTGGTCCTTAAATCACTATTATCCAATTAGTCTGACAATAAGTTATTTTTTTAAAGCACAACCTTATTCTAACGACAACATTACTTGTGCTTATGGTATTTTGATCATGTGTCTAATTCGTGGGGACTCTCATATGATGTATTAAAGTGTTATTATAATGTTTAAATAGTATCAAGTCTTTTTATTTATTTTATTTTGGCTTTTTAGACTAATATCAGTGATGTAAGGACCATTAGGCGTCTTAAAACTATTTTGAACATGTGTCTAATGGATGAGAACTCTCATATGATGTATTAAAGTGTTATTATAATGTTAAAATAGTACCAAGTCTTTTTATTTATTTATTTATTTTTGGCTTTTTTTTAGGTTTGGGGTACTTTTTTTTTTTTAGTCTGTTGGACTTGTGCAAATTTAGCAGGCTTCTCGTTCCAATAAAAACTCTTATTCCTGTGATTTATAATAAACCTTTATGGTCCATCATAGACTGTCTCAATGAGTAATTATAGATCATAGTCCTTTACCACAGTTATGTTTATTAATCGACCCAGCACACTTAGCTTTATTTCGACGGTTAGAAAACAAATGCATTACAACAGTAATAAAATAAAACATTCTTAAATTTACAACGGTAGCAATCACCCTTCCCTATATAAACCGACTCAAAATTCAAACACCCACCTCTATTGTCTTTTTTGTTGATCAAACACCTCCATTGTCTCTTTTCTTGATCAAACTACACCCAAAATGTCTCAGCTATCCGAAATATCTCAATCGCAAGATCCCGACATTTGTTTCTACGGTGAATACATTGTCTTGAAGACATCAAGCACCCAAAAATATCCAAGTCGCAGATTCTTTAGTTGTGCAGTTGGAACTGTAAGTTTCTAATTCTAAATGTATGCGTTTTTTATATGGTTTCAGGACAAAAAATACTAATTGATTGTTGTTTGTTTCAGGATTATGGTGGCTGCAACTATTTCCGATTTATTGATCCACACCCCAACAAAGCACCAAAAAAATCCAAATGAGCCCAGGACTTAGCAGGAGCCCAGGTGGACCTGAGACACCAACACCAAGAGGCTTAACCAAATCTGAACTTCAAAATAGGCTCAGAGAATCTTTAGAGAATGAGGAATTACTTCAGTCTTTGTTTAGAGAATCTGAAGAAAAGAAGAATCGCTTGAAAGTTATGTTGGAAGAAGCTAAATTTGAGAGGGATGAGGTAAAACAGAGGTTGGTGGCGGCTGAAGAGAAAACTAATAGACTAATGATGCTTTTGTATGGTTCATTAGTGGTGTTTGCTATATGGCAATATGTAATAAGGCTGTAGTGGGACTGGGTATTTCATTTTGGCGTATGAAGAATTTTGGACAATATGAAGCGGGTTTTATTTATATGAAAAATATATGTGCTTGTCCTCAAGCGTTATAACATCTCTATTGAGTTTGTGCATAAACTTTATTCATCGTCGATAATAGTATATATAAACTCACAGTTGATGATCAACAATCTTCGTAGTAGATAATCATATTTGAAGACATCCAAGTTCACAATGAAACAACACACTTACATACATAACAATCAAATTAATTGTTTGTTAAAACAATCATACTTGAAAACATCCAAAATATTTATGCACATCCAAATTCAATAGGCAACAACACAACTATATACAAATGTTTCAATGATCTAACCTTCACATTTATTAATCCAAAACAGTCAAAATAATTATTTATTAAACTGTCAGACATTAGTACTTAAAACAGTCATCATCCTTCACTACACACATTCAGCAAAAACTTAATTGTTTCTTACATACAACTCAAATAACCAAATTAGTTGTCGACGCCTGACACAACTTTTTCAAGGTCACATTCAACATCAGCTTGACTATCCTCACTAGCATTCTTCTCATCAACCTTAGCAGGGACATTTTCTGCCTTCTCAGCTTGAGCAGCTGGCATAGGGAGCTCAACCTTGTCAACCTCAGCCTTCTCAACTTTCTCAACTTCAGAAGCTGGACTAGGGACCTCAACCTTCTCAAGATCAACACTAGCAATCTTCTCATTAACATGGGCAGTTGGCACAGAGACATCTGCTGCCTTCTCAGCTTGAGAAGCTGGTCTAGGGAGCTTAGCACCTCCATTCACCTTGTTGATAGCAGATGGGTCCACAGGTCTTGTGCTGCGTTTTTTGGACATAATTAAAAAGAATGCAAATCCTATACAACACAATTACAACAAAAAAAAATCAAAAAGTTCACTTTTCTCTTTGACAGTCTCCTGATTCTTTTTCTTCACCTTTTCGCTCTTTCTAAATTTTTCGGCCTCCACATAAGCGAGAATAACATTTAGAGACTCCTCCATCTTCACTAAATCCTAGTGCAGTTTCACATGCTCTATTGGAATTGATGGGCCCCCACTTGGTGCGGCAAGACCCTTAGAAGTCTCAATGCCAACATTACCACCAAAATCTTCTAATTGAATATCTTTCACATCATATGAGGGCTCCTTAAACTCCTTTTCAAACCTACTACGACGCTTCGAGGCATGATGAGTATCCTCATCAGAATTCTCCTTGAGCTGCTCTCTTAACCTACTACGACCCTTCGAGTAATTCTTTGATGTAACCAATACGGTCACGCCTTCCAATTCAATCTTCAATTTATCTATGATGGGATCATCAACCTCATCATCAAATGCCAAGAAGTCTTTCATATAGTCCTGCTCCATCTCACACATTGTGGGGATGATGTAAGGGTGCACAACCTACAAATACGCAAAACATTAGCATTTAGTTTATATTTTTGCAAAAACATTGATAATAGAATTGATACGCCCAAATTACACCTTTAAAATAGGAGTAAGCGGTCGTTGTAAAATATAAAATCCAACAAGGTTGGGGTCGAATCCCACAGAGAATACAATGAAGAAATAAACTCGTTAAGTGTAACGCTTGGCTAATAGTCAATATTATTGGGGACGGGAATGTACAAAGAGTTTGGTTTTAATATTTGTCATGATCATTGGTAAGAGAATGCTTAGTGTTTAATTAACAATTACTAAAGGCACTAAGGTTGTGGTTCCAATGGAAAGTAATGCAACTGGGTATTAATTCAACTCCTTTATATGTGTAGATGTAATTAAATATGGGATACAAAAGTTTATCAAACGTTTCTCAACCAAATTGATAAAGATCATTACTAAGCTTTCTCAAGCCTTAAAATGTGGAAAATATGCACACCCATTTTATCTCAAGTAACTCTCCTATCTCTAGCTCAAGTTATTAGATGAGGTTTATAAGCCTCAAGTCCTTGCTATTTACTCTTTTCCTAACTTCCCCTTTCTTTCTCAAGCAAAGGAAAAAGTGAGTAGGCACAAATAATATTGTACACCATTAAATGACATTAAAGATTGAAGAGTAAATAGAACAACATCATCACACATAAATGGAAGTTGAATGCAAAAATCCAATCACATAACTAACACATTTGGTCCCACAACCTTAGCTAACTGATTTAGCTACTTATATTCAATAAATAAAGAGTGGAAGCAAAGAGAATATTCATGGAAGATTACAATAATGTTTAATAAGAAGATGAAAAAAGGTGAAGAATATTCTCTAAAAGCTTCCCCAACAATAGTATTCAATGCTCCTCTTTAAAGCTAAAAGACAATAAGAAAGGAAAAGTAAGGAATATTCAATAATCTGCACATAGAACTAGGTACAAATATTTATAGAGGGAGGACAAAAAGTCAAATTTTGGATAAATATAGCAGATGCGATCCAAGTTTGCGGTCGCAACTGGAGTTTGCGACCGCAGAATGCTCAGCAAGTCTTCATAACTCTTTTGAAGATGCGGCCGCAACTTGAGTTTGCGGTGCTGCATATGCTTCGCAACTTCAGGCATGTAGCTTGGCTCACTGGGTGTTCGAGCTTCCAACATGCAACCACAACTCTGAAGTTGCGGTGTTGCATTCTCATCGCAACTTGGTGATCGTTTCTCAGTGATTGCCATTTTTCTGGGCAAAAGATGCGGCTGCAAGTCCAATTTGCGGTGCCACATATTTGCTGCAACTTTATGCTCTTTTGCCCTTTTTTTGTTCCATTTTATCCTTCTTTTGTCCTCGACTCACAAAACCTAAAAACACACGCAAACACGAACAACCACTTGAAAAGACTACTCAAAAAGTATAAGTAGTGGATGTAAAAAGCCCTAAAATCCACGACTTATCAAGACTCCAAATTTATACCTGTGTATTTCCCCCTCCAATACTAAAAGGATCACCTTCAGTAAATCACTCCATTTTTGTGGTGTACCACCTAAGAATCCTAGGAATAGGCAGAGGAACCTTATCTAATTAGCCAACATGCAGTCCAAGTGTATGGAAAGCTTCATAAGTGCAGACCTATAATAACACAAATAATCGCTGAGTGTAAAAATAAATAACACACAGTCTATAATCTACTACACCAGTGGTTTATAACATGTACCATGAATGCCTAGGGGAAGCCGTAGAGAGCATATATTGGCGTCTTCTTATCAAGGTGGGTTTGGTGGTGCCTGGGAATGTCTACCTTGTCCATCAAGTATTCCAAAGTGAGTTCAAAGGGTTCCTTTCCCCAAGGATAGCTCTGGAAGAATTCCAAATCGTCAGCCATTTTAAACCAATCAGCGTCCATTCCCCTGGACATATCTTTGGCCATTAAAATTGTATAGAGAAACCACACAAGACAACATTTCAGCTTTTCTTCTTTATTTAATCTAGCCCCTCTTATCACTGACAATAGCTTGACTGATGTAATCTTCTTCTATCGAGTAACCTTTGCGTAGAATTCTGCCCCTTTCTTAATTGCCCTGTCCTCTCTAGATTGAGAGGGATAGGACACACAATTTAAACCAATGATCAACGCAAACTCCTTCAAGACAAAACACGCAGGCTTGTTGTTCACTAGGAACTACATTTCACGCTTCTTTTTCTAGATCACATGACGAAGAAGCATGTAGTGGATCATCCGTCCATTGAAATTGATGAAGAATTTCGATAGCTTTCTAAAGTGACCAAAACAGGAACGCTTCCACATTTTCCGTAGTTTTTGATCTCCTAACACATTGCTAAATTCAACTAACAACGACAGCCTGCTCCTAACAGAAACTTTTGCTGCAAAAGTTTAATAATCATCCAGCCAATTAATCAAGCCCGTACTTTTCAACGTTAATTATCTTTGCAGAATATGGCAAGGACAAAGGATCAACATCTTCAGCAACACTAGAGTGTTTTGAACCATCCCCAAATACACTCTCAACTCTACTATCAGCTTTATTTCCATCAACACTACACTTATCAGCGGGGTATGAGTGGGACACACTCTCAGCTTCTGCACTCCTTTTTCTTTTTCTATCTCGGCTAAGTTCTTCACCTCTTCTATTTTTATCCTTACCATTCGCATTAGAACGAGTTTGAACCATAACACAAGAACATGGGAGTATTTTTCCTGCTCTGCCTCTACACCTAGGCATTTATACAATCTATATACAAACAATAGAGACGTTGATCAACCACGATATAACAATAATCGAACAAAAGTCTATTAATAGACCATATATAATTTCAAAAAGCAAAACAGAAAAACAAAGATCGAAACAAGCAAAATAAGCATAAATAACACACATTTCGATGAAAAAACAGGCAAAGCAACAAAGGTTTTGAAAAAAACCAAATCTTTATGAACCCAGTTTTTTATCAAGATCGAAAAAAATAAAAAAATTCAGGGCAATATGGAGCTCAAAATGCTCCAACGGAGTTGCAGAGTTAAAGGACTTACCTGTTTCCGACGATCAAGGCGTGTTGGAGCTTGGGGGAGAGATGGCAGTTTGAGAGTTCCAAGCTAGAAAGAAAAATAAAGAAGAGAAAGTGACAGATGAGCGAGAAAGGGTTTTTGTGTATTTTATTAGAAGTGAGTGGGACTAAAGTGTATGTTTTAAAATCCCCCAACTTTCTAAAATTATAAAAAGTACTACATTCCTATTTTTCTAAACCCTAAAATCGAAAAATAAAATCAGTGGCCCCAGTGCAAATTAAAACTTACAAGTGGCCTTTTTCACAAATCTTCTCGAGTAACCATAGACAAAAAAAAAAAAAAACCTAAAGTGGGCAATCCCCACATAAATATTTTTGTATTATTATTCGTCACATAATATTCATCACTGTTTAAGTAATTCCAGCACTGTAATTTTTGTATAATTAATCCATGAACTATATGGGCCTGAGAGACTAACTTATAAATTTAAAAAAAAAAAAAAAAAAGCCCGTTTGGCCATAATTTTTTTTTTTACTTTTTTTCGGAAAATTATTTCAGTTTATTTGAAAATCAGCGTTTGGCCATGAAAAATTCAAATACAACTTGAAGTTGTATTTGGAATTTGAAAAACAACTAAAACCTTGTTTTTACTTTTTTTTCTTCTTCAGTTTTTTCACTTTCAATACATTCAAACAACCAAATATTCTTTGCAAAACTACAACCAACCAAACACAACTCTATCTTCAACTCCAACACCAAAAATTCCAAATAAAGTGAAAATATTTGGTTTTCATGGCTAAACACCTACAAAGTCTATAGCTATACACAGGTAGTGTAATTGTTTTTTTTTTTTTTTTAAATCATCATGTCATTCAAGAGATATCTACATGAGCCTTCTTAGTAGGAGTTTGAACATGCGATTTCAGGTCATGATTTCAAGTCATGAGATGAAATTAGCGTTGGACACACAGTTTCATCTCATGATATGAAATCCCAAATCTTCCAAAAAGGCATGATTTGGGATTTCACATCATGATTTCAAAATTTTTAAATGTAAAACTTGACTCATAAGTTTATATTTTGTAAATAAAGACCCATAAGTTGGTAAATATTTTTAACAATTACTCCCACTAACCATTTACCAACTTCATAAACTTCTACCAACCGTTATTTATGTTTATACCATGTGAGAGGATTATATTAAAGAGTAGTTACATTACTATTCATGTTAAATTTTCCTTTTTATTGAACTAAAGTTTGATTAATTGATGTTGTCTTTTTTAGAAAGGTCTTCTAGTAGCTTATTAATTTTGTTTTGAACTATGACTTGCTCATTTGGTAAGATTGTATAAGAATTGGGAAATTTTTAATAGTTTTCACAACTTGTAGAGTTTTTATGTCTATAAGAAAAAATACAACTTAAGAAATTCAAATTGCATGTCAAAATATGATTTCATCTCATGGTTTGAAATCATGTCCAAACGGCTCCTTAGAATGTAGAATTTAATATCTTGAAAATAATATATGTTACCTGTTACAACAAGTAAAGATGACTCGATGGTTAAAAATTATTTACACTTATGGTTTAAAATCACTTATCTTAACTCCATCTTTTTATGATTTAAATCCAGTACACCAACGTTGTAAAGTGTAACCACATGTTTAGTTAAAGAGAATCTTTTCTATGATAGGTCCGAATCATGTTGCATATTAGCAGTCTCCGTAAGATTTAGTACAAGTGAACGGGATAAAACAGAGTCAAGGTTCCATTCAATAGTACTATATTAATTTAGAATGAGAAGTAATCTTAGAAAATTATGACGCTATAACCATTTTTCATTTTAATTTAGAATGATAAGAAATCTTAGAAAATTATAACGCTATAACCATTTTTCATTTAGAGCCCGTTTGGATTGGCTTACAGCTTAAAGCTGTTTGCAGCTTATAAGCTGAAAAAAATAAGTTGGGGTAGTCCAACTTATTTTTTTTGGCTTATAAGCTGTTTTCAGCTTATAAGCTGCTTTAGATAAACTAAGTCAAATGGGTTCAATTATTTTTTGAGCTTATTTTAAGCATAAAATGACTTTAAGCTGGCCAGCCAAACACTCAAAAAAGCTGAAAACAGCTTATAAGCCAACTTATAAGCCAATCCAAACGGGCTCTTAATGTAAAACATTTCTTCTTTAGCTAAAACAACATTAACTTAATTTACTTGGGTAGTTTAAAGTCATTTAGGTGGGCATGACGTGACATTTTGATGACTTTCCGTACTACTACGTAGGCAGGGTAGGTAAGTTTCTTTGGTCGTGTCACACGTATTAATTAAGTCTCAATGAAATATTTGACTCTGTACATGTAGTTCCAGATTACATATCTTTTCGTTTTTTAATGAGACATCGCGTGGCGTTTTCTGCTAAAAACATCATTTTCTGGGTAGGTTAAGTTGCTGGATTTGTTCCCTACCAAATTTTCATTCAATGTATGTCTACTTCCCTACGAGTCTTAAAATTCGTCATTCGAGTTTGATGTTCACTTCGGCAAATGTTTTTACATCTCTCATGTTTTATCGGCGTAAAATGTGTTTAAAGTGTTCCATACACCTTTTGTATTCATTCACGAAGGTTTGTGCACTATTGCTTAAAGTTGCATGCAAAGTGTCTCTGCTACCACATTTGATTGTCCCAAGCAATAGTGATATCATTCGTTTTGAATTAAGAATACATGGCTTTAAAACAAACATACTTTACTAATTAGGCTAAACCCATCGACAAATTCTCAAAGTTGACAATATCTTTTTCTCAAGACACTTCAACTAAGCCTGATACCTATATTGAGCGCCCGACTATATTGAATTTGTTCCAATTTAACACCTTTTTTATTATTAGCTAAAATTACAAAGTGTGTGTAATGCACTCGCGAGTAACGTGACATGATGACTAATTAAAAGATGACATGACATTTGAGTGCAAAATAATAATGTAAAAATAAATTATACAAAAAAAGAAAAGAAAAAAATCATTTTTCAGCAAACAGAAAAATACATGTTTTCTAAACCCCCACCTCCACCTACTCCACCCCAACTACCCCCTTTCTTCCCAGGACTCTCTGCTATTCCGGGCCGTCGTCCCCCTAAACCCCACTTTCCTCTCTCTCTCTCTCTTTTTTTTTTTTTTTTTTTTTTTTGGGTTTTCATTAGATTTTGATTCTTTCCTTTTTGCTATAGATCTGAGTTTCATTTAAAATTATAGGTTCTTTTCCTCTAGGCCGGCTCAACGCCAATTCAGACAATGGCCTTGGGGCACTAATCTTTCCCTTTGAATAAAAAAAAAAATTAGGATCTCTTTCTGAAATATGGATTTAAGTCCCCAATCTTGTAGACGGTCTTGCTTTTCCTCAATAGCATTCACCGGCTAGCTATCAGCCACCAATCTCCATCTCTCTTTTTAAAAAAAAAAAAATCACATTTGATTATTTTATGATTATAAATTTATATTTTCTACCGGGGGGGAGGGGAGGGGGAGCTGGATAAAGTGGCGGTAAAAATTATTCGTATAAAAGTACTTCTTAATGATATTAAGACTTTGCTTAAGATTTTAATGATTAAGACCTATTCGGACTAAGTAAGTGTTTAGATCTTAATGTAAGTAAATGCACTTAATGACCTTCAGATTCAAACCTCTATTAAGTGCAAATAAATGAGGCATAAGCCCAAGTATTTAAGCTAAGGAATCAAAATATAAAGTTATGTGAGCGTAGATCTAAAACAAACAATATTAATGAATTGAACTACTATACTTTAAGTGTCTTACTTTTTTTTTTTATCTATTTTAAAAAGAGTGCATCTCTCTATATTTAATAAGTTGACAATTCAAACATCCTAAATAACAAGTTTATGACCACAAGATTCAAATGACATTTTGGTACATTATATACATCTTTAATTTAAGACTACAAAATTCAAAAGTCTCTCTTTATTTTTTAAACTACATGTCTAGTTAAACTAAGACATTTAAATTGGGACAGAGGGAGTAATGATATATTATAATTTATTTTACTTTTGACAATTTTTTCAAATATATAATTTTTTTCTTCAAAAACTTGACTCAATGTGAATTCATGTCCAAATTTGAATATCTTGATGTCGTACTTCAAGTTTTCATTCTTTTTGGAATGGAAAGCATAGCCTTTACAGTCTACTAAACGAACAATGTTGACTTTATTTTCATGGACTTACAGAATTAACAATCAAGCAGTACTATTTCTATCCTAAAATTTTGCATTCATAGTACTTTAACAAAATATTCAATAAAGATATATCTTCCAAGTTGCATATTGGGATTTACAAAATATTCAACAAAGAGCCAAACACTAAAACTAGCTAAGAGCTCCTTTTCTAGTCATGTTTTAGTTACCTTTCACGCGAAGAGATGTGTTCAAAATGTTTCCGCTGGTGCTTTGTGAAAATTTGTCCTTGTAATTGAGCATAAAATTAAAACTAACCTATATAAAGAAGGTTCTCTAGTAATCAACATTTTCTTCGAAGGTAAAAAATTATGATTTAGCTATCGAACCAAAAGTTATGTAAGTCTGTTGCGAGTCTTTTGTTGAAATGGGCGAGTAAAAGAAGAAAAGGATAAACTCATCACAAACTCGAACTTAAACTTCAATATATTTGTAATCAGTGGCGGACATACCTTGAATCAATTGGTTTTATCTGAAGTTTTTCTGTCGGAAAATGATTAGAGAAATTCATATAGATGTATATAGGGGGCAGAGCTTGTGCTACAGTATTATAGGTATAGCTTCCGACGAACCTAATAAATAACTTTTGTTTAAATTTCATGTTTGTGTTAGAAAATTCAATAAATATATAAAAATATTTAATTACGAAACCAGTAATTAAAACAAGCTAAGAGTTCGATAACAAGTTTAAATTCTGATTCCGACTTTAAAGGTATATGATATAGGAGCAATGTCCTCATTCGTGTCTCAAGTGAATAAATGGGAACAACCTCACTTGCAACCATCTTTTAACAATTAAATAAAGTAGATACATTTCATGGTGGTTGAATTAGTTTTAAGAAATTGTTTTGCTAGTCTAATTATTCGTGTGAAGCGAGTAACTATATGAACCCATTCAAAGGCTGATATGTGTATTACAGAAAGAAAATTTCTTAATTATATTTTATCTGTTGACCAGCACTTGAATCTATATTCTCCCTTTCCTTTTTTAGGATTTTCCATTTTTGACTTTTGTTGAGGCTTTGACAGAATAAGGAAGATTCCGAGTGTTTGGAGCGTCACCGTGTGAAATCTTGACCTGAAAGCTAGATGCCGCGCCGATAATCCAATGGTCAAAAAAGTTATTTGCGCAGCTGTCAAAGATCATAATGAAACATTTTGAAATACAAGTGAAGAGCTTGAAAGCTAAAATGTCACACTACCAACATTTTTTATTTTATTTTTTTGAATAGAAGTGAAGTATTTAATAGCTAAAATACATGGAATATGAAATTAATTTGAACCTTCACTCTTCATTGTTAATTAATTGTGTTAAAAAGAATTTTGAATTATATGTTAAAAAGAATTTTGAATTATATGTTTGATACATGGCACTCATAATGTGAAACCTTTACGAGATGATATCAAAGCAAATCAGTGTTATAGGAGATTAAAAAAAAAAGGTGAAGGCTAGTTTTGCAATTAACAATTAAGACTCATTTAGCCATTTATGTAATAGTCTAAGTAGCTACTGTAAATAGCTAAGTCCTGTATCGTATTTCCTCTATTTCAATTTATGTGAACCTATTTCCTTCTTAGTCAGTGCCCAAATGAATGACTTCTTTCCTAATTTGGAAACAAATTCACTTTATGAAATGATTTACAACCACACAAATATTCAAGACTTATTTTGAACCACAAATTTCAAAAGTCTTCACTCTTTCTTAAATATCGTGCTCAGTCAAATGGGTTCACATAAATTAAAACGGAGGAAGTATTATATGGATCTGGCTCGCCTCCAGTAGGTGATCTCTCCAATTTCTCCATTACCATTTTAAATGAGTTACACGTGTCCCCTTGAATATTTGATGGCCCAGATTAATTAAGTTAACTAATTGGTATAAACTATGGTCACCATTGCTTTCTCACTTCCCGCCTTCTTCAATCCTTGTGGACTGCAAGCACTTATATCTATCCAATCTCTAGATCCAATTACGTTGAACAAGAAGATGCAGATTACTAGCACAAAATCACTACTTTAATTTCATTACCTCTATCTTCACACCACGATAAAAAAAGAAAAAAAAAACTTCATCCCAATTCCCAAGTCTCTTGATAAGAAGAGAACAAAATCAAAAGGATGCACATTGGTGGGTTGGGGGGGGGGGGGGGGGGAGGGAGGGAAATTCAAGAATCCAAGAAAATGAGACAGCATTCGATTACTTGAAAGTTTGGTTTTAACAACAATGGAGATGGACAAGGGTTGCTGTTTCCTTCAGGACAGAAAACATTTTGCAATGTGGGGATTCCTTGAAAATAAAGACTTAGAGACGGCATGCAAATCGGGAAAAGGGAAAACAAAGGGTTGCAAACTTTGTGCTTTTCTTATGAGATCAGCTACTTTTTCTTGGGTTTTTCTTTGTTTCTTGTTTTGTATTTATAATTGTCATCTTCAATCGAGAATACTCTCTCCTTCTCTTTTGAGATTCTCCCTATTTCTTCATATTCTTGATAGAAATTTCAGAGTTATGAAATTGTAGTTTTCCACTTGTTTGGTCTACACAATTAGAAGTTTGCATTTACTTGCTCTGTTTTCTAGAGAAATTTGGAAGCAAGGGAAGGGTTTTTTCCTGCTGTGGCAATGGAAGGAAACAGGGAACCGAGAGGGGGGAGAGAAATGTGGTAACTATAGTTAATGGTACTTGGTTTAACTTAATTAATCTGCGTCACTAAATAATCAAGGGGACACGTGTAAATCATTTAGAATTGCAATGGAGTAACTGGAGAGATCACCTACTGAAAGTGAGCGAGATCCGTATTATATTACCTTTAACATGCACTCTGTTACCCTCAAGTGAGCGACAAGTAGTAAAAGACCATTACTAGGCCTTACATTAACATTCTGAAATACATTTATATGTTCTTTGTTCGTAGCTTTGAAGTCATAGTGATACGACATGATTTTTGAGTAATCTAACATGATAACTAGGTTGAATATAACATAAAGTCATATTAGTCTAACATGAGTTGCCTGCCATCGTTTAGAAGTGTAACTTTTTTCTTCTTATTTGTTTGTAATTTTGAAATAATGACGAACCAACATAATTTATGAGTAATCTAATAGGACAGGTAGGTTGAAGATAGCATGAAGCCACACTGGTCTATCATGACTTGCATGCCAAAATTATGAAATGTACGTCTTCCTCTTCTTTGTTTGTAGCTTTGGAATCGTGAGTATCCGACATGATTTGTGAGTAATCCGACCGGACAGCTAGATTGGATATAGCATGAACGATCAAACCAGTCTGTCACGACTTGCATCCAATAGTTTACATATTTCTTCCACTTCCCGGTGTCTCTTTACCATCTCTATCGCTTAGCTTAAGCATACTTTAAGCTAGAATTATCTTATCAAACTTGAAACGGTCAATCATACACAAATATAAAATACGAGGAATAAAATTTAAGTACCGTTCCCAAAATACCCCTTTTGTGCAAATAACCCAATTATAAGCTCACTTGCTTTTGCATTGTCAATTGTACTTCAATCATAACAACCAAATCTTCAAAATATAGAAAGAGAGCGAACAACTTTTACCTAGAATAGGACAGTCCACCTACAGGCTACAACTTCCTCAAAGTAGGGCTGAGCATAAATATCGAAAATTAAAAAATTAGACTGAACCGAACCGAACTAGTTTGGTTCGGTGTTTAGTGTCCACCTTCAAAAAATCGAAATCGAAATAGCCGAACTGAAGTTTGATAAAACCGAACCGAAGAACCGAACGCCCACCGAAATTTAATACTTTACCCAAAAAAAAAATTAAAATAGTTCAGGCCCATTAAGTTTAAGCCAAAAAAAAATCAATTGTAACGAGCCCTCTTTGCTTTTGTATCCCTAATTGTCCACTTCAATTGAGAAAATCAAATATCCTTAACAAAGGAAGGTGATTAGGATGCGTTTTTAGGATTAATGTATGTCCTTTATGTGTTTTCTTAATTATTCTTACGGTATGTATATAACATCTAGTAATCCTATATCATGGTTATGATTTTCTGTTCTTGTGTAATCCTGTTTGTTTGATTTTGATTTGAATTTACCAGTTTTATGTTTTATTGCTTTTGAGAATATGAATTAGTATAAATGAAATCGCTTCTAATATCATATTAAAAAAACCGAATTGAAAAAATCGAAACCGAACCGAACCGAAAACGCAACCGAAAGAACCGAACCAAACTAGTTTAGTTCTGTGTTCGGTGTCCACCTTCAAAAAATCGAAACCGAAATAGCCGAACCGAAGTTTGATAAAACTGAACCGAAGAACCGAACGCCTACCCCTACCCCAAAGTGGTAAAGGTGTGAGTTAGGGCAAGACAGCCGGTACGGTGTAACTGCGTATATAACTTTTCACACTTACAATTCATTCATGTTCCTCAAAGTTAGGTGTTAGATAAATTAATTTTTTCATTCGCGGTGCTTGAAAATAGTTGTTTAATGTTATTTCACTCTAATATTATAAATTTTATAACATTTTGAAATGTACTTTTCCTCTTCTTTATTTGTAGTTTTAAATCTTTATGATATACATTATAATATGTGATTAATCCAACACCATAATTATGTTAAATATATATCATGAGGTCATATTGGTTTCTCATGAATTACATGCCACAATTCTAAAATCTACCTTTTTTTTTAACTTTCAAATAATGACTATCTGACATAAATTATGAGTAATCCAACAAGACAATGAGGTTGATTATATCATGATGTCATAACGGTCTGACATGACTTGCATGCCACAATTCTGAAATATATATTTCTTCCTCTTCTCTGTTTGTAGCTTTGAAATCATGATGTTCTGAGATGATTTGTAAGTGATCTCCCCAACAAGGGTTGTGCTGGAGTGGTAAATACTCCTTCATTCTTAACAAGAGGTCTTTGGCTCGAACACTAGGCATGGAATCGCCTTTGTTAGGGGGCGCTTTACCCCCCAATGTGGGACTTTCAGATGTGAATCCGAATTTAATCGGAATCCAATATAGATATCGAACACCAAGTAGGAAATTAAAAAAAAAAAAAGAGAGTAATCCAATTACATAGCAGTTTGGTTGAATACCCATGAAGTTAGACCCATCAATCTATCATGACTTGTATGCCATATTTTCACTGATTTTGATTTCGCTTGTCAGCGTGTCTTCACCATCTTTGGTGCTCAGCTTAAAGATATTTCAGTTTAAAAGATTCTTTTTATTATTAAAATGGAAGTTCCCTCAAATATTGTAGACAGCTTTAAATACCTACTCCAAAGTATCTCTTTGTACAAATCACACTTTTTTTTTTTTGCGCAAACAAAGGTATTTTATTTATTGGAAGTAAAACTAAGCTAGGTATTTTATTTATTGGAAGTAAAACTAAGCTATTACTCCCTCCGTCTCAATTTAAGTGTCTTAAATTTTTTTGATCTGTCTCAAAAATAGTGTCCGTTTTTATATTTAGTAAGTTTTCCAATCTCAAGGCATGTTTAAGATCACAAGATTTAAAAGATTACACATATCTTTTATTTAAAATCACAAGATTCAAAAGTGTCCCTTTATTTCTTAAATCCCGTGCCCAGTCAAACTAAGACACTTAAACTAGGACGGAGGGAGTACAAGTTTATTCCAGCAGATGTTAAACGTTTAATTGCAATACCTGCTAAGTCATATTGAAAGGGACATAAATTTAGGGCTGTTCAAATGAGACCGAAAAATCGATCTAAACTGATAAACCAAGTCAAACCGACTTAATAAATTGAAAACCGGCTTGGTTTGATTTCGTTTGGTTTAAAACTTTTAAAAACCGATAACATTTGGTTTGGTTTGGTGTTTAAAAAAAAAAAAACCAAATCGGTAAATAAATACATATCTAAATAATATACACACACATATTAGATATTAATTAAATTTTATCTATCTTCTTCATAATTTTGGGTCATTCGAAGTCCAATACTAATTTAAATTTGCTAAATCTTTTCCTTTGGTGGAATAAGGCCTATCAATTGCCTTACACTTGCTAAATGGTACATGAGGCTTGTTAAGTGTCTTCGTCAATCCTTTGGCTAATTCACTTGTCTAAAATGTTTACTCTTGATTTATTAGACCATTTGATTCCTAGTGGTGTTCTTGTTCTGTTCCGCACATTTTCTTAGGGGAATGAAAGATTTTTTTTTTAATAGCCAAGAGCAATTGTTAAACAGTGAGTGTACGAAAAGTGTATTGTGCTTGAAAGCGTGTAAGGTCATTTGCTGAAGGTGTTTGTTAAAGTGGATATCTTTTGCTCATTATCCACTTTCAACTCTTTTCGTTCATTAATTTTCAAGTGGTCTTTGGTATTTGAGTTCATGATTATTCTTTACTTTTGAATGTGATTTACCGCTGCTTTGTTTATTGGTCATTAGATTGTTGTTTCGGTTTATTGCCTTATCTTGCTAAGAAATAAATCCTAATTTATTGTTGAATTTGAATCATGAAGATGAGGCAAATTTGTGTAGTATTTACTTGCACTTTGGGTTATGTGTCTGTCGTTGTTGTATCTTTTTTTCATTTTTTGTATCTCACTTGTATTTTTTTTTTCATTATAAAAAACATACTTAAAACCCTCAAAAACCAAACCAAATCGATAAAACCTATCGAAACCAATAAAATTTATACTACAATGGTTTGATTTGGTTTAAACAAAAAAACCGGACCATGAACACCCTAGATATAACATAAAAGGTGGGGATAGACTAAAGCAAGTAACATCTTGCATATTAATTAGTTAGAACCAGAGCTTTGCCATGTCGATGAGCTAACGCATTGGCCACACATTTTGCTTCTCTGAAAATGTGGACAGCTTCCAGTATTAGTAAATCAGACCAAAAGGTGTGAGTATTTACATAAGCTCACTTGCTTTTATTTACATAAGCTCACCTGCTTTTGTTTTGTCAATTGTACTATTCGTTCATAGGTAGAGAGTGAACAACTTTTATCTAGAGAATAGGACAATCCACCTACACCTTCCAAAAAATGCCATTATATATGGCAATGATGCATGTGAGCTGGGGCAACTGTTTTTCAACTTTTCACTCTTACAAAGTTCTAAAGAAGTTAAATTAAGCTTTTTTTGAAAAGTGTACATTTGTTCCACCTCCCAAAGACCCAAACTCCGTCACCATACATAACCATTGACATCTTCTTCTTTCTATATTATGCAAATATTCTTGAAGATACTGAAAAAGATATAACAATAAATGAAATATGTTAAAACACTCTAATATTCATGTCAGGCAGCTAACACAGCTGGCTAACTATATGACAAAAACTCTTTTCTATAAAAACAGAGTAGACAACATATAAAAACAGAATATAGACAGCAATAATTTTACTACTGTACCTTTTTTTTTTTTTTTTGGTTTATCGGGAAAAAATTACCTAATTTGTTTGACTTGGTTCAATTAATTTCATTTTATTTCCTTACTTACCAGTTTATATTTGGTCTTGAGTGCATTTTATTAATCTTGATATTTTCCATGATTAATAAATGCAATTTGTAACTCTCAAACGGTCTACTCAACAATAATGGTGGAAAAAGAAGGGGGAAAAAAAAAGAGATTAACACGTTTGAGAAAAGAACTGTTCTCTAAACTATTTGACATGAATAACTTGTTCTTTCACGTGCAATTTTTCATAAGAGAAAAGGTAAATTGTTACGTCTCGTAGCTTTTTCTTTTTTAATTCATTGTATGCACATTCCTTGTCCTCGTTCAATAGTGTCATTTTGTAGCTTTTTATTCTTAAACACGTCCTATTTACTGCGTGAGAAAGATTTTTAAAAAAAGTTACTCTTATAACACTGGAGAAATTTCCGATATTTTTACTTTAATATCAATGTAAAATTTAACATATCTAATTCTGTGTTAGAACAAGTTCAATTCTCCGCTTTATATAGAGATGATGACATGGAATGAGTACAATAAATAATAGCTAAGCCCCAACCATAAACAAGTTTGAGATTCATTATATAAATTTTTACTGACCGCATTTCTCCACTAAATAAAATACTCATCTCAGTCAGTGATATGGGATGAACAGAGGCGGATCCAGGATTTGAAGTTTATGACTTCCTGCAGCGATCTCAAGTTACTATACAATAATAATTGAGTTCACAATCAAATATTTATACTCAATTATTTATTATAATTAAAGAATTTTTTAAACAGTGTATGAGCAAAAGCTACAGATCAGTTCCTGTAAAATCGTAGTTAACACACTGGATCCAGAGACAGATCCAGAATTGTGAATTTATGGGTTCTGAAAATGCAGCTTATTGAGTGCCAGAAAATTATTTGTACGAATTCAATGAATATTTCTAACGTAAATAGAGGATTTTTATCAAAGCTACTGGGCTTCGGCTCTAAGAATGAGTCACTTTAACTATAGAGAGAAGCTATTTTCCCCCAATAATGGATAAGAAATATAGTTGTGTGGTCAACGGCATGTGAAAATTAGAGCGAAATGGTTTCTATACTTATTGTGTAATAAAAATTAGCTAGGCAGTAGTTGTATTACACTAAATTGAAAAATTAATCTTATGCTAAGAACGTACAAAATTATCGACATTTGTAGTTGGTGAACATTGATAAAACCAGCATAATCCTTAGAAAAGAATGATCATTACGTTGACAAATTCGAGTATAGACACCACCACTTGTGCATGAATAATTAATATTTGATTTTGGATTTTTACCAATTCTCACCTACCAACTAATTTGGTAGACCAGGGCTTGCAAAGTCTAACAAGTCTTTGTACCACGAGGTCAAAATCTGGCCACACACTATAATAAGAAGAGGACTTTTGGGCAATAGAACTCAATGACTTGTTAATTTATTTAAGCGGGAAAATAGGAAGCAAAGAGGAAAAGGTGAAAGGAAAAAAATAGAAAGATTAAAGTAAAGGAAGTAAAAAAAAAAGAAAAAAAGTAAATTGTGGTTGGTGCCCAAACCCACGATTTTTTAGACCTATATAATCCCAAATATTACACATAGTTCTATCGCACTTGGTTTCCATTCTAAAGTAACAAATAAACTAAAAACTTTAGCTCCAAGAATGGGTAGCTTATCATTTGAGAAGGTATAATTCTTACATCCATCTTCTTCTTGTTCTGATCAAGAAATTAAACAACTCCACATTATTTTGTAAATTCTTGTTTTTTGCCCTCTAGCTCCCAAAGGATTATTTTTTGTTTTATTATTGTTTGTCTACTTATGAAACTAAAATCTAACTCATGGCAGTGGCCAGATTATGGAATTGAATTCTTATCATTTTTCATTAATGTCCTTTTAGCATCTAAAAGAAACTTATCTCCATTTTGCTCTTTTAGTTTTCTTGATGACTTGAGGGTCAATCCTATTTTTGTTTTTTCCTTCATCTTCTTGCATGGTTTCGTGTTCCTTTTCATGGAAATTCAATGGGAAAGAATGGTATACATTTCCCTAATTTCTTATGTTGTGGACAAATGAACCAAAAGATCAAAATTAACACTCATATACTTTTTCTTTCCTTATCATAGTTAGTTATCTGCATGGTTCTTTACTTCAATTTCCTTACCACGCAAAAGTTTGTGGCAGGTTGTAAGTACGTCCCCTCCACAGTTAACGAGAGGTTTCATAGTTGAACCTTGAAAACATAGTTGTCTTTTATAGGGAACGTTCAGAGGCTGAGCCAGGATTTTTAGTTATGGGTTCTGGACAATTCTTTTTGTTTACTGGTTCTAAATAGATTATTTGTACATATTAAATGATTTCTTAAATACAAATATAAGGTTTGAGCCAAACTTATTGGTTTTTGTAGAACCTGTAGCTAGCATTGTGGCTTTACCACTGAGAGCGCTTTACCCACAAAACGGTTCCCGACACTATTTCGGATTAGTCAGACTCTAAGCGGATACTGATTGGGAAACCAAAAAAATGTTCTATTTCCATTTAAATCATCACAAACAAGTCTGTTCGTGTTGATGAAAAATTGTTTCTGTTCTATTTTTTGAAGGACTTTGAGCCATCAGCTATGACTCCTAGAGGATTGGCACCACCTGGATTAATACCAAATGGAGATTTTGGAGAAATGAAGAGACTGAAGGTGACTTCTACACCTACTACACCAAGAAAGAATTTGAACCTTTCAGTGACTGAGCCTGGCAAAAATGATGGACCAAGCCTTGACTGTACATTGATGAACTATATTGATACACTTACCCAACGTATCAATTACCATATAGGTAAACTAATCTTTTTTATGTATTGCCAACCTCTCCATCAAATACCTTAGTGCTTACGAATATAACATATAATATTAAGTTTATACAATCATGCTACTTGTTAAGTATTGCATATAAATCTTTTGATAAGCATAAGTTGAAAATCCAGTAAAAATGATAATTAACCTGTTATCACAAGTTTAAATTCTCGATAGTGTTAAAATTTATATACTTTGTCAGTGCATATGACTTATATATAGTATATGATATTTTATGTGTTCGACGTATTTTTATCTATCTGTCTCTACAGTATATTGCTGACAAAATTGACATGCAAGAATGTTCTAATAAGTCTGGGTCAATTACTCTGTTCCACGATGTCGGGTTGACAATTTATTTTAGAACAAAATGAAATTGGAGAACTTGAAAATAGAATTTAAGGTATATGCCTAATTGACAAAATCACCATCTCGAGCAATTTCGAATAATTGACTAACTAATGCTGTCAGAAATCGGGGTTAACGTTGGCAAAAATTTACCGGTAGGTGTTTACATGAAATCAATATATTACATGTCATGTATTACAATATAAACTTCTTTTACTTAATCATAGTTAATTAACGTGTATTTTATTAAATCAGCTAACCATGATAATTTATATTAATTTTGTGTAAACACCCAACACTTCTTCCGATGAATATAAACAGAAATTTCTTAAGTGGTTATTTTCTTTGTTCTTTTTGGAACAAATTAAAGACTACATCGTCTAATATCATTAAAAATAATTAGGATAATTTATTTATTTATTTGCTTGTATTAATATGCAATGATGAGTTGTTCATTCTTGTTTGTTGGTTTTCTTCTTTTCAGGTTATCCAGTTAACATATGCTATGAGCATTATGCAAGCTTGGCCCCACTTTTGCAATTCCACTTAAATAATTGTGGTGATCCATTTCTTCAAAACACTGTGGATTTTCATTCAAAAGATTTCGAAGTCGCTGTTTTGAATTGGTTTGCAGATTTATGGGAAATTGAAAGAGATCAATATTGGGGTTATGTTACAAATGGTGGCACAGAAGGAAATCTCCATGGCATTTTGGTTGGGTAAGCACCAATTTTGACCAATTTACTCTATCAATTACTCAATCTGTCCCAAATTAACAGTCACTTTAGCTTAAAAATATTGTCTCAAATTAACTGTCACTTTTAGAATTCAAGATCGGAGCTAACAATTATTTTCATCATATCCTTAATATCAAGGGAGTAGTGCTTTTTAATATTACTCATATCTTTGAGAAACCTTTTAGAATGCTTCTAATAAAATTTATAGAGCTAGAATGGTTGGTCACCATTTAGTACACACTAAAAAAAAAACATTATCTTATTTTTTTAAAGTTTGAGTGCGTGAACCCAAAACACTTTCTTCAACCGCTATGCAAAATTGAACACCAAATCAGGGACCCAAGTGTATAAATTATATTCAAAAGAAAGAAGTTACGAGAAATATTCCCTTTATCACCTAATTAACAAGTAACAAGACTAAAGAACTTTGGGATCGGAAAGTCAATATTTAAATTGGGAAAATGAAAATTTTTGAGAATGAGATCATGGATACGAAAGCAATTTAAAAAGTAAAAGAGTTTTTTTTTTTTTTTGACTTCTCTAAATTAATTTCTTATTTTTTGTTTTTGCAGGAGAGAATTACTTCCAACTGGGATTTTATATGCATCAAAAGACTCTCATTACTCAGTCTCAAAAGCAGCAATGATGTACAGAATGGACTTTGAAACGATTAATGCATCTATACATGGAGAGATGGATTATTCAGATTTGAAAACAAAATTACTTCAAAACAAGGGCATACCAGCAATAATTAATGTTACAATTGGTAAATATTCTAATATCTTATTCTTTTCAATTTTGTTAGCTATAGAGCTTGAGGATCATTTTTAATTTCTTACACATTTTCTAATAATTATTGTTTTAATTATAGGTACTACCTTCAAAGGAGCTGTTGATGACCTTGATATTATTCTTCAAACTCTTGACGATTGTGGCTATACACACGATCAATTTTATATCCACTGTGATGCAGCACTGAATGGGCTTATTATCCCTTTTATCAATAATGTAAGTTTGTTTTTCTTACTTGCATCTTAAAAGATTTGAGTATTATAGCCTAACACAAAAGCAATTCTAAAATTTGAAATCGTGTTTTATAACAGATGATTTCTTTCAAGAAACCAATTGGAAGTGTTACAATTTCTGGTCATAAATTTTTGGGATGTCCAATGCCATGTGGAATTCAAATAACAAGGAAAAGTTACATTAACAACCTTTCAAGAAAAGTTGAATACATTGCTTCAGTGGATGCGACAATTTCAGGAAGCAGAAATGGCTTAGCTCCTATCTTCTTGTGGTACAGTCTAAGTGCTAAAGGTCAAATTGGACTTCAGAAAGACGTTAAGAGATGCCTTGACAACGCCAAATACTTAAAAGACCGTCTTCAACAAGCAGGAATTAGTGTAATGCTCAATGAGCTTAGCATCATAGTTGTGCTTGAGAGGCCTCATGACCATGAATTCGTTCGTCGTTGGCAACTTTCTTGTGTGAGAGATATGGCACATGTTATTGTCATGCCAGGCATCACTAGAGAAACTCTGGATAATTTCATCAATGATTTACTGCAACAAAGAAAAAAATGGTACCAAGATGGAAGAGTTAGTCCTCCTTGTGTTGCCAGTGATATTGGTGCCCAAAATTGTACTTGCTCTTATCACAGAATCGATTTCATCATCCCATAGAGAGCCATGAGAATCCATTCAGATCTCTCTTTGCTATACCAAGTGTGTCTTCTATAGACATGGCATTTTGTAACTTTTTATTTCTTCATTTTTTTATCCACTTCAAAGAGAATTGTATTCTACATGTAGTGTCAGTATTGTACCACATAAATGTACTAATGTCGTGGGAAATACATGGTTTGATAAAATCTTATATGATGAGTCTTTTAGTATAAAGCAATAAACATGTGTGTAAAATTTCAACATATAATTAGTGTTAATGCCATAATCTTTTCTGCCTTATTTTCAATACCAATTTGCAAAAATTACTTTTTGAGCTTTACCCTCTTGATGGATATATCACCTTTTTCATATTTATAAGCAATTGATTTAAGAAATAATTTCTTTTGTCCTAAATGGATGCCAATTTAATTTCTTAAATATGGAAAATTTAATTTCAGTCGTCTCTCAAAATTGACATAACTCGAGGACCTCCACTATAGTTAAAAATTTAAAATATTATCTCTTCTAATTGACACATATCTAATTAATTAATCGAATCATTGAACCCCTCCAACTCTCTGAAATGATCATATTCTCCTTTATATTAATGCTTATTTCTTGTTTTATTTACTTTTTTAAAAGTAATTTCAATATCTAGTGAACTCATAGAGTCATAGTAGTAAAAGCTCCATTAATGGAAATCTAATCGAGTTGAAATGAGATGAAGAAGGAGAAATAAGAGAGAAGGAAGAAGGAGAATAGAGAGAGAAGGAAGAGCAGTTATAGAGAGATGATTTTTACATTGGATTGAAAATATCTTTTATGAGCTTGAAGCTATACAATGACTTAGCTCAAGCTTATATTTATTTCTCTAACTAACACACTAACTAACTACTCAAAGAATCATGCTTAACAACCACTCTCAACCATAGTTACTTGCTAACTGTCTAGGCTAGTTAACACTCCTCCTCAAGTCTATGGTTGAAATAGGTTCTTGACTCCTAACTTGCTGAGTAGATACTGATGCTGAACATTTCCAAGGCTCTTGGTGAATAAATCTGCTAGTTGTTCTTTAGTGTGTATATGCTCAGTCTTCAACATTCCCTGACAAAGTGACAATCAGTGTCAATATGCTTTGTCCTCTCATGAAAGATGGGATTTGCTGCAATTTGAATTGCAGCTTTGCTATCACATATCATCTTTACTGGCACTTCAACACAAATCCCAAGTTCTTTAAAAATTCCAACTAACCAGGTCACTTCTAAGAAATCAATGATTCACCAAACTTCATTAGATAACTAGTCACTGATCTTCTAGACTCTAAGCATGCACCCCAATCAGGATCACAATAAGCAACAAGTTAACTTGTATTATCTGATGGCATTAGAAAACCAAGTCTAGGTGTTCCTTTGATATACCTTACTACTCTAAGTGCTGCTTCCCAATGACACTGCTTTGGAAAATGTATGTACTGACTTAGAACCTGAACAACAAATGCTAAATCAGGTCTGGTCATTTTAAGATACAACAACCGCCCTACCAACCTCTGATAAGGTCCTGGATTTGTAAGAATTGTGTCCTTGGATACACTATTGTCCTGAATACATTTGTCATACTGCCTTGAGGTCAGTTTTTTTTATTAAACTCGAGTGGTTTTCCTGCTGGTTTGGCTCCTCCTAGCCCAGTTTCAGCTATCATTTTCAATGCATACTTTCTTTGACACATAATTATTCCCTTGCTAGATCTTGCAAACCCAATGCCTAGTTCAGCTATCATTTTCAATGCATACTTTCTTTGACACATAATTTTTCCCTTGCTAGATCTTGCAAACTCAATGCCTAGAAAGAACTTGCGTTCCCCAAGATCCCTCATTTTAAACTTAATTCTGTAAAGCTTCTCTAGTGTCACACAAAAGTTATTGATTGTTGCATGTAATCAACAAATCATCTACATAAATTAACACTATCACAGTGTCATTACTGCTCCTCCTTGTGAACAGTGAATAATCCTAGTGACTCTGCTGAAATCCCATTTGAATCAAGGCTTCAGTGAGTTTCAAATTCCATTGCCTAGGAGCCCGTTTGAGTCCATACAGAGACTTGTTTAGTTTGCAAACCTTATGAGACTTCCCTGTCTTGCAAAACCATCAAGAATCTTCATATACACATCCTCAACTAAGTCACCATTGAGAAATGCATTACGTACATCCATTTGATAGATATACTAATGCCTAGAAGCAGCAATAGCCCCAATGGTTCTAACAGTGACCATTTTGGCAACAGGAGATAATGTTTCACCATAATCCAAACCTTCCCTCTGACTATACCCCTTTGCAACTAACCTAGCTTTAAACCTCTCAACTTCCCTATTAGGTTTTTACTTAACCTTATAAATCCTCCTGCAACCAATGGCTTTGTGACTAGGAGGCAAATCCACCAATGACCAAGTCTGATTGTCTTCTAAGGCAGCAATCTTTAACCTCATAGCTTCAATCCATCTAGGGTCAGAAGAAGCCTCTTCGAAAGAGGAGGGTTCTGAATTGGTAGAATAAATAGATAGAGCCAGCCTGTAAGCAGATGACGAGTGATCATTAAAAACAAATTGAGCCATAGGATAGGTACACTTAGGCTTTTTAGCAAGAATTATATAATTCTTCAAGCACAATGATTGTTCGCATTGTCTTGATGATTTTCTAATGTCAGGAATTTTTTATACCACTGGGATTTCCTTAGTAGTGACAAAAACATCAATAGTATCATCATTAAAAGTAATATCTTGACCTCCATTTTCTTGAAAATCTGTAGTAGCATGTGAGTCTTCAGGGATCTGCACTTCCATATGTGGCACTATCGATGGAACATGTGGCACTACTGCACCACTTTGGTTAGTAACATCTATATAGAAACTAGGAGAAATAGACACATCACTTGGCATAGTTGAGTTTATCACATTCAACACTGGATTGGTAAAAGTAGTCAAGTCCTTAAAAGGAAAGATATTTTCTTGAAAAGTAATATTTCTGTTAACTAGAAATGTTTTGGAGTGAAAGTCATACACACATACCCTTTCTGAGTGGAAGAGTAGCCCATGTGCACTGAAGGTATATCTCCTGGAGAAAATTTATCCAAAGGTTTAGAGCTGGTAGCATAACATAAGACAACCAAACACTCCGAGATGTGAGAGATTAGGAGGATGCAAATAAAGTCTTTCAAAAGGAGATTTAAACTTGATCACCATGGAGGGAAATCTAATGATAATTTATATTTTTGTAGATACACACTCACCCCAAAACTTTAATGGAACAACAACTTGAAACCTGAGAGATTTGGCCACTTGTAGTATGGTTTTATGCTTTCTTTCAGCAATGCCATTCTGCTGAGTATATAATCATGTACTCTGATGTAGAATGCCAAGACTAGATAACATTGCTTCAAAATTTGTGCTAAAAATTATCTTCAATTATTTGTTCTTAAGACTTTAACAGATGAAGAAAATAGATTCTGAACTTGAGTAAGAAAGTTTCTCGTTACCATTATAGTGTCAGATTTAGATGTAATCAAGAAATTTCAACTGTATCTGGTGTAATCATCTATCACAATTACAAAATGTTTCTTTCCATTACATGTTCGCACCCTGAAAGATCCCCGAATGTCACAATGAACAAATGCAAAAGAAGACTTAGACTCATGAGTACTCAACTGAAATGGTAACTTTGTATGCTTAGCTAAGGGGCATACAGTAAAATTAGGATTAACATTTTGAAGATTACTATGTGACTCATGTTGTTTTATTAAATCTATAGGAGCATGGCCGAATCTTTTATGCCATAGAGTACTATCTCCTGGTAAGATGACCGTATTGACACACCTAGGAGTGGTTGATGTTTGAGATAGCTGCTGAATCCCTTCCTTGATGATATAAAGTACATGTTCCTCCTTACCAATCCCCATCACCTGACCACTGTAAAGATCCTGGAAATACATAAATTAGGGAACAAAGCTACTAAACATTGTAGTTCCTTTGTGAGCTTTGAGACTGATAAAAAATTGAACTTAAATTTAGGAAGATATAGCATATTAGATATCTTCTTATCCTTAAGTACATTTGCACTTCTAGTGTGAGATAAATTTACTACACTTCCTATTGGTAAATGCACTTTATTTTTGTTTGTGTCTTTAGGTTGAATGTTATCTAGCATGTCTAGCTGATAAGTCATGTGATGTGTTTCCCCAGTATAAACAATGCATTCCTTATTGATATATTTAGATAGTAATGCAATAAGAACACTACCTACTGCAGCAGCCTTGTATGAATTGTCAGTTCCTTCTTCCTTTCCTTAAGCTAGCATACGCATAATTTGTTGGTACTGCTCCTGAGTAAAGAATGATGTAGGTTCAGGTGTGGATTTCTGCTAACCATGTTGAACTGATGAAGTTTTTGGTGTCTTTCCTTTAAGTTGTTCATACTGTGCTATTCCTTGCTCAACTGCATCATATACTCCAAAACCTCCCATATTTTCACTTTTCTTCTTTGATTTGAAGTTGGAAGGATATCTCACTATCTATAGCATTCATCCTTAGAGTGACCTTTACAACCACAATGCTCATATTTCAGTAGTTCTCTTCCTGGCTTGTAGGTATTCACACCACTGCTAGATGTTTTACTATTGAAATTTCTGTTGTTGTACATAACAACACTATCCATCACACTTCTGTTGCTATATATAGCAGCACTATCCATCATACTTTTGTTGCTATACATAGCAGCACAATCCATCATACTAGACATATACCCAACCTGAGTACTGCTAGCTAGATTCCTTTGACTCTTCTGATCAATAATCAAGGAGTAAGCCTTGTTCACACTAGGAGTTGGATCCATCATCAGTATTTGACTACTAGACTGAGTGTATGACTCATTTAAACCCATAAGAAACTGTAACAATCTTTCATACTCAAAATATTCATGAAATTTTCTAGACTCTAGACATGGACAGTCAGGGCAGGGTATGATTGCATCAACTTCAGTCCACAAATCTCTCAACCCTGAGAAATAATCAGTCACAGTCTGAGTACCTTGTGTGAATGTGTGGATTTCCTTATGCAAGTAAAACACATGAGATCCATTAACTTTTTCAAATCTCTCCTTTAGTTCACACCACACCTTATATGGACTAGAAGTATATACAACAGTACTTAACAATCCTGGCCTAATAACACTCATTATCCATGACAACAGTACATCATTACATTTTTGCCATAGATCATACAATTCAGGTGCAAAACTACTTTTAGGATATCTACCATCAACAAATCCAATTTTGCTTTTACATTGTAGTCTAATTCTTATAGATCGACTACATAAAGCATAATTTTCAGAACCGGTAAGCTGAAGTTAGATTAGTGAACTACCTGGAGTGTCATTAGGTTGCAAATACAGAGGATGATTATGATCTACAGTCGAATTGTTACCAAAGATAGAGCTAGTTGTTCCAGAAGTTGTTCCTCCATATGTATTGGCTGCATGTGCATTTACAACTTCAGTTTCATTTGAATTTGTGTTATATGTGTTGTTTGTTGTATTATCAACCACCATTAGATAATTTTGAATATCTAAACCCTAGATTTTTATGTCTATGTTTGCAACTTGGATTCAACTGTATGAGCTGAAATTAATTGCGCCTGCTAGTAATTTATTTTTCTCAACGATTTTGTGATTAATTTCTATCAATAACCGCAACTCTGATACCATGAAAGCTCCATTAATGGAGATCTAATCGAGTTGAAATGAGATGAAGAAGGAAGAAGGAGAATTCAGAGAGAAGGAAAAACAGTTATAGAGAGAGAATTTTTACATTTGATTGAAAATATCTTTTATGAGCTTGAAGCTTTACAATGACTTAGCTCAAACATATATACATTTCTTTAACTAACACACTAACTAACTATACAACTAATCATACTTAACAACCACTCTCAACCAGATTTACTTGCTAAATGTCTAGGCTAGTTAACAAGTAGCATACGTGTTTTTTTTTATATAAAGATAAAGAACAAAAAACTAACGAAGAACCGTGAAGTTTGATGTTCTATGAACTGTTTGGTCAACAAAACAAATTTTTGAAGTTAAATATGGTTTAAATTTTGCACAAGAGAAAACTGTCTATAATGAAAATCAAGTTTAAAAATATGCATATACTGTATTAACATTCTTTATAGGTCTCTTAAGTTTGTTGATGTATTCTGGAGAAAGGTCAAAAATGTCCCTAACATATAGAAAAGGATTTATATTTGCCCTCCTTTACCTATTGTACCCAAATAGCCCGTAAGGGAAATTTTCGGGTTAAAAATGTCTCTCTTTTTACCTATTGGACCTTAATTGCCCTTAACATTAATTTTCGAGAAAAACATGTACCTTATTTTAGCGGAATTATGAGATGACACATTTGTGGATTTAATTAAATGGCAAAATACATCAAAACACCCCTAAACTATACCCAAAATGTCGATATCACACCTAAACTATACGAGCGACCTATTACACACCTTAACATCTTAAAAGTGAATTTAAGATCACCCTGCAAGGTATTATACCACTTTCACAGCGTGTGGTGTTCCACACGCGCATGCCACGTCAGCGCCACGTATTTTCAGTACTTTTTCTTTTTTCTTTTTAAAATTATTATAATTTTTTTTTTGCAACTTCCTCTTCTTTATTCAACCATCCCCCTAACCCCTCCCCTTCTCCTCCACATTCCCGCCACCCCCAACCCCACCCCCTTCTCCTCCACCTTCCCGCCACCCCCCAAAGGGCAGTTCGTGCAATTTCTTCATTGTTTTCCGATTTGAAGGGCAGTGCGTGCAATTTCTTCATTGCCCATTTGAAGGGCAGTCCGTGCAATTTCTTCATTGCCAATTTGAAGGGCAGTTCGTGCAATTTCTTCATTATTTCTAATTTGAAGGGCAGTGCGTGCAATTTCTTCATTGCCCATTTGAAGGGCAGTCCGTGCAATTTCTTCATTGCCCATTTGAAGGGCAGTCCGTGCAATTTCTTCATTGTTGTTTAACAACAATGAAGAAAATTTCCCATTTGATGCAAATTTCTTCAATATTTCCCATTTTATTTTATAGATAGATTAGAGCAACAGATTTGCTATCAACGTTACATCAATGGAAATTCACAAGTATACCAATGGAGGATTGTTGCTTTGGTGGTGGAGTTTGACCGGGGAGGGGGAGGAGAACGGCGGTGGGGAGGGAGGGGGGAGGGTGGTGTTGGTGAAATGAAGAAAAAGGGTTTGGGGGTGTAGGGTGGCGTGAAGGTGTAGGAGAAGGGAGGGCGCGGTGGCAGTGGTTTGAAGCTGGAAGAGATGGGGGTGGCGTGGGGTGGGGTTGTGGGGGGGGGGGGGGGGGGCAGTGGTGGTGGAGGAATAATTTTTTAAAAAAAATTATTTTAATTTGACTTCACTTGCCTATTTTTGAATTATAAATTTTATTTATGCCACATCAGCTCTGGAGGGGTAAAAAATATCACTTTTAAGATGTTAAGGTGTGTAATAGGTCGCTCGTATAGTTTAGGTGTGATATCGACATTTTGGGTATAGTTTAGGGGTGTTTTGATGTATTTAGCCTTAATCAAATAGGTGGTAATGATTTATTAGTACATGTGACCCCAACCATAAATAACCTGACACATCCGGGTTAACTCAAAACAACTAGAAACCATGGTAATTAGTTCCTTCGGTGCTTCATATTTTGCGACTGAATAAATTCAAAAAACGACAATGTATTCTTCATTTTAAGCTACAGTTTTTCGTTCAAAACTAGTGCAAACAAGCTCCAATTCGATTTTAGATTTTTGGTCAGCTTAGTTTCTTCATCCTTTAACATGATGGATTCTTGGTGTTGACACTTAATTTTTGACCTCGCATAATTTACTTTAATTGCTCAGAGTCCTTGGAAAAATAAATAAAATAAACTATGCACCTTAAAGGGCTTAAATAATTTTTATAAATTGTTCAGAACAATATTTTGCTCCTTTAAATTGGTGAAAGGTTTTTCATGACATCACAAAGTTGTTTAATTAGTATTTTTATGACATTTATAAGACACTTATTGGATTTAATCAAAGAAAAAAGGGCATTTTATTTTAAAATAATAATCATTATTTAATTGTTAAATTGTCAAAAATCAAAATTAGCAAATACTTTATTCCATTTAATCCATAGAGTTTGAGTAATTTAAATAATTGACCATTTCACCCTTTAATCTTTAATTTTGCATGATTGTGTGATTTGTCCAAATTTACTTATAATTATCTATAAATTTTTTAATTAGTTAATTAAGTGGTCCTTATTGCAAATTGATGTTTGAATTATTTAATTATTTTTGTTATGGCCACAATTAATTTGACCAATTCATGATTCAAGGAAATCAGGGTCAATTTTGTAAAATTAGCCTCTTAAAGGGCTTGATTGAAATAACCAAATTCATTGGCTTAAATTAATCAAGGTCATTAATGCAATTTAATGTTTAAACCTGCTAATTAGGCCGAATATGGCCATAATTAAAATAGGCAAACTTACTCGAATGACTACCTTATTGTAGCTTCCTACCATTTGTAGCTACTCTTTTAAATATTACCATTTGTAGCTGCATTTTGGCAAAATAGTATGTCTTCGCGTGTATTTGTTGCCAACAAATACATGAGAACATGGTAAAAAAAATAGGATCCTTGATTTTAGCCTTTAACGGTGGAGCTATTAAATTAGATATTAATATTTTTTTATGTATTTTAGTGATTATTTTTTGCTATAATGTATTTCAGTGTCTTTTTTTTTTTTTTTTATGTATTTCAGTGATTTTTTTTTATGTATTTTACTGATTTTTTAAATGTATTTCAATGGCTTTTTTTGATGTATTTCTTTGATGTATTTGAAATAGACTGTGTACATTCCAACTACATATGAAGCCAAATATATTCATTTTTTTTTTTGTATTTGAATGGATTTCAACAAATACATTCAGATACAACGATAAAAATTAACAAAATACACTAAGAAATAGACTCAAAAAATACAAAGACAAATACATTAAAAAACAGTGTATTTGTGAGATGTAGATTTTTGAATGTATTTGTATTTGAATTTTAACAAATACACACGGTCAGATCTGAGACACTACCACCACCAAAAATCCTAATCTCTCCACCACCATCAAAATCCTAATCTGAGACACCACCACCACCACAAACCCAAATCTGAGATACCACCACCACAAAAAAACCCTAACCTTTCTACCACCAACAAAACCCTAATCTCTCCACCTCCACGTCATCTTCTCCGCCGCCATCTCAAAATCAGTGCCATCACTGCCACCACCAATAATGCACACGGCCAGACTGTGCCATCGCCTCACCGGATAGAGTGAAAAGAGAGAGAGAGGTGAGCACAGAGGGAGAGGGAGAGGGAGAGGGAGAGGGAGAAGAGAGAAAGAGAGAGAGAGAGAGAGAGAGAGGGGGGGGGGGGCGGAGAGAGAGAGAGAGGGGTGAGCACAGAGGGAGCGGGAGAAGAGAAGAGGGGCGGCGCGGCCTTGGTGGTGGTGGTTGAGAGAATGGGAGAGGGATTTTTTAGGGTTTTGAGAAATGAAAATTTTTGAATGGGTAGTGATTGGAAAAAAAGAAAAATATATGTGTTTGGGTATGTATTTTTAATATAGCTATCATTTGTAATTTAGAAACTTTAATTAGTTACTAAATATAATTAAATAAAAGGGTAGTTAATATTAATAATTAGGTCTTAAAAGAAGCTACAATGAGTAAAAATTCCATTAAAATAACCAGCTAAATTAAAATCAATTAAGGCCAAATTTGGCCATAATTGAAGTAATTAGTTGGATCAGAATCCATTAGGGCTATGTTCGTTGTTTTAGGCCCATTAAGACAATTTGACCAATTTTAAAACTATTTTAATAAAATAATTATGTCCTTATTTTATCTATAATTAAAATATCATCAATTAATCTTTATTTAATTATCTTTTTATATATGTACCAGGTATACACACACACATGTATACGCTTAATATATATATATATATATATATATATATATATATATATATATATATATATATATACAAAAGGGGTATACCCCCCCCCCCCCTTTAATTTTCATTTTTTCATTCTTTTAAAACACGCAAAGCCCCACGCCGTTTCTCTCCCTTCCTCTTCGTTGTAACCCTAATCGCCGCCTCGTGTTTCCCTCTTCTCTCTCCGCCAAAAATAGCGAAAATTCAAGGTTTAGCAGATGTACACAGCTTTTGCATGTCTATCATAGTGAAAACATTAAATGTTTCACTCGATTTCATGAATTTTAATCCAAACACGGTAATAAATCGTTTCTTTTTCGCTTTATTGCTTTATTATTGTACGATTTGCCTGCTTTATTGTTATACCTTGCTTGATTTCCATTGGTTGGGGTTGAAAGTTCTAGATCAAACTAGTGACATTCAGATCTGGCCGTTCATGTGTTAGGGGTCATTTGAGATATAGATTCGATTTGAAAGTTCATCTTTTGGGAAATATGTTTGTCCCACATCGATGGTTTTGGAGAGTTAAGCAATTTTAGGGGTTTTATAAATAGAACCCCAACCCACTCACAAGAAGGAGGTCTTTTTGAGAGAAAAAGTCTGAGTTTTGAAACTTAGAAGTTTTAAAAGAGTTTCAGAGGTCAGAAAATTGGAGAGATTAAAAGGAAGGCTGAAAACTTTGGATTTCAAGCCTCTTTAGTAATTTTTTTTAAGACTTCACTAGTTTGAGGTTTTTCTGAGTTTAAAAAATTTATTTTCCGTTTGTTTTTTAGTCTGTGTGGCTGAGTGTGGTCTTGGAAGCACAAAGGGATTTCAAATTCGTTTTTGACCAAAGCTGCACTATTAAAAGGTAATATTATATCCTTTACTTATTTTGTTATTGTTTAGTAATTAGTTTATATGATAGTGGCCTGTTAATGTTATTTAGTTGTTGTATTGCCTTTTATTTCAACTAAATGATTGTCTTGCTTGAGTGATGTTTAAGGTTCATTAGCTTGTTGGGATGTGGAGATTACTTTCTTTATTTTCAAAGTATATGCTTGATATTAGTAAGTAGTTGTTAATATAGACTGATTGTATGAGTTTCAAATAATGTATTGTTTGTTTATATATGGTTGAAACAGACTTCATGTACTCTATTGGGTGTTGAGGTTTCCTATTTTGGACTGTTCAACACTTAAATATAAAACGAGTGTGATTATCTGAGTCCTAATAGCAATGTAGTGAACTTTTTTTTTCTTTAAATCAACACTGATCCTATCTGAATGCAGTAGAACATTAAAGTACTATGATGATCTATTTGAAGCATTTAAGATAGTTGTTTTTTCTTGAATAAGACTATGACATTTTGATTTCCTAAATTTGTTCTTTCATAGGTCTGTATACTTGTCTAATGTCAACTAGATAACATGAAGTTATGATTGGGATAAAGATAGAAGAGATCATGATCAGGTTGAAACAAAGCTTAAGGAACCTAGGCATGTTTATAGGAGTCTCTGATGAATGTTTAAGGCATTTAAAGTTAGGGTCTGCTTGCATTTGTGTGGGTCTGAATCTTCCTAAGGCTGTTTGAGCATGTTTGAATTAGTCAAATAATTTGGAATAGTTATATGTTATACATTAAAGGTAGTTTGAGACAACAACACCCTAGAATGTGATATAGAAGTCCAAAAAATGAAGATCAAATCCATGTTTGAATTGAAATTGAGATACTGATGCAAGTTCTTCCCTTCTGAATCAGATAGATTCATATCTGAAAGAGGTTGACAATAAGTTCTTTCAAAATTAACTATTTTCCCCTCTGTTAGAGGTGTTCCAGAAATGTCTGCGATCGAGTAAATAGCTCTACAAACGAATGGATCGGATCGACTTGGAAAATGGAAAGATTTGTACAAGTTATACGTTTCGTCACCACTTTGTGGAAAATCGTTAGGTATGAATATGTTAGAAACCTATGACTCGATTGGTGAAATAGTATCTCTCCCCCAAAAAGCATGTTTTTTGTTACCGACGCACAAAGAAAACATTTTGTTGCGAATGAACAAGATATTGAGGAATTGTCCATACGTAAAACCAGAATTATTGATACGGGCCTTTGTCATAGAAAAGGGGAAGCTTGTGTTCCAAAAGAAGCAGAAGTGATGTGGATTATTCAAGAATCGATGTCGATTTGCTTTATAAAAAGAAGATATCAATGAACTTCTATGAAATGGTTTCACGGGATTCAGCCAATTGTCTTGGTCGTGGAATATCATTGAGAAATAGGAATCCGGGTTATCAAATATTTCCTGTGATTATTTCTAGTATGGAATGAGTCAATCATCAACTTTGGTATCTTATTGAACAAAAATGGTGATATTGTTCCTCCATTGATCAAGAATTTCGATTTTTGGGAAGTATCATGATCGTCCAATAAGAAGGGTTTCAATTTTTTCAAATGAACAATTTGAAGACCTATTGATTCTAACAACTAATTGTAGAGTTGATCATTCGGACCTTTCAATTCATAGATGTAGATCTCGGACCTATGAATGAGGATATTTCCGAAACTCACACAGAAAAAAGGAAGTGAGTTAGACAAAAAAAGAAGTCACTTGGACAAAAAAAGAAGTGACTTGGATAAAAAGAAACGAAGTGGCTTAGACAAAAAGAGACGAAGTGACTTAGACAAATATTTTTTGTCGATAACCTCAGACCAATCAATCGAATATTGAATAATACGTAATTGATCGAACACTACTTGAAAACGGCTCTTCTGCTCCAAAACGGACTGTTCCAAATGTTCCTGGAAATTCTTGCTCCCATTGGACCATTTGTATCTATATGCATCAGGATCCCAATTCATGGATCTCTCGGTTCGAGAAATCAAAATTCGAGGCTCGAACCATTTCTTTTGACTCTTTTACAAATTCGATAAATATTGGTTGATCGTATAATTCATTATAGTTCTATGATTCAGAGTATCCTTTCCTATTTGATCCCTTTGAATTCCATATTCGAAGTTGCGTTAGGATCTATTCATTAAAAAGAATCGATTTAATACATTTCTTATGTACCCATAGGTACTATATTGGATTTGAATTAGATTTCGGATCAATATATGTTGAGTGACTTAGTTGTTGCTAGCAAATACCACTATTTTTGGTTTTGGATCTTCCAAATCATTCCCGCAGGAGATCCGGACCCCTTTTTTTTTTTTTCTGATCCTTCGAGAAAAAGATTCATTCTCTTCATAAAAAATAGTAGGTAGAACCAATAAAGATTTCTTTTTCGATTCATCCCTGGCCTCACTCAAGAATTGTTTTTTATCCAATCCGCAGGAATCAATAGAAAAGGCAAATCCCTTATGATACACCAGATCCGGCTCAGTTATTGATATAGTGAATAGATCTGCCATTTCTTGAAATCTCTCTTCTTATTCAAAATCGTAGTGTAGCGTGTATCCTCCCCTGTCCCGGTCATGGAATAGATGAAGTAAATCAAAAAATGGATTTTTGTTCAAGAATGAAACCTTATTGGAACTGTCCATATCCGGCTCATCCTTCGGAACCATATCACATCCCGGATCTGATGAAATAGTCATAGTGATCCTCTTATTCAACTACTTCGACCATTTCCAAGCACCTCATATCTTTTTCGGGGCGTCCGAAGATTCGATCATTTTTGTATGATTTCTCTTGCACTGCCCCTTCCAATGGGTTTCGAAGATAAAAATCCTTTATTGATTAGCCCATAAACTGACCTAGGTAAATCCATGAACTCCATTGGATTATTCCTTCTGACTAAGCATATGAACCCTGAATTGTCCTAATAAGACAATTCAATCAATCCCTTGTTTTGAAAGAACTGTTCAAGGACCAAACGGTCCCTTGCCTTCATACTTCATATAAATAAATCTAAAACCCCAGAGTATATCTTTCCACGGATCGAAGGAAAAAAGACAGTTCGATCGAATATTTTTTTTTTAGATTCTTTTATCTGTTAGAAAAAGAGATAATCCACTATTTTTCCTTTTAGAAAATATAAAATTCAATAAAAATAAATAAATAGGAGACTGGAAATGAAAGTCTCTTTCTCGGATCTATTCTTCATCACACTGTTGGAACAAAACAAAAATACCGGATGCAACGATATTGAAATATTTGGTACATGAAGCCACGATCTGATAGATATACATCGAAATCTACAATCTACTTAATATAATATAGATATATAATCTAGATAGAAATTAATATATAATATAGATGAAATTCATCTTTGCTCTGGAATCAAAGAAAGATAATAAATGGCTCTTATGGTGTGACTTGGAAGAAAGGTTTCTCTGTAGAGGAAAGGAATAACAATTTATTCCTATCATTTTTCCTATAGAAAATCTAGTAACAAGAAGATTTAATCGGAAATATCGACAAATTCTTGTGGAGTCCAAAACAAAAAAATGCAATTCAAAAAAAAAATCAACTGCTCCAATTTCATCTCTATCGAATTTAAATATCAGAATAGCGGATATAGTCATGATTCAATAGGTCAGGTCCACTTACTTTTTCTTTTGTTGATTTCTAACCTTTCGAATGGATTTGGTTGGTATAATGGAAAATAGGAATATTCGGTGATTCAAGAAGTGACTTTTCATTATTCAGAAATTCATAATAATGAAAATTGACTAAAACAATGTGCAACTTTATAACTAAGTATAATGATAATGTATTATCGAGTTAGTTACTTTTTTTTATTACAAAAAAAATAAAACAATTCTCCCCTCAAATATGAATACTAGATTGGAGTTTTACAAAGCCCCTTATTGGATTTGAACTGATGACTTATGCCTTACCATGGCGTTACTCTACCACTGAGTTAAAAGGTCCTTTTTTAGTTAATTCCGGAATTATTCACTATGTGGATAAAATATCTATATGTACATATATTATAAACATAAGTATATATGCATAAGTATGTGCAGTAGATACATAGTGTCTAGTGGCTCATTGTTGAATAATAAAATGGATTTACCCAGGAAGTCTAGGAGAAAATGCAATGAATTGTTTCAAGACCGACTCGAATTGCTTTTTTTCTTTTATTGAATTGATCCCACCAGAACAAAATTCACTTGATTGATACATGTACATACACCTAGCAATTCAACATAAAATTCAAGATATTTCATCGAATCATGGATTGAAGAGATTCTACTTGTCTCCTGAACTAAATTCTTGGAGAAAAAAGAATTATCTGCTTGATCCCGATTACTAGATTTCTCGTTTGTTAATTTCCTGTCTTGGTGGGAGGGAGATAAGGATATCTCGTCTTAACAATGAATCAAATGAAAGTGAAAGAAAGCGAATTTCACACCTTTTTCCTTTTCTGACGGACCAATCATTCCCTGAAAAAATCCGACTCCTCCTTATTATTTCTATTTTTTTTATTTACAAATTTCTACAAATTCTAAATAAAATTCGAAATACTAAATAATCTAAACTAAAATAATCAAAATAAATTCAATTGAAATAATTCCAAAATCAAAAAATACTACTACTAGATTTCTAATGGCGGTTCTAATGAATAATTCATCAATGACGAATAAAAAAGAATTCTATGCAATTCTGAAAGTGGGAAAGATCCCTCGGATAGAATCATTCGATTATTTCGATTATATTGACAATTTCAAAAACTGATCATAATGGTCGTTGGTCAAGCAGGCATTGCGACCCTTTGTCCCGGCCATTGTAGCACGTGTGTCGCCCAAGGCATAAGGGGCATGATGAATTGACGTCATCCTCACCTTCCTATGGCTTATTACCAGCAGTCTGTTCAGGGTTCCAAACTCAACGATGGCAACTAAACACGAGGGTTGCGCTTGTTACCGATGTATTTTTACATCCCACAGCTTCGGCAAATCGCTTAGCCTCGTTCATCTTCGGTGCAAGAGCGCTCGATCAGTGAGCTATTACGCACTCTTTCAAGGGTGGATACTTCTAGGCAAACCTCCTGACTGTCCTGCACCCCTACCTCCTTTATCACTGAGCGGTCATTTAGGGGCCTTAGCTGGTGATCCGAGCTGTTTCCCTCTCGACGATGAAGCTTATCCCTTACTGTCTCACTAGCCGACCTTGACCCCTGTTATTTTG